>NC_072457.1:21556918-21881918 GCF_027596085.1 Anoplopoma fimbria | reverse complement strand
TCATAATCTACCCAAGACGCAGCGGGCCGATCAGATCAGACTGGAGGAATAATGGTAAAATCAGATATTTTTTTTGGGGTGGGGGGAGCTTTTTCGAAAGAAAAAATAAGAGGCCCAGAAGTGCTGAAATAGCTGGTGGCTGTGTGTCTCTAATGGTAGAACGTAATGCTCAGCAATCTGCTTAATATCCCCGCCGCACTCATTAGATTAGTGAACATTAAGGAGATTGGAAGATTTGCGCTCTATTGTTTTACTACAGCGACGCAGGAGCACAGAGGCAGCGACCGGCGGGGAACAACAGGAGGTTGCTGAATGCAATAAGCCGGTGTCATCTCTTTAGGGTGGAGGCCGTGCGAGGGGGCCCTGACAGGTGTAGAGATTTGTGGTTAAGAATTCCCAAAAAAAATGCCTACTTTTCACACAAAAAAACCCCAGAGAGAAACATTTCCAAACCCCCCCCCCACAACATCAGAAAGATCATTGTTCTATTCTATTCTTTTCCTCATCAGCATGGGAAACAGTAGCAGCCTGCAGTCGTCCCCCTATTAATGACTAATTCCCCGGCTGCTTTGGCTCGGGGTGCGGCAGAAAGCCGTGTGTGACCACCACCAGTAAAAAGCAGCACCGTGCTGAGATTCAGGAACGTTATCGGAGCTCAAAGTCCTAATTCCACACTGGGAATTCTGCCATCAGTAACATAATAAGTCCACTTTGGCTGTGAGGGAGAGAGAAAGAAAGGTTTCTTTTTTTTTTTTTTGCTCTGGAGTCTTGGCTCCTTCGGTTGTAAAGTTCCTCAGGCGAGCGTAAACAGATCAACAGAAAAACAGCTATTTTATTTTTGCAGGCTCCCAGCAGTTGCAGCGGCTCAAAAAAGAATTACTATTAAACTCATGTTCTGGGACCCACGGAGGGATTTTCATTTTATGTATTTTTTTTTCTGCTGGGAGAAGGCGAGTTATATGACCTGAGCTCTGTAGGGTGTTTTATACTGCCGGGCTGAAAGCTGAACTCAGATTAGTATTGCACATATCCACTGCAATTGCAGAAGTAGTCAGAGGCTTATTTCCCAAAGCTTTTTTCCAATCCTCTGTTTCCTCTCCTCTTATCGGCCTGATTTGTGCTCACATCTCACCCACAAACCGGAAGCTGTCTCATTTTTAGGAAAGTTGGAAATTGAAACCTGGTTTGGTTTTCAGGACGTTATCATCGACAAGACTAATGTAAAGCTGACAAACTTCAGCAAAGCCAAAGATGATCCAAAAAGGTTCCAAGATTATATGAAAATGTATTTACATACGCTCAAAATATAGTCTTGCTCTACATTTTGGGTTTTTGCCTTGAATAAAATAATCAGAATTAAACTAAACTAAATTGAATGGCTTTTATAATAAACCTAAATTACAAACATACTCTGCTGATTACACTATTCTACCATCATGCAATGCAGAAAGGAAATGGAAGAGTTACTCAGCTGAAAAAATAAATAGAATTAATTGACATGGACAGTGTTGAAACAGCCCCAAGAAATCTTGGAAAAACCAAAAACTATTAAATCTTCTCGATGACGTTTTATTGGCATTGACTTCCCAAAGTTTTACATCTGGTGTCACAGTATTGTACAACTTTCTGTTAGTATAAAATAGAAAAGTGTGTTTTTATTTTTGTATACAAACACGTTTAATAAGTATACTATGACAATAAGTATGGAATGTATGCTGTATAGAATCAGTACATGTAGTATGGCTCTGGACATAGATGCTGTGTTCAGGGTCCTATGATGAGATGTAACTTCATAGTAACATCATATTCAAACCACAAGAGGCCACTAGAGGCCCTGTCCACAGGGTCGCACTCATGCATGTATGAGAGCATGAACTCAATAAGGCCGTCTCCAGTAAGTGTTTCATTTTCCCAAAATGTTTGCAATAATAATAATTTTTTTATCTCATGTTGTGATGGGTTTTTTGTTTAGATTTTGCTGTCTTAAGATGAGACACTACAGGCAGAAACGTTGTTTTTCATGCACTGGTTGTTTCCAAAAGATTACTTATTTCTGACTAGTGGAGAGAAAACATCCAAAATAAACATTTAGCCGTTTATTTTACTATACTGTCTATGTGTGTCTGTAGATTTCTCCTAAATTCGCCTAACGTCACCATTAGATAATACCTTTTTTGCATTATTTAAAGATAACATTTCGTAACATTTGCTGATTTCTATTTGTTCTGTCTCTCTTTTCATCTGTAGTATCTACAAAATGTATGTCATTTTAAACCCCATGTCTTTTAAGGCCGTGTTTTCATGATTTTTTTTTTTTTACCTCAGACTCTGAGCCAGAAATCTCCCCTTCAGTAGCGCTTACTTACACCAGCCTTTCGGTTGCTATCCTACCAATATTCTGAAGGTTTTTACAGAGGGGTTTGTTCTTACCACTCCTAGCCTGATATATGCAACATTTTATTCCTAAAAATCATTTCTTTTTTTATAACTGTTGGCAGTACTTTCTGATTTATTGGGTGAAAATATATATTCAAAACTCCCTCTGTGAAAACCTTTGACTTTAATATGTCAACAAAATGAAGCAATTATTTTGAACCTGGTTTCATCCAAGGTTCAGATTTCTGTTCTACAAATGAACCCCTATTTAATAAGACAATGCCTCATTTGCATATTTAAACATACATCATCAGAGAACTCAAAAATGAGTGTCTTAATGCAATCAACTGTTTAATTTTCATGATGAAATCTTTAAGTGATATTTTTGACCTTATTCACCTTTAGCGTCTCCCCTTATAGAAACAAAGCAGTATTTTTATCACTTTTATGACTGAAAAAATATAGAAATATTTGGTGTAGCTGTTATATATTACATTGTTTAAGAATCTTAAATCAGCCTAAATCCAATCAGAGCTTTCTTCTATGTGTGGAAAGATTAGAGACATGCTGCAGTCGCTCACGGCTCCCATTCATGTCACATTAACGGAGGCTCGATTGCACTGAATTGCGCGGTGACCGCCCAGGCCAGACCACAAAGTGTTGTTTGACTTTGGGCAAATACAACTTTTGAGCTCAAGAAAACATTTGACTTTCACTGAAAGAACAAGATTTATAGTTGTCATATATTACATTTAAACAAAACACACACTCAGATTATTATTAGCTCTGACCTTTGACATCCTCCACCATCCGTTGTGTGTACCCCTGATTGGGAATTTCAGGTTACTTCTGCACTCACTGCTAACTATTTTGGATGGGGGTTCACAAAATAAATGCACACACACGCACACAAAAAAATAAATCACACACACAAACATTAGCAGGGACAAAGAAAGATGCCAGTATGAAAACATTAACCATCAGTGGAAATCCAGAGCCAATTTTAAAGTTAGCACTTGGATTTTGAGACTCTCTGGGGTAAGTTTAACCAAAACAAACACAGAATGTACTTTGCAGAAAATGCACGTGTGCTGTTTACTCTCAGTTCTTTCGTTGTTGAGTTTATTAATCAATAATGTGCCGCAGCCACAAACACGCTACACTCTGCTTTTTATTTCATGTTGTGAACATATACAGTTTGAAAAGCATTGGTGCGATTAGATGCAAAGAACAGAATAGAGTGGCACAATAGAGCTTTGTGGTTGCGTATGTGTGTGTGTGTGTGTGTGTGTGTGTGTGTGTGTGTGTGTGTGTGTGTGTGTGTGTGTGTGTGTGTGTGTGTGTGTGTGTGTGTGTGTGTGTGTGTGTGTGCTGGATATACGTAGTGGTCTGTGAGCAGGAGTTGGCGCGCAAAGTTGAACTCTGTCGCTGTCCCGGGTTTCCTACCAGCGTCTAAGCATTTACCCGAGGTTGGCACAAGAAGTCCATCGTACGCACACACACACACACACACACACACACACACACACACACACACACACACACACACACACACACACACACACACACACTTATACAATCGTATGCTTTATAAGGTGCCCACCGATGTCATGGCAACCCCATATCCTCAGCGAGAGGGAGTATGCCCTGTGCCAAAAAAATGCCATGGTAACTTTTTTTTTTGAAAGCCACGTTGCCCAGAAACCTTTGAAGCTTATTAAGTGAAACCAGTAGGGAGACAAATGGACAGGGAGGGAGAGAGAGGAGAGAGAGAGAGAGAGAGAGAGAGAGAGAGAGAGAGAGAGAGGATGGGAGTGCGTCCTGTTCCAGGGCCAAAGTGGCTCTTTGTTTTAGGGAAGGGAACATTGTGAACCTGCAGTGAGGAGGCTCAGCTAGATTGCTTACGGTGCCTTCACTGAGTCTTTCTGCATAGAAGTTATTACTGTTATGATTACAGCTGCAACGATAATTCGATTAGTTGTCAACTACTGAATTAATTCCCCAACTATTTTGATAATCGATGAAATTTCGAAAAAACCCAAATTTCTGATTCCAGCTCCTTAAATGTGAATATTTTCTTGTTTCTTTACTTCTATTTGGCACAAAACGGACAAAAAAAAATCCTAATCTTGGGCTTTCGGGAACGCGGGTCGACATTTTTCACCATCATCTGACTTTTTATAGACCAAACATCTATTAGATTAGGTGAGAAAGTCTAGAAAATAAAACAATGGTTAGTTGAAGCCCTGGCTATGATGAAGGTGTATTGAGTTCTGTTTATCAGTAAAGGTTAACGTCCACATTGAGCTCACACGTCTCCTTTAAAAGGTTGCACCAACACAATCTTTTTTGGAAAGAAAGTGGCTAATGGGCAATATTTGAGTGTTGTGAGCCGTGTCTGTGTGTGTGTGTGTGTGTGTGTGTCTGTGTGTGTGTGTGTGTGTGTGTGTGTGTGTGTGTGTGTGTGTGTGTGTGTGTCTGTGTGTGTGTCTGTGTGTGTGTGTGTGTCTCCTATGTTTTCCTTTTTAATCTGTGTATTTGTGTGTGCTATTGCATTTTTTACCTATGATTATGTACCTGCATGCAAAGTGAGTGCGTGCATGCGTGCGTGTCTCTGTCTCTCTGTGCATGTGTGTGTCTACGTGTATGTGTGTGCGTGCATGTGCGTGCCCTCGCCGTGTAATTAAATCAGTCCATTTCTCCTTGAGTTAGCTCGCGGCGCCAGCGGTGCTGCCCAGTGAGACGGTGTCGGGGTCTGCCAGTTTCATTAGTCCTGATGGATGACCTCATGACAAGCATTACACTCACCTACACTTCAAAAAGAGCACACACCAACTTTTTGGGCGGCTGGAAAAGCCAATGCGTGCACTTGTGTACGCATGCCAGCGGGAACAACAGCAGGAGTATTTCATTTCATGCCCTTGTGCCCTGAAACTACTACATATATGTGTGTGTGTGTGTGTGTGTGTGTGTGTGTGTGTGTGTGTGTGTGTGTGTGTGTGTGTGTGTGTGTGTGTGTGTGTGTGTGTGTGTGTGTGTGTGTCTAGTGTGTTGTAACTATGCACACATGTGAACTGCCTGCAATTACTTCTTCATGTTTTTATCATATGTGTGAGTGTGTGTGTGTGTGTGTGTGTGTGTGTGTGTGTGTGTGTGTGTGTGTGTGTGTGTGTGTGTGTGTGTGTGTGTGTGTGTGTGTGTGTGTGTGAGAGAGAGAGAGAGAGAGAGTATATGTGCAAGGAAGGCACCATTGTGAGCTGGGTGTTGTCCCTTTTTCACCATGTGTGCGTGAGTGTGTGTGTGTGTGTGTGTGTGTGTGTGTGTGTGTGTGTGTGTGTGTGTGTGTGTGTGAGATAGCACTGCTATTGCGCATGTCCGCTCGCACTGTGTACACTGTGCACCGGGGGCAGGGCTCGGCGCTTAGTTAGGATTTTTGGTGGCGATTTCCATATTGCCTGGGGTCATGTGGGCACGGTGCCCACTCCTGGTGCTGTGGGTGCCCGCTGAGGCGTGGGGAGATTAAAGCGGGCGCACGGTGCCACAAAGGGGCCTGTCTAGTGCTTTTTAATTCCCCTAAATTAGGGCATGGTGCCAAGGCAGCTCCCTGCTACGGCAAACACTCCATAACTGGCACCATAACTACTGCTCAGCAAGACAGAGAGAGAGAGAGAGAGAGAGAGAGAGAGAGAGAGAGAGAGAGAGAGAGGCTGAACACTGGGAGAAAACATTCCCTCACTCTCTCTTTTTCACACACTTGCTTGCATACTTGTAATTAGGGAGCATTTGCTAGTTTGCGGGGGGACTGTCTTGGTAATTCGCTATCATTCACATCACTTCGGTCCCATTCAGTGAGTCCACTTGCAGTGATGTCAGATGCACCAGTGGAATGTGCATGCCGTTGTGTGTTTGTGTGCATGCACTATTATTATTTTTCTTCGTGTGTGTGTGTGTGTGTGTGTGTAAATCTGCACACCCCGAGGGCAGTGGCACGCCACTAAAGAAACAGTAGGTGGACGCTTGGTTGGTATTCGTGTGTGTTTCTTTCCGTGTTGTGTGTGTGTTAATGCCCTCAGGGTAGTGGCGTGCTGCTAAAGGGCTACTGTGCGGACACTGGGGTGTGCGTGTATGTCAGGTCTCTGAGGTCCTTTGCTCTGTCTGCCTCATCCAAATGCACTTTCTGAGGTGCGGCGTTGGCAGCAGGACTTCGTCTCTGAGCACTGCCAGGGCCTGGTGGTTCGTCATCGGATCTCTGATGCCTTTGTATCCCCTATACGTTCCAGCGTTTGATCTAGCATTTCATGAATGCCATAAATGTTTATAGGACGACGAAAGCCCTAAGAGTACATTTATTTAGATTAATATTGAAGCAGATACTGGGCCTTTTCTTTGTCTTGTTCATGTTTTCGACTCCTGTGTAATGTTCCATCACATGCAATGATGTGAAGTTATGATGCAATGAACAGGGCCGCGAGAATATAGCTTGCGTGTGTTTACTTTGAGATTTTTGCTCAATATAAAGTGCTTGCGTGTGCGCGTCTGTTTTGCGTTTGTGTGTCTGAATACAAACGCCCGCGTTAATCCCAGTCTCTCCCAGCATCTGGAGCCTTGACACAGTTTAAAGGGCTGGCTGTGTCCGCACAGAGCCGGGCCAGTGCTCACACACATAAACACAAAAACACACACACACACACACACACACACACACACACACACACACACACACACACACACACACACACAAACACTCACGCAGCTATCTAGGGCACCAGAAGGCCCAGGCAACGCCAAGGCAGAGGCTGCCCACTTTGGCACCATGAGGTGCGGCTGCACTGGCGCTTTGGGGGGAGAGGGAGAGAGAAATGGCATGGGTGTGTGTGGTAGGTGCTGGGAGAGAGGAGAGAGGGAGAGAGGACTGGGTGGGGGTGAGGTGTATGTGTGTGTGTATATGATGGGAGGGGGGCACCTGGCATGTGATAATAACCCTGGGAAAACGCCCATTGCATCTGAAGAGGAAGGTGCAGAGGGAGGGGTGGGTGGGTAGTAGTCTGTGTGTGTGTGTGTGTGTGTGTGTGTGTGTGTGTGTGTGTGTGTGTGTGTGTGTGTGTGTGTGTGTGTGTGTGTGTGTGTGTGTGTGTGTGTGTGTGTGTGTGGGTGTTGAAGGCACCAACTCCAGTTTTGGAGCGACCCATCCTAGTGTTCTTATGCTAATGTCGTCTCTGTCGTAGCTTGGAGGACAGGTGCTACTTTTCATCCACAGCTTGGCAACGACGAAGAAGAAGAAGAGATGCCGTCTTGTTCGTCCCCCTCACTCTTTCTCTCTCTCTCTCTCTCTCTCTCTGTCCCTAAAATACCTCTCCACCTGCCCACAGAGATCCAATAATAATCCCGTGAAACTTTAGGACACACACAAACACATATGCACACAGGGCAGAGACGGGGTACTATCTCCCTCTCTTGATGCCGCCTGCAAACAACCCCCCCCACACACACACACACACACACACACACACACACACACACACCCCACACACCCCCTGTACTATCCCCTCTCCTCTATGTAGCACCACAGATGCCCATGTTGCCCTGCAACAGCTGTCTCACCATGTGCCCTACCAAGTGTTGCCACCCAATGGAGGGGAGAGGAAGTGAGAAGGGAGGGAGGGAGGGTGCTGGATTTGGATAGGAGGGACAGGGTCATGAATATTAATTTAGCTTTTTTCATCCTTAAAATAAAAAAAGGAGCTGTTGTCGTCTACATGGTCATCATGTGTCTTGCTTTGTCTTGATTATCGTTGTATAGTCACATTTGTTTTATTGCGTCCTCGCTCACTCAGTGTTTGTGTTTCCTCTTTCCCTCAGTCTCTCCAAATCTGTCCCTCTCATTTGGTTCTGGATTCGGTCGAGGTGATGGCCAGCGCCCATGTCGTCCCCCGGTCACAGGAAGCCCCTGGAAGCAGAGCGCAGAAGGAGGGGACGTCAGACAGAGGGCGCCCTCCCATTGGCGCGGCAGGTTAACGACGCTCCTGTTGACCAATAACCAGAAGAGGGGCGCATAGTAACAGCGGGGTACGGAGAGAGGGTATTTTCAACTGCAAACACTGGTCCAACAAGTCAGGTGCTGGATCCAGACCGGATTCAGAGACAGAACAAAATGGAGGGCCGGGGGAATGGGGCGCCGCCATTTTGGGGCAAAATATTTTGGGTATGCGTGCCATGTCTCCTAATCACGCAGAAATAAGCAGTTCAGATTTCGGGGCGAAGCCATGGCACAAAAAAGGACCCTCGGAGCATCAGTGTTTGTTTGCTAAAAAAAATTCTCAACAGCTCACAATTAATGAATAACAAACAGTATATTTCTTTTGCCCCTTCAGAACACAATGTGATTTTCAAAGGTGCCACAGTCACTACTAAGCCTCTCTAAACATTCTGCCAATTACAGAAAATTCTGCCGGAGACTGACATCTGTGCTCACAGAGAACGCCATACCTGTGATTATTTCATTTTTATTGTGAAATTGGAAAAGTAAAGCAATGAGACGCAACCGACGCCAGGACAGATGGATCCAAGAGAGGAGCACCATCCGAGAAACCGATGCCACATACACATCTTCCCCCTGTGCTCCCCCTGCTTCGTGTTAAATAAATGCAGCCGAGTGCCCAATAAAAGAAAACTAATATTAAAAAAAACAACAAAAGTATAGGGAAAAAGTTGTGTGCGAGCGTGGCACAGCACCCCGCTTGTGTGTTTGTTCGTTTAATTTTGAAAGGATGAAAGCAGACAGGCATAAAGAGGGGCAGACGTAGAGAGATCACCGCGTCGTGTACCGTATTGGTGGGTAGCGTGCCACACAGTCTGCCTCCTAAAGCAATAAATCTGAAACAGCATAATAGATAAACGCAACTCAGAACACAAAATACCCTGCGAGGGAAAACTAATAAAAAACGGAGCGATTAAGTGGAATCAGAGCTCTTAGGCAGTATCTGGAGATGGGGGCTGTCGCCATACAAAGACCAGAGCGGGCCAACACAACAGATGAGAGAGCATAGGGACGGGGGGCCGAGAAAACGAGGGCTAAAAGCAGAGGGAGCGAGAGGCAGATGATGGAGGCGAGGAAAAAGGAGGGATGGAGGGGAGAGAGAGAGAGAGAGAGAAAGTGAGGGATAGATGGGGCAGCAGATCAGAGGGAGCCTCTAGTGTGTCTTGCTCTCCCTTTAAAGAAGAGCCAGGAAAACAGATTAGGACTCCTCTTTTCTCCTGGGGGAGCACACACACACACACACACACACACACACACACACACACACACACACACACACACACACACACACACACACACACACACACACACACACTCACACTACCTCCATTCAGCCGTCCTCCTCCTCCTCTCCACGCAAACATGGAACTAACTAACTTTTACACTGCGCCCCGCCGCTGACCTGCCCGGCCCAGAACAAATCCACTCGGTGCTGAAGTCTCGCCCTGCTCGCAGAGTGGGCGGAGACACGGGGACACAATGACAGCCTGTTTGTGTGTGTGTGTGTGTGTGTGTGTGTGTGCCGCAGTTTAGGATGACCTCACATCAGGTCACGTTTGCTCACTGGTTATGACACAAAGAGGAGTGATGTCAGGGAGTGTCTTACAAATACAGACAGCAGTGTGTCCATAAGAGCAGGTTGAGTGTTAAATATTCTCTTTGTGTTTGAACAGTATTTAATAATAATACTTAGAATATAATGATTATTATTATTACAAGAATAAGGCTGCAGGAAACAATTATCTTCATTAACAGTTAATCTAACATTGTTTGTTCAGTTTATGAAATGCCCGTCACAAATTCCCGGAATCCAGAATAATTTCTTCTTTCTTACCAACAATACAAAACCCAAGATATTCAGTTTACTGTGTGACAAAGAAAAAAACTGCCAATCATCACATTGGAGAAGCTGAAACCAGCAATTATTTCTTCAATCGTGTTTGAGAAAATAAGTGAATCAATAATTTTAAGTAGCAATTTTGAAGATTTTAATTTAAATATATGTCTGTTTAAGTCAATATCTATTGATGGTGATTAGTTTATATGTCCCACTCATGAAAGTATTGCTATATTTAAATATTTGCAATATTAAAAACCTGGTGTCTGTGGCAACATTTCAGAATAAAAATACTGTTTTACAGTTTTTATGTATACACAAATAAAATGCACATAATTCTGAAAACTTGTACGTGAGTATGACATTTTAAATCAACCAGGACTGAAATACCTTTGCTATTTAAATAGTTGCAGAATACATTTTTAATGATCAACTTATCGACTAATCAACTAAAAGTTTCAGCTTTAATCATACTAATAATCATAATAGTATAACAGTTTGTGATACACATTTTTTGCAGATCCAGCAGCTGAGCTCATTCTTTATCAGTTAAACTGTGTGTGTGTGTGTGTGTGTGTGTGTGTGTGTGTGTGTGTGTGTGTGTGTGTGTGTGTGTGTGTGTGTGTGTGTGTGTGTGTGTGTGTGTGTGTGTGTGTGTGTGTGTGTGTGAGCCTAATGTCAGCCATTGATAAACCACCGCACTGCCGAAAGCCACAAAAACACCAACTCACACATGACACTGGTCTCAGAAGAATTCCTGGAAATGTGAGCTCTGTTTTCAGAAAGACAAACGGCTCGCGACGTTCTCCACGTTCTCCACGTTCTCCACGTTCTCCACGTTCTCCTCTGCTGATGTAACGGGTTCATAGAAGTACTCTGAAGTATTCTGATCCTTTACTCAATGAAAGAGGCAAGATGTAACGAAACTCTATCAATAGTTAAAGTCTTAAACTTATTTAAGTATTATCAGCAAAGTGTACTTTAAGTATCAAAGTATACAGATCATTTTGTGCTACATTATATATATATATATATTATTTGGATTAATGTTACTGATGCAATGATATATTGATATATAAGCAGCATTTTCATATTGCACATGGTTGAGGTTTATAAACTGTTGGGTAATTTAATCTGTAACAATTCATTATATTCTATGAAATTACTTTATGTTTAGTGTGTAAAATATGAATGAGGGACTTAAGCTGTCACATAAATGCAGTGGAGTAAGCAATAGGTTGTTAAGCGGAAGTTTAAAGTAGTACAAAATAAAATTACTCAAGAAATAATAAACGGGTTAAGGATGTGCATAAATCAGTAGTTTATTTTTATGGCTGTTCAACTAGGCCGACATTTAAAAAATAAAAAAAATCTGACACTGTTAAGGACTAATTGTCAGTCCAAAAGCGTATATGATCATGAATTAAGAAGTTATTAGTAACAGAAGAAGAGGGACTGCCATCAGGTTCACTGTATCTCAACTATTTTCCAACGTGATCATTTTTTGTCTTTCCTGGTTGTTTTTTGCCCGAGTGAACTCTTGTTAAGTTAAAAGTATTAACAAATAAATGTAATGTATAAATATCTTTTCAGAATAAGATAATCAGTGGATTTGGCTAAAACCTGAGTTCGTTTTGACATTTTAATTTCCTTCCATTAAACGCGTTTGAGAAAAAAAGGAGTAGATGACCCTCTGTTTTCTTAGTCTGACATATCATTACTTTATAAAAAATGAAAGTACACTCCCCTCTCATACTTATCGGGACGTGTGTGGACTCTATTCAAGTCTGTCTCTGCTGTCAAACTCCCCCCGCAAAGAAATAAATATTCTTAGAAAAGAACATATTGTTCATTTGTGTTAAGAATCCAGCATCACTTTGAATCATTTTAGAGCCTTATAATTCTGTTTCATAAAGTAAAACATAAAATAAGACTTGCAGACCCTTTTGAGAAAACTCTCCTGCTACTTCTTCCATATCTTTAGGTTAAAAAGTCTCCATGACTGTGCAGTGGGAATGTGCTCGACTGGCAGCAGCACTGTGAACATACTCCACCCTCCGTCCCATTCTCCTGTGCCAGGGCCGGGCATTCCTGGCCCCTCCAGTGGCCGGTTATTACCCACTCTTTTTTCTCTTTCTTTCTGTCGCACACAAACACACACTTTTTTTTTTTTTTTTGTCACTTATATACGCCTACTTCAAATCAACTATTTCCTTCCTTCCTTACTCGCCACATACATTTCTCCATTTCCCCTTTGCAGGCGTCCCATCCTTCACTCTTCCTTCCTTCCTTCCTTTTTTTCCCTTTTTGTTTCCCCCCTTCATCTCCCTCGCTCTCGCTGCTCAGCTGCTCTCTCATTTGGGGTTTATTTGCATGGCAGAGCGTAAAGGATGCAGACAGTGTGAGCAGGGCCAGCAGAGCCCTCCTGTGTCCATCCAGGCCCCGGCTGAGATTTGTAATGCTAGACAACACTCGGCAATGCGGGGATATAAAAAAAAAAGAAAACCTCGGCCGGTGCGGACAAAAAGAGCCTTGTTTTTTCCTTTCCTTTCCACCGCTTATTGCTCCTCTCGCATGGAGACGCAGAATTCTTTCTTTAAGCGGGGAGAGGAATGAAGATTTGTAGAGGAGAGGAAAAAAAATAGTTCCACCGAGTTTGACACATTGGTCCTGGTGCAGTGTGTATTTATTAGAAGTATTCAGTTTCCCCCTGACTTCAGTGCAGCAGAGGGCAGGGGGAGTTGTGCTTCAGGACTGAGGCCTTTGCTTTTTATTTGTATTGTGTGTTGCACTTTGTATCTTTGCAGCGTTCTTTATTTTATTGCTGGCTCTGTTAAGAATCTAACATTTATGTCTAACAGTCACTCTACTCTCCAGCTGGGCTATATCGTCTTTTCTCTATTTCTCTATATATGTTTGTAGTTTTTTATGTGATCTTCGGCCTTAGTAGTTTGACCTTGAGTAGCAAACTTAGGGATAAAATATTTGCATTTTGTAAACAGCACAATTCAATTGTCCCATAGAGAATTTTTTCTTCTTTATTTAGGTATAAAGTTTAGTGAATGTGGTTCTGTTTCGCCTTCACTTCTGAGGACATCCATTTTTATATTTGTTATTTTGTCCTCGGTTTTACTGCTTTGCTTTTTTGTCATCATCATTATTTTACAAATCAGAGTGTTGAGATTTTGCTTTGGGGGCCGAGAAAAGAAACATTAAACTTTCGTGGTGTGCCGCTGCATTTAGTAGTGTGATCGACGTCTGTTTGATGGGTTATAAATTGCCCGGTAGGCCGTATTCTCTCTCATTTGAAGTGGTTCCATATAGTGTAATCCTTATTTTACACTTCAATATGTAATCATTTATTTGATCAAATGTTGACCTGTTGATTAAAGTTCGTATTCGTCCCTCTACACTTGTAAAACAAGAGATGGTGCCAGGTCCGTCTTTGATAAGGGACTGTTTATCGTCTGGTCTCTGACAGTTTTCAACATGTCAGTCGTGGTTTGCAGAGACGTTCCAGCACGGGATCTAAAACTTGTAATTGTGGGGGGGGAAAAGCCATTTTGGGGTTTACAGACAAGCATTTAGGACTTGTGGGGTCAGGCAGAGAAAGTCTGAACTTTGCCTGCCTGATCCCACAACGTATTGCCCACATAATGCTGGCTCTTACACCAGTGTGGTATCAGTAATGGCTGGTTTGGATTCACCGCTCAGGGCTTTCATTAACCCAAAGCTCAGCCTAATTGACGCTCGTAGGCCGCCTTACATGATCTGGGCCGGTGCCCGCCAACTACTTTTGAATTTATTTCTTATTCCAAGAAACTTTTAAAAGGAACAAAACTTTTATTCTGTTGGCTCCTGTAAAAAAAAAAAAAGTATTTTGATAATATAAATCAAGAGTTTACGCCAAAAATCATTTGAGTTATTTTATTATTGTGTCCCCCCCCCCCCCCCCCTGCCTTCACAAAATACAACAATATGAATGGTTGTGATGGTTCAGATGTCATAAACAAAAATGGTTTGAGGTTTGTAGGACGATCAAGTCATGTTTTAGACCAGCAGGCCACATTTTGATCAACATTATTGTAAGAAAAAAACAAAACATGGGAATGAATTGAAAGGAGGTCAACTGCTATAAGCATATGGAGCATCAGGGCAAAGGAGTATGAATTATCATTTAAGCCACATTAATAGACAGTAGGTTTCCTGTAGCATTAATGATTCATTTTTAATGAGCAAAATTCAAAGTACTCTATTGTTTTAATTAAACAAGTTATACTCGTTTTAACAAACAACATCATAGTCCATACTTAATAATTCATAGTGCTGTCAAGCCTTTATTGAATTTTAAATACTTCAATGATCATCCATGAGTAGTTCAGGTGTCATTCTGTTTTAATTGTAAGGCCTATTCTTCGAATTATCCCATAATGATAAACGATGAAATGATTATGTGATTTTTGTTGTGTGTGTGTGTGTTAGTTTCCAGCGCAGTTTTCCCACATGTGTTTTAACAGTGAAGTAAAAAAAAAAAATCCTGCAGTTTTTTCGATTTTTAAAAATGTTTGCAGGTCATTTGTTGGACTTTGCTAGAAAAAGCCTCTCACTGCACATTCTATCAGTGGTCATTTCATATGTCAGATAAACACGTGGCAGTGTCACTGTCATGCTGACACATGTTTCGATTGCACGTGGACATGTATGATTAACATTACTTATTTGTGGTTGGTTCCAGACACACGCTCTTCTCTGTTGTGTTATCGTTGTGTTACCTGTCATTAGTTGGAGGATCTGCCCGGCCTTCTGATACTCCCGGTGAGCACACAGTGCGGTCTGACTGTGCAAACTGTTATTTGTAAATGAATTAAGGGTTAAAAAAAAAAAAAAAAAAAAAAAACGTGTCGTGGGATTATTTGGGGTTCAGAAGGACATTTTGGTGTTTTTCCAATCAACTGGTCATTCTCCAAACAGGCCGTCGGGCATGTGTGAGCCTCCCAGTCTGCAGCATCTGTAAGAAGACACCAGAATTAATATTCAAACAACAAAAAAAAAGGAATAAAAAAATCTGGGGAAGTCATTGTATAAACTATGAAAATCATACAACCGCGTGAGGCTGACATCAGTAAATCATAAGAATGATTAAGAATTTGGGATGTATTTTTTTATCTCTATTATTATTATTATTATTATTATTATTATTATTATTATTATTATTATTATTATTATAACTTTGTTATTACTATTGTTTTTATTCAGACTACCCTCCGTGCTTTGGATGATTATGCTTGTATTGTAGAGTGAAAGTGTACTGATAATTATTTCCATTATTCATCCTTATTGTAACGCTGCCTGACTTGCCAACACTGTTAACGTGTCGCTGCAGCATCGTGTAGTTTCCTCCCAACGAATGAAAAAAATGTCATTTTAAAAATAATAACATCAAAAGTTTGAAATTAGCCTAATTAAAAAAATATATATATATAAATTATTTTTGGGCCAGGTGTCACAAAATAAACATAAACATAAGACTTCCCCTTGAGCATATGAACGTTTACATTACAAATTATTGAAATTGATGCAGCAAAGACATTTTTTTTAAAAATAAGATCGAAATGTAGAACAAAATGGCTCAATGTGCAAAATGGCACAAATTAAATAAAAGAAATGACCTTTAATAAGTGTTAATGGGCAGGTGAAATCCCTCAGTTGTTGAAGTACAGTTAGGCTGTATTGCTTTATTTGTCTGTGCTTTATAATGAACAGAATCAGCTTTTGATAAAAGTAATTCATTTTAAACACTAATGCTATGAAACCAACACACACGCTGCTGTTGGGTAAATGGGCCAACCGGGCCTCCGTTACCTCAAATCTTTAAAAAGAAAAAAGAAAAAAGAAATACCCTCACGTCACCCCACCACAGACACACTGTCGTGTTAAATGGAATAATCCGAATTAGGCTGGAACAAAAACTTTAATCACAAATTCAATGACTGATTAATAATTGATGTGGCCAAATGTGTGGGGAGGTCAACGTTTAATTATTGATAAACCGTCATGTTGGAGGAATGTCATTAGAAGTCTGCTTTTTTTAGGTTTTTTTTTTTTAAAGAAGACGGATAACGACACACGCACAACTGAAAATACTAAAACATTTAACACGCAGACACACAGCAGGCCCAATGCTGAGAGAACAAGTATCATAATTACTACATATATTACTGCATTCACCTGTTAGAACGAAAATATTTTTTTGCTGAAATATGAAATATTAAGCAAAAAGAAAAAAAACAAAGGTTGCCATGTAAGGTGCGTGTTTTCAACCTCTTTGTTATTTGGAACACATGTCTTGACTTATTTTCTGGTTTGGTGAATTCTCTTTTATATGCAGCATTTCTTTTTTATTACTTTGTGTCATTTCCTTTCTGTGCACCATGCTGCCCTTTACAAGTCCTGCTGTTCCAAATGCATTCATATGAAAATCATTCCAGGACATGAAACCCACTCTTTCATTTGAGACTCCACTGACATATGAACGGCCCCTTTGCCCTAAATGACCACAGAGCATGTCTGCTGCTGCTGCTGCTGCTGCTAACCTCGAAGTCTCCATGATTATAAAACCTTTTCATAAGAAACAGCTAAATGTCGTGCTCTGCAGCTCCCCAAAAGTCAGATGTCAGAATCAAACGTGCCCGCACTCTGTGTATATATAATGTCTCAATCACAGTTAATCCTGCTGCTTCATTGCGTCACTCTGTGCGGAGACACAGTGACAATAACTCTGTATTCATGAGGTGTTTTATAAAAGTCCAACTCCATCGACTGCATTTAATATAATTCTAATTCAAAAATATATTCTTTTTTGGATGTGATCAGACTTTCCTTAGATGAAGCCATTGAACCCAGTCAACCTTTCTTTTTTTTTTTCTTTTTCCCTCCCCTCAATTGATCTTTGCTCCAGATTGCAACATTAACAAAAACACTATACGGAAATCAAACCGCAGGGAGCAGCTCGGGTCGTGCCCACGGGGCCACTCCAGAAACCTCCGGTGCGCAGCGCGAGGCGGTAGGTCTGAGCCGGTGCAGCCCTCTTAATCCCCGCCGTCCGTGATTCCAGCCCCCGGTCCTCCCTCACTCTCCACAGCCCAGCTGCTCCCCTGGCCGCTGCGCTCTCGCCGCGACAGACTGCACACCGATCGCTTTATTAATAATTCACCCTAATAATGCAGCAGTCCGAGGCTGCCGGCTGAAGCACCGGCACCGTAAACGACTGCCCTAATTCCCTGTCTATTATTTCAGTGTGTGTGTGCGTGTGTGTGTGTGTGTGTGTGTGTGTGTGTGTGTGTGTGTGTGTGTGTGTGTGTGTGTGAACAGGACGCACTCTGCTGAGGTGAGCTATTTAGAGGCTGGCATTTTTCTTTTTTTGTTGTTGTTGTTTGTTTTTTTGGAGGGCTGGAGGGAAGTGTGATCTATCTCTGTCTGCGGAGCGCACCGGGAGAGAGAGAGAGAGAGAGAGAGAGAGAGAGAGAGAGAGAGAGAGAGAGAGAGAGAGAGAGAGAGAGAGCTTCCATTTTACGCGCACAGGCACCCGGAGCCCCGGCCGACGACGTGTCGCTGCTCAGGCATCCACGCTATCGGCGGCGGCGGCGGCGATCTGAAGAAGCACGCAAAAAAACCAAAAACACGCAATCTGCTCTTTCATCTCGTCAGCTTTGAGGAGGAGGAGGAGGAGGAGGAGGAGGAGGAGGAGGCGACGAGGGACCAGGGGTGTCCCCCCCCCCCACCCACCCACCACCCGCACACACACACACACACACACACACACACAACACCACCACCCCCAGTTTTAGCGTGTAGCTCTTCGCGCGCGCGTGTGTGTGTGTGTGTGTGAGAGAGAGAGAGAGAGAGAGAGAGAGAGAGAGAGAGAGAGAGAGAGAGAGAGAGAGAGAGATACGAGGGTAAAACAGATCGGACGCGCGGCGCGGGAGACAGCCGCTTTTGGACACGTTTTGGAGACAGAAGCTGCCCGACTGCACACGGGGAAAGCAACAAAACAAAAAACAAAAAAAGAAGAGAAACAGAACAACTTACTTTGCAGCGCCTCACCCGTCCACGCGCTGTGTTGTTTTTTTTTTTTGTTACGTGTCGTTAATAATATTTCGGGGATTTTTTTTTTTTTTTTTTTTTTTTTTTTTTTTTTGAACGTCTCCAAAAATCTGCCGGACGAAGTTTGGCGGCTGCAGGACGACGCACCTCGGGACTGTTTGACGCAGACGCGCTCGCTGCCTCCCGGCTGCCGGACATGGGTCTCCTGTGAGGGCCGGGCTGCGGCAGACGCACGGGCGGCTCGGAGCTGCTGTCCTCTGGTCCTCTGGTCCTCTGGTCCTCTGGTCCTCCTGTCTCTCGCACAGTGGACCCACTTTTGAGAGAGAGCGTGTTTTTTTCTCTTCTATCTGGGCCTAAGGCCGACTTGTTTAAAGGTCCTTTTTTCTTTTTTTCTTTTTTTGCTTCCGGCAACAGCGAAGAGACCAAGTCTTCCTCCCTCAACCCGCGCTCCCTCTCTCACTTTTTTTTTTTTTTTTTTTTTGGAAGCTGAACTTTTAAAGGAAAATGGGGCATTGAGAGTGTTGGCAGATCTCCCCACGCTATAATGGTACGTGCTGTGTGACTCAATAGTTCCCCTCTGTCGGCTCTATAGGGTGAAGTCTATAGGACTGAACAGAAACCAAACATCCGCCTGTGTTCAGATGAATCCCCGCAGATACTTTAAGCCTTGTTTTCTTTCATTGTACATTTCTTTATGGAAGAGCAGCACTTTAGAGTTTAGACTGAGATCTGGACTGAGAGGCCACAGATGACGATGCAACGCACCTGCGCGCGCGCGTGTGTGTGTGTGTGTCAGAGAGAGAGAGAGCGAGAGAATACGTGTGTGTGTGTGTGTGTGTGTGTGTGTGTGTGTGTGTGTGTGTGTGTGTGTGTGTTTGTGTGTGTGTGTTTTGTGTATAATCACCATGCTTGCCTGCCAGTTTGGACAATTCTGAACTCACAATGATCAACCACATTTTTACCAAAAAAATACATGCAATGTTGCACAACGATGTGTTTTAATGCAGCTCTATATTTTAAATTATGAAATATTTTTTTAAGTGGACGTAACTTTTTTTTTTGCTCTCACCAGCGCGGGATTTCCTGAGAACTCGTTCAAACACATAATAACGTTGTCATAATTAGCCCCGTATGTCTGATATCATATATATATATATTTATTTCTTTTTCTCCCATAATTCAAACTGGTTTCGCCTCGGTGGTGGCTTAACTGGACTGTTTGCAGAGGAGTGTGAGTGGCCCAGTAAATACAGATTGACAAAGTGGAGGCTGATCTGACTGCGCAGCTCAGATCAAACAGAATAAAACACACAAAGCGACCGCAGACTGAAGAGACCTGAAAGCCCAACATAGTGTGTTTGATATTCAATATTATTATTGCTATTATGATGATGATATTCTGAAACCATCCTATAAATCCGCGCGTGGAGAACTTCTCCTATCCACCCTGCACCCGGGCTGTGTCTTCTTCTGTCCGAGGCGGCTGCTGCTTTTTTTTTTTTAATCTTTTATTATTATTTTTTTATCAATGGCCACTTCATTTGCGTAGTTGATGACACTTTAAAGCGCCTACAAGTGGGGGTGGGGAGGTGAGGTGACACAGACCGTCTTTGTGCAACACCAGAGCAAGTGCGACATAAATCTGAGCATTTAATGTTGAGCAGAACATTTAAAGGTCTGATGATGATATATATATATATATTTTTTTTTTTTTTTTAAAACCCTGCAGCATTTGGAGATATAAATATTATATTTCACCATCTGCTCAAAAACGTTTTTTATTTCAGTTTTGTTCTTTTAATCATTATCTAGATTCCTTGACTTTTATCAGTCTCTCATGTGGCAGTGCAAAAAGCTTTTGGAATTATATTGACCTCAAATTACAATTACAAAGGCCTAAAACTGTGACCTATATAACAACTGATCATTATTAAACCAATTGATGACTGTCAATGTGACATTCAGTATAGAATGCAGCTGGCAGGGTTGATTTATTTGAGGCTCTGGGTGAACAAAGACCTGTTCTGAGGCAATGATGGGAATTTTTGGTAGAAACATAGAAATATAACACTTTAGAGGTGAACAATACAGGAAGCACATGTCAGAAATAATTCAGATGTATTATTTTTTTAGCAAGCAATATTCCTTTTTAACCAATAATGTGGCTCTTTAAAACACTTGACCAAGCAGTCAGGCAGCAGGGTTGAGGTCAGAAATTCATAAATCATACCTAGAAATAAAATGCAATGGTTTATGAACTGAAACACTATCTTTTTTAAACGGCAATGTATTTGTCTCACTGATAAATACAATAAATTGAAAATATTTATTACATTTATTTATTAAAATGATATTGATTGCATGCGGTACAACGACTTACCCATATATTGTTTTATTTGCTCGAGGTGTTTTCATATATTATCTAGAAAACATCTCAGATTCAGACTGAATTGTCATCAACAATAAGTTTTGCCTCATGAACCAACTTTACAGGACCAACTTGATTCCAGTCCCCAAGATTAATGACAAACTCTCTGCATGCGTGTATGCATATTTTCTTTAATAATACATTTATTACTAAGTCACCTGCCAAAGAAATACCCAAACATCCACAGAACACAAACCGGCCTCAAGTGGTTCAAAATGTCACTTCGGGCCACATTTGATTGGTGTTGTCAGCTGATCAATTATCTTCTAGTCTTTCTCAAGGTGCGCGGAACATCAGACGACGGCTCATCAAATGGCAGCGATATCATAATGCTCGCTTTGTTTTGATTGCGGGCCTGTAATTTCACAGTTGGTTGTGCTGTGGTTGTTGCAGAGAAAAACCTGCCAACCACTGAACCTGTCTGTCAAATCAAAGCCAAGACTCTTATTGGTGCCAAGCTGCGAGGTGGGCGTGAACCGTGCTGTGTTCTTAAATATATATTATTAATATATATATATATATATATATATATTTTTTTTTTTAAGAGTATCATTTTAGTTGGAAGTGGGTGATACATTTGAAAGCAGCTCAGCACGTTGCCCTATTGAGTCATTCGGAGTGTGTGTGTGTGTGTTTTTGTAATGAAACTCTATGCTTCCTGGTACTTGTGGTAAACTGTGCTGTATTAGAACCATAACCACAAGAAAATCTCCCCACGGATCAGTCCTTGTGCGACACAAAGGGCCGATTGTACCGGCCCAAACCTCATTGTTAAAAGCACATAGGCAGCGCGGCGAGGCCTTAACCCGGTGTGGTTCACCCATTAAAGAAAAGCATGAATCAGGGTCCATGTAGTGAAATGGCCCCCGGGGTCGTTGGGTTACCTTTAGGTATCGAAAGTGGCGAGCAGCGTGTGAAGTTCAGTGTTACAGTCGGCGTGCTGTTTATCTAAAGGCCAGCCTGTCGAGCAGGATCAGTAGTTGACAGGCAAGGTGCCAGGCCAGAGTGAATCTCGGGGCGTGTCACAATGTGCGCTCTTGTTCAAACTTGTTTCGCCGTAACCGCTTTGGTGAATGTATTTTATTTTTTTTGATACATGGAATCAGTACAGCTATTGTTTAGGCTTGCATAGTTTCTATCTATTACTCAGGCATTCAAAAATGTTAACCTCGCCTAGCTGATTTGTATATAAGTACCTTGGATTCCAACCCCACACACCTGCACACAAAGTATAAACTTCCGGCATTAGTCAAATGTTTTGTTTCCTCCTGAGATAATCTTATACTCCTGCAGTCAGACCTCCTGAACAGAAAACTTCATAGCCTCAGAGTCCCACCGTGTGCTTTTTTGTGTAAAACACAATTAAGTCCAATGCAATCTTCATCACGGCGCCTTGGCTGCACTTCTGGACCCACAAGTGGAGTGAAATAATTAGCCACCCTCCTCAGCCATCCAGCCGTCCTCCTATTTTTAATGTAGCCCCTTCAGCTTCTCATCTTCTTCCTTATTCTCCCCGTTTTCCCTTCGTCCCCCCCTCCCCCACGGAGATGGCTGTGCGGGGAAAAAAAATAAATCGTATTTTTCCAACATTTTTCTCCCTGAGGTAGCTTTGGCAGGGACTCACACGGCGGCCATTTCTGCCTTTCATACACCCCTCACACACCGTGGAACAGATCGCCGGTGCGGCCCGCCGTCTTTGAAGTGGTTGCCATCTCACGCAGGTTGGCTGGACTCTCTCCTTCTCCCCCCCCCCCCCCCCCCTCGCCTCCCATCATTCTCATCCTGTGCCTTAAACTTGGCAGTGTTATTTTCAGCCACCAAATCACGCTGATAAGACACAATGGCGGTGATAATAATTATGGTTTATTATTTTTTTTTTAAAAAGGCGTACTGACAGCACCGATTGCGCTTGCGGTTGATGACTGTGCGGCAGCCAGAATGCAATGCTTTCTGGAAACGAGGGAGAAGGACCACACCAGGTGTGTGGTTTGAGTGTGTAAGCGTGTGCGTAGCCACAGAACGTGAGAGGCAGCGAGACAGGGGGGACAGAGAGAGGAGGATCATTGATATGTTGCCATTCATGTGCTTTAAAATGGAGCCATCTGAGAACAAATTCCACCATCAGGGCCTTTCATACAAAAAAACGCTCTGTGGAGGTGTGCGCGAGTGTGAGAGCGTGCACGTGAGTGTACGAGCAGATTTTTCGGAGATCTCACCTCAGAAGAATTTGGCCATATGGTCGTCAACACATATACCCAGAGAGAGAGAGAGAGAGAGAGAGAGAGGGAGAGGGATAGAGAGCGAGCCAAGGGAAGACGGTGTGAGGGAGAAAGTGAAAGAGAAGTGTCTTCTTTTGTCAGTGGAGGCAGCAGGAAAGGCAGTTTAGAACAGATCCTATACCCCTACCTTAGATCAGATGGCTCAGACAAAAAAAAAAATGGAAAAAAAAAATCCTCCATCGCATCCCCTACTCCACATATTTGTGGAGTGGGAAAATCTGTCTCAATTAACACATTTGCATTGGGCGATGATGGACTCCAAATAGGTCACTGACTCAATCTCCCGCCTCCGAATCTTCCCTCTAAAATGTTAATTAAGGAGGGCTTTGAGATTTTTTCGCTCAGGGCTGGCCATATGGGCCGGGCATATGCTCTATATATATAGTACAATATATAATTCATACACTGCTGCAGGAGAGAGTGTTTGGGGGCCTGGAGTTTTTTTTTTTGGGGGGTGGGTGGGTTTACTACAAAGGGAGTCAGTATGTTCTGGCCTCCCCAGTGGCAGGTACAGAGCTTAGCCTATTCATTAGCTTCGTGTTATTCACTGTTGCACAATGGGATTGAGGTTCATCAACACCTGTTTCTCTGGCTGACGACATAAAGAGGGCATTTAAATTCCTCTTTGCCAGTTGGTTAATATGAAAGACAGCAAATTATCTATTGCTGGAATGGAGTTGCTTTTTTTTGGAGCAGCTCCTCAGGTTAAGTTAAAAGATGAGTAATATTGAGATTCTCTGTATGCTCAAGGATATTCTCAAAAAAATCGAACCAGTTCTCCCAGTCCCATCCTGCCAGACTGCCCCATTCACCAAGCAGAATTGGACTGGGGCAGCCAATGAAAACTGTTTTTTTGGGTTACGACTCAGCCAATCAGAGGAGGGCCTGCTTCTGCACCTGACCTTGTTTCTGGCCGGGCACAGCCAATCGCAGAGGCTCCTGCACACCTGATGCATTGTGGTCTGCCCGCTGGTAGTCGGCAGGCGGGCCCACACAGGTGCCGTGGATCCAGACCCATTGTTCTGAGCGCCGGCCAATCAGATGCGTCGTCTCATTACCGGACACACATGCAGCCTGGCAGACTTTGAGCGATTGCATTTTGTCTTGTGTTGTCCTGCGTGCTCGTGTCAGAACGCGTGTGTGTGCAAGTGCATCGGAGGAACTCTGCTACCCCCATTCCCATAATGCTTTGCAGTCTTATCAGCAGGCCTCTCTCCCTCTCTCTCTCGCCCCGTTCCTGGCTTCGCCCTCTTCTAGAGACTCAACAATGAGCACTGTGTTGCACCCCTTAAGGAGCTGGAGGCCTCGGCTATAAAAAGAGACTAAAAAAAACATGTTTATGGACTAATAAAGATGATTAGAAATCGCACAATTGCAGAAAAATGGAAGGTTTGCGAGCGCAGATTATCTGTAATAAAAAAAGCTGAGGGGAGAGACGGGGGGGGAGAGAGAGGGGAGAAAGCGAGTTAGCTGTACAGACCTCTCATTGCGAAGGATATGAATAGCCTTTGTTTTCACCACAACTCGGGGCTGTGTGGTCTGCCAATGTCTGGCTCTTATTATGGGGTTTGTGTCTGCGTAAGTGGCATGCACGTGTGCGTTGGTGTGTTTGTGTGCGAGGCCGAGAGCACATGGGCGTGGAACAAAAAGAAAAGGAGAAAGAAAAAGCATATATATATATATATACGTGCAGGTGATTATATTTTCTGGAGGGTGAGACTACATGGTGTGTGCGTTTGAATGTTTCCACACACCAGATTCACTGTTTTCTCTCTGCTCCCGTTCAGCTAAATGAATGTGGCACGGGGTCTCCGGCTGGCACAGGCGCGCGTGCACGCTGTTTTTTTTTTTTTTTTTGTATCCGTTAGAGTTGTGAAATGAAATAGGATTTCACAGAACGGCACAGCGGCTGTGGGATTTGGACTCCCTTCGGCTAAGTAGAGAGGGATAGGTTGATCCAATCAACGGCAGAAACTGCAAGGAGAGCCCGTTTCACAGCTCCGGGCCCTGCCAGAACCCTGCCTGCCTGGCTGCTTGACTTAGAATACAAATGAAGCTCCCTGAATGCACACACACACACACACACACACCCATGCACACTGGTACTTACAGACAGTCTGGCTGGGGATGTATAGTGCAAGAGTTGTTAGCAGGGCGCTGTGCTCTCTGTGGAGAAATGACGCCAGTAGGGGTTATGAGGCTGTCTCATATAGTGCAGGTACATTTCAGGACTGTGTCCGTGTTTGATCCTGGTGACTTCAGGACACCAGGAAAAATGTCCTTTTTTTCTGAACTTTATTTCTTTGGGCCCCCAAATCAAATGACGTATTTTTCCTCTTAACTGTAGTGTTATTAATTAATCTACATTGTTTTGGTGTGATTTGCCTTGACTACCACAACCCGAGTACCGTATAGTCTCATTATATTGGAGAGAAGGTGGACATCTTAATCGTCAATATCTCCAACACTCGTACCAAAACAATCTAGACTGATAAAAGTTACTTCTGGTAAGGGGGAAAATATGTGTTTTTCCATTTTTTGATGATAAATTGTAATATTTTGAATTGCTAGTTTATTCGTCCTTCTGGGAACTCGTATAAAGCAACAGGTCTGAGCAGCGTCTTATTGCCAAAAAACTGTTGAGATCTGCTTTCAAAGAGCGTCTGAAATAATGGGACAGAACTGTACTACTAAAATTATAAAAGTTTCAAAAAATAACCATCTATTCTTTTTTTTTTTAGGCTACTGACACCTACCTGGTGAACGACGATCCCACTAGAGGCCCAGGGATGCCTGAATGTTTCCTCGTGTCTGACACGTATAGGGTAAATACACACACACACACACACACACACACACACACACACACACACACACACACACACACACACACACACACACACACACACACACACACACACACACACACACACACACACTACAAACTCTCTGTGTCTGTCCTTGTCATGTTGATGTCCCAAGATTTATTTCCTGGACACACAAACAAGCCCAGTCCATCAAATGTAATCTCTTTATAAAGATTTACAGCAGTTGGGAGGAGGACAGCGTTCAGAGTACAAAGACTCATCAGAGCATTGTTGAGTTGGAGGCTCTGGAGTTAATGTGTCCAGGAAACACACATGTTTTTTGAGCGTTGACGTTCTGTCCGTTCCCATGCTCATACATCAACCTCCATGTCATCATGGATGTCCCGAACTCATCTGTCGATGGCTCTAACACTGTACTTCCTCAAAATGTCAACTTTTCTGACATGCAGGCTTTCTTTAATATTAATATTTATTTATTTATTTTTACGATGTTTGCTTTGGAGTAGTTTGCCGCAGAGTTCCAGACACATTCCTGCAGCAGAGCACAAAATAAAATGCCCAAAAAAACAAACAACTTGAATATATGAGAGACATTTGTAAAAAAAAAAAAAAAAAAAAAAAAAAAAAACAGCATCTTTCAGGTCGAGTTTACAGGCGACCTTCGGCCCTGCGTGCTGTAATCTGACATGCTGCATTTACCGCTTAAATCAAGAAACTATGACATCATACTAGAGAAATAAACGTCCTCTTCCTGTTGAGCACAAACACGGCAGAGACGCAGTAATCCGAGCCGGGTTGAGGTAAAATGTATGTGCAGCCACTGCACACAGTGAACGTGTTTAAAAAAGCAGCAGGCGTAACACATTGCTCCACACACACACACACACACACACACACACACACACACACACACACACACACACACACACACACACACACACACACACACACACACACACTATCCACACACACACTCCGATTGCAAACGGATCCAAAGAGTCTCCGGGATCCTCGCTGTGTATGATATGCTTGTTAGCCATAACGGCCAGTCTCTCTGACTGCATATGTCTGTATGCATTTGACTGGCATGCTCCCTCCCAGAGCACACACCAACAGCTTACTCAAACAATATTTACACTGCACGGCGTGGTAAACGCTACACTTACACACATTTTTCCATTCCCATATTTCCTGCCTTTTTTTTTTTTTTTTTTTTTTTTTTTTTTTTTTTTTTTTTTTGAAAGGCGGCCTCAACCACCTGTCTCACACATTTAGCATGCTAATGGCAGTGTCAGTATGCTACATCACTTTCAATATTTAATGGCCTAGCCACAGGCGATGGTAAACAGCGAGTGTCCCGGGCAGAGCCGTGAGTCAATGGGAGACCACAACATGCTAACTTTAGACGCACCATATGGTTTTCTCGTGTGCCTTTTTTTAATGGCAAACATAGTCCCAGGAACCACCAGAGCCCAGCACGCTCGAGGGGCTTTCGGTTGGTGACGCTCGGACAGGACCATTTGATCAGGGCCAGAGAGAGAGAGAGAGAGAGAGAGAGAGAGAGAGAGAGGGAAAACGGAGAGAGAGAGAGTGTTTGGAGAGAAAAACCTGAGTGTTTTGTAACTCCTGCGGTTGCTATAGTTTGTTTGTTACGGCCAAGTTGCCTGTGTTGAATACCGAGATGGATGTCTCGGCCCAGGCTGCAGCCAGAGACAAAGGCGGCCAGTAAAGTCACACCGACGAAAAAAGGGTCAGTGTGTGTGTGTGTGTGTGTGTGATTAAGACGGCAGAAAGAGAGAGGGAACAGACGAAGATTATAAGATAGAAAAGGAGGGAAAGAGGTCACTAAAAAGAAAAAGCTCTGAGAAATAGAAAGAGAGAGAGAGAGAGAGAGAGAGAGAGGGGGGGGAGTGGACGGAGGGAGAGAAGGAGGGAAAGCGAGGGAGCACACAAAGGCTTTGGGGTTTTGGGCCTGTGCCGTGTTGGGGTGGGGTTTGGAAAGAGGAGAGACTATGGGAACAGGAACGGACTACACCTCAATGTGCTTCACTTTCATGCACTTTTATTTTGTGTTCCCCCACCCCCCCCCCCCCCCCTCTCCTCAATCTAATTCGCTCACTAGTCGCTCGTGCCAGCGTATCTTTCACCGCAAGACATTTGTGGTTGTGTGTACGTGTGTGTGTGTGTGTGTGTGTGTGTGTGTGTGTTCTGTACATTAGATGCATGTGTGTCTGTGGTGCGAGTGTCTAAGTATCCTACATAGGCTGAGGTCTCGTAAAGCTGCAGAGCTTCATATCCCCCTGAAAAACTTGGCATACAAACGCGGGGGTGACTTCAACCCCTGAAAACCGCACCCTTGCACGCACACACACACACACACACACACACACACACACACACACACACACACACATACACACACACACACACACACGTGCACAAGGCAGGGGCTTATGTATAATTGCAGGCACTCTGCCTGCATATATGAGTTTGATTAGGCTGAGGAGCAGGGAGCGGGCAAGGATAAAGCCGAGCCTGATTAGAAACAGAGTGTATCGCTTCCATACAATAGGAGTCACAATGAAACTGGTTCAGACCACTTCGTCCAAGTCCAGGTATCTTTTGTCTCCATATGGAAATGTACAGCGCCCTCCAATATGACTTGGACTGGGTTAAAAAAAAGAGGGGAAACCGGTGAATGCTAGCTGCATCACAGCTGAATAGAATTACAAGACAGCAAATGTACAACTTGCCGTAATGACTTTCGACTTATATAGTTCAGTGAGGGCATTCAAGGTGCTCCCTAGAAATATTAAGAATAGTCAAATACAGACGAGGGGTTTCTCACCCCAAACTGCACAGCCACGACCACGCTCAGGCGTAATGAAGCGGTTAGAGCCGGGGCCCTCAAATCCAGGCGTCACACCTTGTAAAATTAATTAAACACAAATAAGTTTGGCCCACTTTTGGGCTGACGTTTCAGCCGCCTCGGGCGTCCCTGTCTGCGGCACACCTTTTTAATTTACAGTAACTAGAACTCAAGTTAAGAACACGGGGCCTCTTGCACTTAAGACACTTGTCTTAGTTTACTGTGCGGACTGGTTCGTGTTGCCCTCCAGCTCACGGGCTGACAGGACAACGCAGCCAAATCTGAGTTGTAAATGTCAGACCTTTGCTTCTATTTATTTTTAGGGGGGGAAGGGGGTGCTTCTGCATTTTGCGCAACAGCAAAGGATATGAAAGTTGAAAAATGTATAATTTTGAGGAAAAGGTTTTGTTATTGCGCTGTACTCTGTGCTAAAGCTGTTTTATAAAGACTAGTTTATAATGCAAATTGGAAAAAGTATACTTGCCCAAAACTGTGTGACAAGATCTCTGTAATAATAAATGAATAGCACATAATAATAATAATAATAATAATTATAGTGAGCAATGATATAAGTACTGTAAACTCACTGTTAACTCCTCAATGAGTAACAAAGACAAACTGTAATTTGTGAGGCAAAAATGGGAACTTTGTCTTTGTTTGATTTCTAGATAGATTATGAATTATCAACACCAGATTAAGTAAACACGTGGCAACATTATGACTAAATGTTTCTTGTAAGAGAGAGGGGGAAAAAAAGCACCATTCCCTCATTAAAAAAACAACCCATAAACAATCCTGTAATGACTTGAAGCCGGATAAATCCAGATCTAACTGCAGGACTGTATGTCCAGGTGTAAATATTCTAGAAAATATTACAGAGATCCCATGGGAATTTAATAAAGCACCATAAAACTCGATGAGGTGACTGAACTCACCACCGAGCACCACATGCGCACTATTAAAAAAACCAAAAAAAAACCAAAAGCCCTGTATGGATACCGCGTCTCTCTCTCTCTCTCTCTCTCTCTGAAGGAGGTTATTAAAAAAAAGAACAAAATATATATATATACATCATAAGTCGATGATCATTTTAAATACAGTTATAGGTTTGTGTCGATCCGAAAGCGAGAAGCGGGGAAGGAGAGACAGAGAGAGAGAGAGAGAGAGAGAGAGAGGAGAGTTAGAGCGGGAGAGAGAGAGAGAGAGAGAGAGAGAGGGAGGGAGGGAGGGCAGAAACTTTCCTCTAAAGTTAGTGGAGCTTTCACTGTGAGTGAGGCGGGGTTACAGCCTGGACTGAGCCACAGCGGCTTTGCGATGCGGCACCGCAGCGAACCTCCATCCAACTTTACTATCAACAACTCCAAACCCCGTCTCTAGACACAACCATGTACTCCCCTTACTGCTTGACACAGGTATGGCAAAACAAACCCGCCGTTCTCCCCCCCCATGCTCTTCTTCTTCTTCTTCTTCTTCTTCTTCTTCTTCTTCTTCTTCTCTGCTGCTGCTGCTTTTCTTTTCCTGTTCTCCCCCGGCACGGTGCTCCTCCGGTGTGTGTTCTGCTGTACGCGGTCTCGGTCTTGTGTTGTCTGCTGCTTGTCAATTGTTGCGTTTTTAAGGGACCTATTTTTTTTATTTTTTTAGTCCGGCTCTCTTTTTTCACCGATAGTGTGTTTAACCTCTCTCTCTCTCTCTCTCTCTCTCTCTCTCGCGCTCCTCTCTCCCCCTTTCTTTCTTTCTTTCTTTCTTTTTTTTTTTCTGTTGTAATGGCACTCCTCCAACGGGCTTTTCTTGTGCGTCTCATTGCGCGTGGTTTGGAGAGAGAGAAAATGGCGCTTCTCCCAAATCTATTTAATATAACAAAAAGCACCCGGCGGCTGGAGGAAGGGGAAGAGGGCTCGGTGCTCGGTGCTCTGGCCGCTTTTAAGGCGACTCGTTCCGGCCGCCCCGAGGCGAACAACCAGCTTCATCGAGCGACTGGAACGAACACGAACCGAGTGTTGATGTGGACGACCGTATGTTGAGGGGTTTCTGACTCGCGACTGTTAACGGAGGTGGGGGGGGGAAGCCTTTTGGGGTCACCGTATAGACACACACACACACACACACACACACACACACACACACACACACACACACACACACACAACTGTCCCTCGTGTGGTTTGATCCACTTCAGCAAAATAAAACTTAGATTTTTTTTTTTTTGTTGGTGGTGTTGGTGGTGTTGGTGGTGGTGATGGTGGTGGTGGTGTTGGTGGTGGTGGTGGGTGGGATAGTGAAGGCGACAGTGGGTGGATGTTGTGTGGACAGTCCGGGCTGCATCGCTGCAGTTTGATTCATCCCATAATACAGTTGACCTTTAAAGAAGCAGCGGCGCTTCTCATCCATGTCATTCCCCTCAGGATGATAACTGTTCAGTAACACGTCATACGGGTGTTTGTATTTGTTGCACTTGTCTTGCAAAATAAGGAAATGTAGAATATAATTAAGACTGACTTTGAATATGCAGCTCGTGTTTTTTTTTTTGTAATTGAATGCACAATGATGGACTCCGTTTTGACCCTTGAACGCACCTCTGGTCTACACAGAACGACTTGCATCAGCTCAGAGACAGGGATCCCCATTAAGGTGTATTCTATGTATTATTATAAATACTATTTAGATGATTGATGCATATGAACAATGGAAATGCTGTGCCTGGAAGCAGGTTTGATACAAGTGAGATGTTGCTTATTTGTTTTCACTTCATCACAGTCAGGATGTGTTCTTGATGTGACTTGAATAAGCCTCGTTGTTCACTGTGTAAATACTTTCATCTGTAAAGTAAAAGCTTAAGCAAAGGTCAAGTCATAAATGACCTTTTTTTTTTTTTTTTTTAGAGATTTGTTATGTACTGTCCGTGAGTAAAACATTTAAAGTTCTGGTTTTAAACTCAGACATGTAGTGCAGTCACTGCAGAGTTAACACGGGAGCCGCGGGGCTTCAGCTCCGGGCCGCACCGGGTCCGGTTTTCCGTCTGAACACACCAAAAAAAACCAGCAGCTCTATAAAGTCATCTCTACCTGTCAGCATTTCAGCACCAAAGCCATTTTAAAAGATCAAGTTGGGAAAAAAAACCCCGACCTTTTAACAATCCCCGTCGGTCAGAAGGCAGTGTGCTGCTTTTCTTTTGTTGCAGTCTGAGGTCAGGAGCTGGAGTTATACAGTGCATTCAACTCATCATCATAATTAATGTGCATTCATCTGCACTGTCAGCTGGTTCTGCATTAAGGAGTTCCAGGTGTTCCGCTCCAGGCCTGCAGGTGAAATGTTGCAGCGTTGCAGTCAGAGGTCACGGCCTCCTCACGGTTTCACAGTTAGGCTGTGTTTCATTGCTGTGCTGAGGGATAACATATTATTATTATTATTATTATTATTATTATTATTATTATTATATATTATACTAAATCTTTTTCTAGTGTACATTGTATCATGGGAGGAAGCAGAACGTATTCCGTGGAGAACATGCAGGATTCCTTCTCGGTGTTATTTCAGGCCATCTGACCAAAACCTCACTCGGATTTTTTTTAATTTTTTTTTAGAAATAGAAATAACAGCAGTGTTCAAAATGCAAAATGATATTTCATCACATCTTTTAGTTTTTTTTTTTTTAGTTTTTCTTTTTTAATAATCTACTGCATCAACATCATTTACATCACTTAACATGCTTTCCTCTCTCTCTCTCTCTCTCTTTTCTTCCCATCTCTGTTCTTCTCCTCTCTCTCTCTCTCTCTCTCTCTCTCTCTGTGTTTCCTCGCGACTTCTCCGTCGCCTGTGAGTTTGCAGAGCGGCGGAGGGATATTCTCTCTCTCTAATCAATAGTCTATTTGATTTGCTCCGTAAAATAAGTCCCAACAGCGCTGCTGCATATTTAGCACAGATCACTTTCCCAGCCGGGCGGCGTGAGGCAGAGGTCCGCATCGAGTTTCCTCTTCCTTTCCATTAATTAAAATTAATTGGCAGCAGATCCTCCAGCGCGAGCGCCTCGCACGGACGCGTGCTGCCCATATGCGCGCTACATATTGATCCGCCCGCTGTCTTTACTGCGTCTCGCGCTTCTACGATGACGGATATCAAGCGCGCCTGATTCGCTCGCGTTCTCTCATATCTCATATCTCCTTCAGAGAACTTATGGTTTTTTTTTTGTTTTTTTTTAATAGATATTAACGCAGCAATAAAGAATAATAAAGTGACATCCAACACCTGTCATTTAAACGCGACTCGTTTATCCGCCTTTCAGTCGCTTTAATCAGGTGTTTTAGTCATCTGCGGTTCTTTATGTGTCCACACACACACACACACACACATGCACCACATGCACTTTTACCCATATTAAAGCCCTCCGTCGTCCATTAAGACTGTGCTCGTGTAGCCTAAATAATTCACAAATCACAGAAAACATGCAAAACTGGTGTAAACAATCTACAATGTATTATTAATGCTGGTAAAAGCTTTGCTGGAACGGTTTAGTAGGTGACGGACCAGATCAGCCAAAACCAAAAAAAAGAAAAGAAAGTGTCTGCCAAACAGCATCGAGAGTTTTTTATTTATTTTTTATTTATTTATATTCATTTTTTTTTTTTTGTTGCGTGGCATTGTTTCGCATCCCCGTGACCGAACCGCATTTGCACATTAAAGTTTTCCCGCGGTTTGAAGGTCGCCGAGGCGTCGTTAATTAAAACTTTTATGTGCTGCGTTTTTATGAAATCAATTATTTCAGACTGCAGTTGAGTCCCGCTCATCGTGCTGATGGAGGGCCGCAGCGCCGCCTCACTCACACTGCCAACGACAGACATGTCTTTAACACTGCGCGCGGGACTTGTTTAACTATTTCACTCACACACGCGCACACACACACACGCAAAAAAAAACACCAACTTTTATTTACTTGCTCGATTCTTGCTCGTATGAGAGCTTCATGTCCAATTATTTACACTTCTAAAGTGTTTTTTTAAAAAAGATTTAGAGATCAAATGAGTCCTTGAAATTCACTCAGCCATGCAGATTGGCAAAGCGCTTGAAAGCATGCAGTGAAAGCCATCCATATTGTAGCCATGCCATATAGCCATAGCAACAGAAACACACAAAAACAGATTTTGTAGTCCCTATCTTTGGTGATGGAGATAAAGGAACTTATCATCTGAACAAAACGGTGCATACGGAGGATGCATGAAGTCTGTGTGGCAATATGTGTGCAGCCCACGCAGGCACTTCCAGTCTATTCAGTGAAAAGTCAGCATTCAAGGCCCGAGTCCACACCAGGCCATCAGCTATCTGTGTGTGTGTGTGAGTGTGTGTGTGTGTGTGTACGTGTACAGTAGGTGCCCGTTTCTTACCGGTGGCTCTCCTGCGTCAGCCTCCGGTTCTGGTTTCACCGGGACCGGACGGCGTGACGGCTGTGGCGCTGGTGTAAGCTGAGGTGGGCCTGCACGATCTGGTAACATACAAAAGCTTTGCTGGCATCACTTTGTGCCACAAACACACACACACACACACACACACACACACACACACACACACACACACACAACCACACACATACAGACATTAATCCTGCTCACACACAGCTAGTCCGTAGGCACAGCACAGGCAGCGGAGAAGAAGTCCGCCGTATAGTGGACCGTAGGCAGGGGTTAAAAGTGGCCCCCGCCGACTGTGCCAGGACGACAGGCGGGCCGGCAGTGGGTTGCAGGCAGAACCCAGGGGTACATTGTGTTCTTTTTACTTATTCATCCCTTCTGCTGGAGGCAGACCAGGTCCACCTTACACTGCTTGGCCCCGGAGTGAGAGCTGGTAGGCAGGGACGGAGGACGGAGTGCAGAGGAAGTGGGAACACGGCACAACATGTCCACGTCAGTCAGACAGATTCTGAATACATTTTGGATTACATGCAGAGAGACTTGTATTTGTGTGAGGGTTTTTTTTTTTAAATAAGCTTAAATCAAGTTGATCTCTAGTTCAGATATTTGAAGTCATGTCAGTCAAGAATGTGCACAAATGAAAATATTAGTTTTGCTTTTGTGGCATTTTTGAAAATAAATCTATGGCGGAGCTCGTACAAGGAACCATGCAAAACCCTGAGAGAGCTTGCCGACTGTCCTCCCCTGCCTGTGTGTGTGTGCGTGTGTGTGTGTGTGTGTGTGTGTGTGTGTGTGTGTGTGTGTGTGTGTGTGTGTGTGTGCGTGTGTCTTGGAGGTGAGTTAAACCCAGCACTGTGGTGCTCGGCTCATCCCTTATCTGAGCAGTCTTCCTGACCGCCCAGAGAAAATGGATTTATCAAGCTTAACCGAGGCACTTGGCACAACAGGGTAATAGGTGGTTGTCCCCTGGATGGATGGATGGGTGAGTGTGTGTGTGTGTGTGTGTCCGATATGTGTGTGTCCATGTGAATATGTGTATTCCCCCCCGTCCTCTGCCTCCTAGTGTGGATTAGGTTTAAGCTCATCTGTGGCCGGTGGAGGCAGGCGGCGCCTATAGCGTTTTATGTTGCTTTGTGATATAGTTTGGTTTACAGAGACACACGGCACACACGCATGTAAACACACACACGCGCACACGCTAACGCGCACTCATCTGAAATCAGGCTGAACCCTCACGTATGTTACAGACAGATATACGGACATGTGGTGGAGGAGCAGCTGAACACTTCAGTGTGTTGATGCTCACAACATCTCTCATGAGAGTAGAAAGTTCTCCAAAAAAAAAAAAAAAAAAAGAAATCCCGCCAAGCTTTTGTTGTTGCAATGCTCTCTACTGAATATAATTTAATAGTTTTGGCAGGGGGTGAGAATTAGGTGCGACTGACTGATAATTTCACATTACCCTCGTTTTCTCGGGTTTGAGAGTCAAAGGTGCAGCAGCTATCAGTCATTCACACTGAAGAGACTTCGGTCTGCCAGCAAGCAACGAGGCGATGAGACGCTGGAAACGTGAAGAACCCACGAGGAACCGAGGGGGGGCCAGAAAGACGCACAGAGCCAAAAGTGCTGCGTTCCTCCCCCAGCTGCCTGGGACAGACTCCCCTTCACCTTCCTCCTGCTCCTCTTCCTCCACCCAATCCCACCCTCCACCTCCTCAATTAGCTCCCTTTAAAAGAGAAGTAACGGTTAGCGAGGGATCCGCATTGTTCCAGGATGAGCCAGGGTTGTTCTTGTTGTTGTTGTTTGTCTCCCTCTCTCTCTCTTTCTCTCTCCTTGTGTCTTTCTCCATCCCCCTCCTCCGTCGCCCGTTGGTGTGTTTTTCGCTCTTTTTGATTTTCTCAGAGGCTTTTTTTTTTCTGTGGGGGTAACCCCACTGAATGGGACAATGCAGTCTAGCGTGAAATTAAAGCTCTTAGTTAGTTTGGAGTTGCTCAAAAGAGGATTTTACACATGCATGCATTCATACACCCTCCCATACGCTATAGATATAGCTAATTAGAGGAAGTACACCCTATGTCGAGCATCAAGGGCCCAATTAAAAGAGTAGGGGGAAACCTCGGCGTGCGAGATCTAGGCCAAATCGGCTCCGTGAATGCAATCTCGGCGCCTTGCGTGTGAACAGTGCGTCTGCCTCCTTAATCCAGGCGGGAGAAATATGGACACGACTGATATGAGAAGCCCAAGTTTCATTAACATATGCACGTCACGTACTCGGTGAGTAAATCAAGAAAAAAAAAAAACAGTCGGATTGATCGTCCCCATCAGGCGAGCGTCTGATTCAAAACAGATTGAGCTGCTCTTGCCGACTCTTCCAAGTCTCATTTTGGAAGTAGTCTCCGAACGAAGTGTCTGTCATGCATGCACATTAGAGTTTTTGTTGCGCACGTCAAAGACGTTTATTTGTGCAATTTCACAGTACAACGTCGGAGGCTGACGGCTGCTTAGCTTTGTCAAATGTGTTTCCATGCTGCTTAAGAATATTTTGGAGAAAGAAAAAAAACAGCAGAAGTGGTAACTAACTGTTTCGCTGTAAAGCTTAACTGATGTGTTTGCTGTGAAAAATCACAAATACATATTGTTCCTTTTACCTGTAGTTCTATTTATGGATCTGGATGGTTTTGGTGTGAGTTGCCTAGTTTTGGAGATAATTTCTGGAAAGAGACATTGCTGTTTTATTTTTTGGCGCATTGAGCACCACAAGCCGAGTGACATATAGTCCCATTAAAATGGAAAGAAGTCAGACATCTCTACGGCCAATATCTCCAAAGTTATAGGCGACCAAAAATATCAGAATGCTAAATAAAACTGCAGGTAAAAAATGTTTATTTTTCTTCCTTTTACTGTCCCCTTTAAAGTGTAGGTGATGTAAATACAAAGGGCAGAATGAATAGCCACATGGACTATAAGGTAATTTATTTTTTACATGCACTATATGAGTGTGTGAGAGAGAGAGAGAGAGAAAGAGGCAGACCAATATAGAGCAGCAGCAGTCCACATCGCCTGAGTGGTACGAGCCATGGCTGAAATATCCACCAGGCCTAGCAGATGTATCTGATACCCGACGCACCAGCACCAACAGTCTTTACTCCCAGTGCGATGGAGTAACACACACCCACATGCTTCTGTTCAGCCCTGTTTCCTCAAGTTAAACTACTGGTCATGGAGGCCCGCAGCCCCAGCAAAGGTAGCCAGCGAATCCAGTTAGTGAGTCAGACTTTGTGGAACAAAGTGTGCTGCTCTCTGATCCCCCTCTCTCTCTCTCTCTCTCTCTCTCCCCTCTCCCTCCCGTTGAGAGTGCTGGCAGCCCGCCAGGGGTGGAAAAATCTATAACCCATTGCGTAATATACCATATCTTTACCTTGGTTGAACCCTGCGCAAGATCCACAGCTGTGTGAGCGCACACACACAGAAACGATTGCCTCTGTGTGTGTGTGTGTGTGTGTGTGTGTGTGTGTGTGTGTGTGTGTGTGTGTGTGTGAGAGTTTGAGACAGGGACAGACAGACAGACAGACAGAGAGGAAAGAGAGAGAGACCCACACACACAGAGTAGCTTCTTTGTGGCTAGCTTTCAGTGCGCACCCTCGTATAAACAGTATCACACCACTTTGATCGAATGCTGCCGGCAAAGTATTTTCCCGAGCAGAGAGAGCGCGGCGTTCCGATCGCTCTCTGCGCCAAGAGGAAAAAGGAGCCGAGGCCGTATAATAAAATGTTTCTGTTTTAGAGGCGGACGGATGTTTAAAAATAGAAATCAAATGAACATCATGTTTTGCTGTAATGATATATATAAGCTCCATAGCAACGCCACAGTGCTTCCAAAAGCCAGTGGCATAAGTAACATTGTTCTCCAGGTCGTATCCTTAGAATGGAAATGTACAGGGCCAGCCGGGGCCTGCCATCATTGCTTTTCATGATGGAAACCACGCTTTTTGTATTTTCACCAAGATTCGTAGCTTCGATGTGTTCGGCAATGCGTTTGTGCGAGTACGGGCCTCTCCAGCAGCACCTGGAGCTTCTCCAGCAGCTGAAAGTGTTGGAGGGAGTGTAATGGTTTTTTATTGGACGCCTTTTACAGTAGGCCTTAATCACAGTCCTTTTAAACTAGTATTTCCATGCTGTAAGGTGAAGGGTGTCACCTCTGTAATGGCTCTTCTCTCACACCGAGTCGTGTGTGGATCCCTGAGTGATAATCTGAAGGACATTGTCTAATCACTTCTCATTTTCTCTAATATGATCCACTCAGCCAGTGATATTGGCCGCACGCTTGGTCGCATTCGTTTTGGACGGCGGTGATTATTATTAAATGGTCTGTAATGACTACTGATAATCCCTTCATGCAGTCCAGAGAACCCTGGACTCGCTGGGAGGCATTTGTTTTGTTAATGCACCAGTGAAATCTAAAATACATGCAGATGTGTGTGGGCCCAAAACCGCAAACTCAACCGAGCTTCCCCGCCATTGTTTTATCGCACGATCGTGCTTCTTTTCTTTTCTTTTTTTTTTACCCGCTCAATTGTGGAAATTTTCTCAACAAACGGGCACAGAACCCCCCCCCCCCCCCCCCAACTCCCCGTGTGCAGTTCATTTACTCTCCTCCCCCTGCAGCTACATAGTGCAGAGGGTCAAACTGTGTTAGTGTGGTGATGGTGGTTTGGGGATGGGAACGGGTGGGGGCGGGAGGCAGCTGTGTGAGGGAGGCAAAGCTTCAGTGAAAAAGTTGGGTGGCAGAGGGATACAGCATCAATTTTCACCTCATGTGTGTGTGTGTGTGTGTGTGTGTGTGTGTGTGTGTGTGTGTGTGTGTGTGTGTGTGTGTGTGTGTGTGTGTGTGTGTGTGTGTGTGTGAGAGAGTGTGTGTGTGTGTGTGTGTGTGTGTGTGTGTGCGAGGCGGACCGCTGATATGTTTGTGTTTATTGACTCAGAGAGACGGGCCGTGGCGGCGCACACAGCGGTGTACGGGTGGCAGGGGTCCAGGCTTCGGGGGAAACGTGTGTGTTTAAAGTACACACAGGCCTAATTATGCTGATTTAAGCATTCTTGCGGTCCTCCCTCTGGCTTGTGGTGAGTTAACTGGCACAGGGGCGTCCAGCAGAGAGAGGGAGAGAGAGAGAGAGGGAGAGGGGGGTAAGGGGGAGGGAGAGAAGACAGAGAGCGGGGCTCAATAAAGAGATTGATTAAAGGAAGAGGGGAGAAAGAGGAAAAGATGGTAGGAGGACGCAAACACAGCGAGAGTGACTACGCAGAGAAACATGTCGTCCCAGGACGGCGGTGAAGCAGAGGAAAAACACACACTGCCGTCAAACTTCCCGGCAGGTTTTTTCCCTCCTCACTTTGGGGTTAAGAGCGCCCCCGCACTTCATATTTATTTTTATATTCAGATGTTATGGATTGCTCCGGGAAAAGGCCGTCCCTTTTCCCAGCAAGAGGAATTAATACTGTTTGAACGCTCTCTCTGCGGAGTCTAAAAGGAGGGATTTTCTTGCAATGGAGTCTGGGAGGTTTATAAGTTAAAAACCTGACCGCTGCTAAACAAACAAAGTAGGGATGATTAAAAGCTGACCCTTGTTTGTTGACTCTCTGCCCTCCTGTGGGCCTGTGGGTGTGCACCTGTCTGCTGTCGACTCATGCGCGTACCAGGCGGTTCACTGTGGATTGTGTGCAGAAGGTGGACAACATCAGGGACATGAAAGGGCAAAAATAATTTAAACTCAATTTTAGAGGCAGCTGTACAGTGAGTTTAACTAAGACGAATGCAACGGGTCTGAATATATTTATTCTTATCCCATTTCATCACATACTAGAGTTTGGTAGCCCGGCCCGTCAAACTATGACGACCCACAGTGGTTACAGTGAACACGTGGTTAATGTTTGAATTCAACAAAAAACACTTTAGTTAGGATTAGTAGAAAACATCATGGTTGGGCTTAAAAATGCAATACACAGGATTCCGAGCATTAATAAAGCAGAAAACAAGTTGTTATGAAACGATGTAGTTGAGTAATGTATACTTTGTTAACAGGGTTTTGTCGCGGAAGCGTAGCACCCGCCCTCAGGCAAAAACCATTGCACTGTTAGCGCTGCTAGCACTGTTAGCTTCCAACTGCCGCCTCAGCCGTCGCCATGTTGTAATGCTCCCAATCTTGTATAAAGCACCTTTAAAATAAGTACCTAAACTCAGTAAAATGTAAATAACGTAAAAATAAGCGTCTTATAATGACACGTTTTTTTTAGACTGAAAATGAAAAAAGAAAAGCAACTTTTATGGCAAAGTGTTTTCCTGTGTTTGTGTGTTTCGGGATTCCTGCATTATGACTCTGTTGCCTAAACATTATCCAAAACACCACGGTAACACTAAAGAGTGCATAAAAAGGCCTGCACAGGTTCCCCTCATGTGACTGTGGAGCAGAGCAGAGATTGATGAGGCTGGCCGCTGTGCGTTCTTTCACGCAGGTGATAAAATCCTGCTGCAGAGGCAGGCAGGGCTGCTCAGTGTCTCCGGGTTCATGAGACGGGATCAACCAACACCAGAGCTCACATGTGCTCCCATCTGACAATATGCTCTCACTTTCCTTACACTTCATTCCTATCTTTTTTTTTTTCTTCTCTCTTTCCATCTCTCCCCCTCTCTCTTTTGCTTTTTTTTTATTTTTTTACATCTTATCTCCGCCTGCTTTTTTCTCTGTCTCCCTCTCTCCCCATCTCTCAGCTCTCCCTCAATACGTCTTCTACTTCAACCGTCTCGTTTTCTCGGTTTCTACCTCATTCTTTCCAGGCCCCCCCCCCATCCTCACCCCCCACGCTGCTCCTCTCTTTTCGTTCCCTCAGGAAGAGCCACAGTCTTATCTGGGATATGTTGGATTTGGTGAGCTTAAAAGCCACTTTCACAACTCCCCGTCTGCCTCTCCTGAGAACAGCGCACTATCTAAAACAGTTCCACCACTCGCTAGGCTTTGTCCGCTGGAATGCTGCTCATCGGGCGATTTCTTACTCCCTCGTGGCCTCTTAATGCTAATCCTTTACCTGACTCTCCATCTTCTAGACCGCCATCCTCCTCCCTCCCTCCCTCCCTCTGCTTCTTCTCTGACAAAAAAATGCCTGATATATACATGTATCGGGTTTCGTCGGTGATGTGAAGGAATGCTAATGTATCATAACCATATTACAGTACTTAAAGGAGGGATATGGTGCCAAGTGCTATCTGGAGAATCAAATCTCTGAAGCAGGAGCTTTTCTCTCTCCTTCAGATTGTCGCGTTCCCGTTTTGATTTTTTCCTCTCTGGAAATACAGAGTCGAAACAATGGCGTTGTTGTATTCAATAATGCAATTTCTCCAGGAATTGGAAAGCCAGCCTAAATAAAGACGCGGCCAAATCCTATTTTGCATCAGATTTTTTTATTTATTTTTCTCTGGGCAGCCGAAGAGCTTGAAGCCCACAACATTTCCCTATACGTGGTTCATTTAAACAGCAATCACACTGTCTTCTTTGTGCGTGTGAATCAATTCATGTTTTACATAAAGCGCTGTTAGCCATTCGGTCTTCACGGTCTGTTTTGAATCGCTCAAACGCTGTACTGATATTCAGAAAACTAAATATTTATTTGCTTAAAGAGTGTAACCAAATGATGAGTGTAAATCCAGTAGCAGTCCGAACAGGAAATGATCAGGCCGGGGGGTTGGAGCGGGGGCAGGCCCTCTGTGGCGTGTGGCAGGCAGAGGGATTTGCTGGTTTTATTATTAGGGCCTGTGTGTTGTTGATGGAGCGGCTCCATCCATGTTGACTCACAGAGAGACAGCGGTGATGGCTACACTGAGCAGGGGTGTCAGGCTTGGCTGATGACTCCTACTCCCTGAACAGCACTGCAAAGGCAAACCCTTTTGTGTGTGTGCGTGTATGTGTGTGTGTGTTTGTGTGTGTTTGTGTGTGTGTTGGTGCAGGCCACACTGCATGTGCGTGTGCGTGTTTCGGTCCTGACAGCCAAGAAGCCTCAGCAGCATCTGACGTGGCAGCTCTTGCTGCTTTCAGTCCAGCTCGCTCTCCTTCTGGCTCACTTCTCTGTGATACTATCTTTTCATACAATCACATGTTTATAAATGGAGACTGACTGGTATTTCATACCGGCCCGGTTTGGTGCAGAGAGTCGATAAACACTGTACTAAAAAAAATGACACAGCACGAGTAGGAGAGTCAGTGCAGATAGGAAGTTCTTTTTTTTTTTTTTTTTTACTTTCTTCATTAATAAAAGCTGTGTGAGTGTTTTTGGGGAGTTTGCTGCGTCTTTTCTCAGCACAATTGTGGGGGATTTTTTATTTAACTCGGGCCGATATAAAAATGCGACCTATAACGTCGTTTTTTCACTCATTCACTCATTTAATTTTATAGTAGCTGTTGTACTGAATAAATAAGAGTTAAGTTAACTGCCCTTCCCTTTTTTGCATTTTTACCGATAATGTTGACACTAAAATGCTTCACCGTTCTAAATCCAGCGCCAAACTAATCTGAAGCTTGGATCAGAACTCCTTTTTCTCTCCCAGGCCTGTTTGTGAGGTGCCTTTTTTTTATGGAGGTGGGCTCCCTCTGTTTTATGTCCCCTCTGAGGACATGTACTTATGGCTGTCTGCCTGTGGTGCTGTGGTGCTCCTGAGGTCTGTGCGAGGCGGTAGTTTAGACCGGGGAAGTCAGCACGCGTGGTCACAGAGGAGATAACTGCACACACACTCTCCCAGAGGCGCCCGTCTGCACCGTGTGTCTGCCTGTCCTCCCCCTCTTTGCTTTGTTTAAGGACACATCTTTAAAAAAAAAAAAAGAAAGATGTGTTTTGGAGAATAAAAGTTTCAGAAATGATTTAGTTGTGTGTGTTTTCGTGTGGTTGTTAGGGTTTTTTGTTTGTCACCTCCCGTGTGTGTTTGCGTGTGCCCTCTGTGTCTTTTCCGGCCTGGCATGGCGCTTGCCCTACAGGGAATGCCACTCAAAATGGGCAGAGCGACCTTTAACCCCCTCACCGCCGGCTCAGTCGGGCTTCGCTCGCTGCCACGCTTTAACCCGAGGTCTGTGGAGCGTAGCAGAGATTAAGACCCGGCTCCGAGGACGCCATTTGGAACGGACACCTTTTTAACCCCAACGGGGATCAGAGGAGCCACTCGGAGCAGCCGCCCACTCTTAACCCCCGACACTACCAACTCGCAGCGCAGACAAGGCAGAGTGCACAGGCAAAGGCCCAGCTCATATCATGCCACAGGGAGCGGGCAGCGTTTAACCCTCGCAGCGCCAACTCAGCTAAGGGGCCAAACTCCAGCTCACATGATAAGCAGAATTAAATCCGCAAGGTTCAGTGTTCCTGATAGGGAGCTCGCTGGTGTGGAAATAGGATGCTAATGCAAAAAGGGTTGGTTGGCCATCGACAGAGTAGGACAAGCATTTGCAGCGTTGTAATTTAAACAATAAATTGTGGTGAGCAGGCTGAGATGTTCCGTCCTTTTTCTTATCGAGCATTTGCTTTTATTTGTTTGAGATTAAGCCTCAACCCTCTTTTATTTTTTAACCTGAAACTATGGAGGTTAAATGACTTGTTGAGAATTGACTGAAGTAATTTGGTAAATTGAACCCCTACATTATTTCTGTTGTGTCCCCACAATTTTCCCCTTTTTAGGAAATTAAGAAAACAGCCATGTTTGCAGCCTGACAACTGCGGAGATATGAGTTGTAATAGTAGGTATTAAAAGAGTGTCATGAAGCTAAGAGTCATAGAATGTCATCTTGTGGTTAATAATCTTTCAGTCTGCAAGATTGCAATCAGATGCGCTTTGCCCGCCGCTCGTGAATTGGCTTTGTGCTGCAACGTTGGAACAATAGATAATCCGCCGTACTAAAATATGAGAAAAATGTCTGCTGTTAAAGCATGTAAACGTGACTGCAACTCTAGTATTTGTTTTTGCTTGAAAGAAGAGTGTTAATAGGCTTCACTGACTCCCTGCTAAACAATAAAGGAAGCAATCAATCACTCAAAAATAGGAAAATAAATTCACAGTGAAGGGTTGGACAAACGTGCCAACTGGCATCTTGCAAATTATACATTTAACACTAAACGTCGACAGATGATAAAGTGGTTATACAAACTGCAGCAGATAAATAAAAAAGTGTTCTTTATAAATAATATACTTTGCCTTTAAGGGAGGCACCAGGGAATGAGTGTGTGTGTGTGTGTGTGTGTGTGTGTGTGAGAGAGAGAGAGAGAGAGAGAGAGAGAGAACGCGAAGGAAGGAGAGGAGAGAGAGGGTGAAGGGAGTTTCTGCACTTGTCTGTCTGGCAACGGCCGAGAAACGAGTGCACAAGTTTGAGTCTGGGTGATTCAAGCTGTGTGTAAGAGAGAGAGAGAGAGAGGGAGAGAGAAGAGGAGGGGAGCTCCCCCGTGAAAGGAGTGAGGGGGAGCGGAGAGAGAGAGAGAGAGAGATGCTAGGAGATGGATAGAGATAGAGAGAGGTATGGTTGAAGTGCAACGACAATATGGAGCACAGGAAAAGGGGGGAAAAAGTGTTGGAGAGTAAGAGGTGAAAGAAATAAAAGAAGGAATGGAGGAGTAGGTGATGGTGGTGGTAAGGAGGGGGAAGGAGGAGGGGGGAGGACGAATGAATGTGCGAGTCGGGCAAGTGGTGAAGCATTTGCATAAAGGGTGAGGGCACTCTGCCCGGCTTTTGGGGAGAGAGAGGTTGGCATCTCGCCTTGCCGACTGGCAGAACGAGGACCGGGGAGGAATAAAAGAATGAAGGGTGGTGGTGGTGGTGGTGGTGGGGGGTGGGTGGGGGAGAGAGTGAAGCGAAAGAGTGCGTCTCTCAATAGTGCATCTCTTGTGCGGGGAGAAGCAGGCCTTGGCCGCCGTCGGAGCGAGGGGGGCATGGAAGGGAGGGGAGTATCGGGTTTCATTATCTGCTTGATTCCTGCTGTATTTGCTCACCGCGAGGTTCAAAGCTTCCTGCAGCCGGAGGCCCGGCCTCGCCACAGCCAGCGAGCGGCCGCCGGCATGCGGCCTCTGGAACGCTGTTAGGTGTGTGTGCAGCCGTGGTTTAGGGTGAGACAGAACCTGTAAAGGGGGACGCTCTCTGACCGCCGTGTGATTGAAGCAGAAAGCTGCTGCTATCACCTTCAACACACATTCACACGCACACACACGCACACACACACGCACACACACACACACACACACACACACACACACACACACACTCACACTCCAAGTATCACACTGCCCACTTGACCTTATCAGGAATGGCCGCCCTTGTCGAGGGGAAACGCTGTACTCTCAGTTTTGCTCCGACGTCCTGTCGGAAAATGCCACACCAACAGTTATGTGTGTGTGTGTGTGTGTCTGTGCGAGTGTGTGTGTGTGTGTGTGTGTGTGTGTGTGTTGTTTGCCATGGCGTCGCTGCAGAAACCCTCGGCAGTGTAAACACACATGCAGCAGCCTATATGCATTCACTTAGCATGCATGTAATCCTATACAGCCCCATCGAGCTGCAGCCCCATGTTGAAGTGGTTTTATTGGATCATTGTTTGCCAGAATCTCCTAATTTAGTTTGAAATCTATAATCTTGCCCAGTTTTATTTATACCACGATAACATCATCCCCTTATGGGAAACATTCTTTCTAATTGACGGCACCGCTATCAAGATGAACATGCAGTTTTAGCATTTAAAAGGAGTAAATGTATAGTGTTTCTCACAGCCCCATTTTGCCGTCCCCACTGTACATTTTGGCGAACGCAGTGTATAAGTTTTGAATTCCGTTCACCAGATCGGAGCCAAAAACCAGCAATTATATTTAACCGTTTAATCATCGCAAAATGTATTTTGAAGTCGTCCAAATTAAATTCAGCTCTCCAAATATTTTCAGTATATAAAAGGGGGACTATAACTCACTTGTGGGGTTAAAGTTATGTTCATAATTAACTGTATAAGGTGAAATTTATGCAGATGGGCCCGAGTCATAGAGAAACCACACAAACCTCAAGTAAACCCTAGCTGAATAAATTCTGGATACTAAAAGAGAACCATAAAGAGCCCTTGATCTTATCTTTGATGTGCTCACATTTGAGGCTGAAGCAGTCTGCCCAGACAAATCCATCGCACAAACGTGAAAGCATATTTGAGTATAATATTACCCCGGTCTGCAGTCATGTCAGAAGCCCCAGCTCGCTATCAGTCCTTGTGTCTCTGGAGCTGTTTAAAGCTCGCTCGCTCTGTCTTTCCCCTCGCAAGCCTCATGCCACAAATGGCTTCCAGACTTTCACACATAGTAATGCTTCAGTGTGTAAACAGGCGTAATTACAAACGATGCGCAGACACACTTTACACATCAATCTGCGGCGATTGGGAGGAAAGAGAGCAGAGAGAGAAAGTTTTTTTTCCCCCCTCTTCCAAGGAGGCTGTAGATGAATGGATGAAAAGGTTTTAAGCCGGGTGGAAATAGGAGGACTGGCAGTGATGAGGACATTTTTTAGAAGAATAATGTGGCTCTGTGTGAGTGAATGCATGTGTGTGGGCTCGAAAGAGTGAATGAAAGGGGGGAGAGAAAAACGGACACTTATTTTTTTCTGTGTCATTAGAATTTCCAAGGAAATGGTAGTTTATGTCAACTTGTCCGTAATTATTTTATATCCCCGAGGATTGTGTGGTGAATAACCCATCACCTCCTAACGGCAGGGTGTTTCTCTCCACTCGTCAGGCCTGAGCACCTTACTTCTCCTGCACTCCTCTAATAAAAATATGAAAACTTCGCTCAAGCCAAAGCAACTCTGTGTTTCTCTTCTACTTCCTTTTTTCTTTTCTTCATTTTAACAGAAGTGACAGAAATGGCGTAATGCCTGTACCTCATAAAAAATGGTCTGACCCTCATTTTATATAAAGTTTAGAATAATGAAGCAAGAAAAAAACCACATTTAATTTATATACAAAGTGCAAACAGTTTAATGCAAATTATTGTAGACCACCTAGAGTAGTCTGAGCACACACACACACACACACACACACACACACACACACACACACACACACACACACACACACACACACACACACACACACACAAAGGGGAAATGGCTCAGATCTCTCACAGTCTTTCCTTTACATCACCACAGTACTTGTCAATATGTGATTTCACACAGCAGATGTCAAAGTGAAATTCCAGTCGTGACACGTCCTGACATGCTGTAACCTTCATCAGCTTTCTGTGTGTGTGTGTGTGTGTGTGTGTGTGTGTGTGTGTGTGTGTGTGTGTTTCATAACCTTATCTTACAGGATCATCCTGAATAGCAAAGACTTGTGTGTGAGACAAATATAATTTCATCTTTCCTTGTAGCATTTTTTTGTATAATTAATTATAACTTATAATTAAGTTTAGCTTTTCACACTTTATAAGTAGATTTTACATTAAAACGTTGCTTAATTAAAATGTTGAAAAGGCAAAAGCTTTATATGTCTCAGTTTTTCTTATATATGGTGAAATGAATTTTTATTATTATTTATTTAAAACATATTTATGTTTAATATATATGTTGTTGAGTAATTAATTATGAAATTATCTACAAGTTATGAACATGTTTTTACAATGGAACAGCAATTTTAAAATGATTATGACTCAAATGTTGACTGCAAAAATGAAATGTATGCATGAGTCAGTATTTTAATACCGTCCCTTTGTTGAAAAAAACATTTCAAATGTATATATATATATATATTTTCAGGACATCACAGTGGCATTTATTAAATCCCTGTTATATTTAACTGTTATAATTGGTATAATTGTTAAGTATCTTAATTTCTGTTATTTAAACCAGCTAGTTTTATTTTAAACCACAATTCCTATGGAATTTAAATTATTTACATCATGTTGATGGTAAAAATACAATAATATGATATACTATAATATAAATAGGAAATGTGAATGGGGTGCATTTATTATAATGATTTAAATTAGACCTGTTGTGACGCTCATGGACTTAATTTAGTTGTATTTTGTTTTTTGATGTTTTCCTTCATTTTTAATTTCCAATTCTGTCTTTCGTTGCAACCACAATGAAACACTTAAAAGGAAGAAAATAAAAAGAGTGAACTTCATGTTGTTAAAATGATGCCAAAATGGCCAGTGAGAGCACATTTAATGCCTGTTGACTCACAACCAGGTCCTCCTCACCCTGCAGGATGTGCCATCAAGTAAATAAATGTCTGACCTGACCTGTCTTTCCTGGTGTCCTATGCAGATGTCAGCCCTGTGGCATTCATTTGCATACCTAAGATTAAAACCACTAATTATACTCAGGTAATTGCTTATTGGAGCTGTTGACAACAGTGTGGGAAACAGGGCCGAGTTATTAAAATTGATTGTATGCAACAACAACAACAAAAAAAGCCCAGAGACAGGAACGAATAGTCCTTTATTTCTTTACACAAAGCTGTTAACAGTCTCTCTCTAAAAAAAAAAAAAGCAGAAACGTTAATAGGCATTAATACATCTGACTTATGAAGGAAAGCATGAACGCTTTTTGTGCAAATGAAACATATTTGTTTCCCCTGGCGGGTGCCTGCCTTCACTGAGGTCATTCTTTCACACTGGTTTTATTCATTGGCTCCGCTGCGACACATCTTACACATTTTAATTCTATTTCGACTTTTTATATTTATTTTGACCCTTTTTGTTTAACGTAGGCCGCACGAGACCGAGGCTGAAAGCCAATCAGACGAGCTCAAGTCCAGTCCTCTCTCCGAGGGGAAGGGGGCCATTAGGGTTAGACACATATCTGTGATTCAGAGCAGTTTCACTGTCAGGAACGATACATTTGGACTATTTTAACGAACGTAGAAAACGTAAAGTAGAGCTTCTTACGCCAGACGGAGGGAGGTTCACGGACAGAGAGAGAGACGTGCGTCATTAGCTCAGAATAAAGTTGCGCCGGTGTTGGTTAAGACAATTATTCCCCGGTGAACACGGAGACAGAGGTCGGTTTATTTCTATTGAAGTTGAGAATATTAATTTAATATTGTTTTTATAAATGTAGGGACGCAGGGTGCAGGCCGTGGCCACGCGGAGGGGTTTTGCTGTGCGTCCTCCATAAGTGCGTCACACGCAAAGTGAACTCCTTTCGCCAAAACCTTCATTCATTTATTGGTGTTTTAATAGTTTTAATAGTTAATTAAAGAAAACAGCCACAGGACCTGCAATGTGCTTAAAACCTGCATTTGGTGTCGTTTAACTTTAAAAAAAAAAAAAAATGTTTTTAGGCCTCATTTCAAAGCCACAACAGGACGTTTTAGCTGTAGGACATTTGAGATATTATATATATATATACAGTACCAGTCAAAAGTTTGGACACACCTTCTCATTCAACTACTTTGAAGAATCTAAAATATAAAACATATTCTGGTTTGTTGAGCATTTGTTTCTTTACCACATAATTCCATATGTGTTTCTTCATAGTTTGGATGTCTTCAATATTAATCTACAATGTAGAAAAAAAAAAAGAAAGAAAAACCATTGAATGAGAAGGTGTGTCCAAACTTTTGACTGGTACTATATATATATATATATATATATATATATATATATATATATATATACATGACAAAATGGTGTAGTGGGTTAAATTGCACCAAGCATTCTTTTTTTAATCTCTGCTTTGTTGTTTAATAACCATCAAAATCTTGAACACTGGTTTTTCTTTTCTGTCTTGTGTTTCTTTGGCAGTTTCTGCTGCTCCACGCTTGGCCTTGTTAATAAAACCTGAGGTGGTTTTTTCGTCTCTCTCCTGCTCTCTGAGTTGGACCCAGTCGGGGCAGGAGGGAGAGATTGTCTTGGCGAACAAAGGTCGCCTTTTTTTTTTTTTTTTTTTTTTAAAGACAGAGCATGGCATGCAGAGATAAAATGAGCCCTCGCTCAAATTATTGCCGAGCAGATACCTAAAGAGTCCAGTGGCCAAGGCCCCTGAAAAAAAACAAAACTGCCACCCTCCGTTCTGCCCCGAAGAACTCTGGGCAAACAGGAGAAACCCTCTTTAATGAGCTGAAGGAAATGTGGGTTTGAAAATGTCAAAACATTTTTTTTTTTACAAATGGACACGTTAAATAGTAGGGTGCCACACAGACTCATTTCTTGGCCAAAATCATAAAAGATCTTGCCTTAACTGCAAATTGTGCACAGACCTCAATGCCTGTGTTATGCTGTTGTGTATAGATTTGTATTTGGTCCAGTTTGTGATCATAATAGGCCTGGCAGTGGATTTAACTAAGTGATTTTAAAAAGGGACTTATTCTGAAGGATTACACATTTCATACAAATAGTAATAATATGGATTAATTTATGGTCCCATAATAGGTTTTCTGTCCGTTTTCCATCCTCTGTTATATAACGAGTCAAGAAGAGTTATGTTACTGAAAATATGTTGCAGGGCAGGAACTACAAAAGCAAATGTGTTGCTAGTTTGAATGGACAAAGGAGCGGGTTTGGATTTCCCTGATAGTGATCTCGGTTATTATCATTTTGCCTGTCAGTAATGGCACGATGATATTACAGGAAGTGACTGTAATACTTGGCACGTATCACCTCTTTTCTTTGTCTGCGGCCCATTTACGAAAAAAATCAAGATCCCTTCAGTCTTTTCAAATATGCGACAAACGCACCTCCGTCATTGTTCTTCAAAAACAAACACGCGCAGCCTCTTTAATTCCAACTCCTCATGTTCCTTTCCCCATGTTTTTCTTGTCTTGCCTCCGCCATCTTCTCTCCTTCCCACATTTTTCACGTGTTTCGGTGTGGCTGTGTGAGGCAGGCGTATGTTAGCATGAACAATCGGCACCCGGCCCGGCTCGGCCTGGTCCAGATGGGGTCTGCCCCCCCTCCCTCCTCTTTCCCCCAGTCAGGCAGCCAGCTAACCGGCTAGCTTACCCACCCGGTTAGCCAACCAGTCATTCACCCAGCCAGTCATGTAGCCTCTCAGCCAACCGAGCAGCCAGCCTGCCAGCCAGTCAGTGGACCAGCCAGTCATCCAGGCTGCGGCTCCTCTGTCAGACACTGACAGAGGGAGCAGGCCAGGCTAAATCTGATGGTCCTGGGAGCCAACCAGAGGACTCTGGCCTTTGTAGGGTGTTCACACAGACAGCCTGTCCAGTCGCACAGCGGGGAGCTTCAACCCACAATCAAATGGCCGGGCCCTCAACTTTGCCACATGACAAGTTAGCTTTTTGTGGCCGCCCATTGCCGAGATTCCAGTTTTTTGACAATGTCTCTATAATTCCTATGAGCCCGGTGGACAAATTTGGACAGCATAGATGAGCAATCTTTTTCTTTTGTTATTCCGAAGTATGACATTTAAATGCACCTCTAATGAGAAGAGGGGTTCATACGTATTTCATACATGCATCAGATTATATTGAATTGATCCCGGGTGAGAGCCTTTGTCCCTCAGATATTTCTCCCATGGTGCACTGGGCACAGCTTGTCCTTCTGAGGTCATGTGGGTCAGCCAATGAGGATGAGACAATGCGCTTGCCAGGGCAGCTATACAGCCCCGTGCTCCCTCACTTTCCGCTGCTCAATCCCAATCATGTGCCATTGTGTACTTTATAATGCAACGCCATGAAAATATGGGCAATTTACCGGCTGCAGGAGGAAACTATAATTCTTTTCCGCTATTACAAAGACCAGTGTATCTGAATTTGAAAGCATTAGGCAAAGCTTTGTGAATTACAGGGAAGCGGCATAGCCTGTTTTAGACGGTTTTAATATCCGCTTGCCTCGCCTTGTTAAACAGCTTAACATGTATAGGCTTCTTACATGAAGCTGTCCACCACAGCATTTTCAGCCGTCATTGTCCACTGAATCCCGTCTCTCACCCACAAATGGGATTGCTCTCTAATTTGGTAACAGAAACTTTTTAATGTGTTTCTGTGTCTGTGCTGTTTGGGCTTTTAAAGTGGAGTAACAAAAAAAAAAAAAAGAGGGAGAAAAGGGGGCCAGTTTGGATGTGAGAGTGCATTTTGAAACAGGAGAGCATGTTTTTGGACGGTATTTTTCGGTGGAGGGGGCGGAGGGGTGCATTTCCCCCCCCCCCTCCTCTCTTTGTTTGTGTGGTAAATCCAGGAGCAGCTGCTGGTCTCAGGGTCTAGTGGGATTTTGGGCCCGTGTTTTCTCATGCCATCCCATGCCAAGGTGGTGTAACGCGAGCAGAGAGAGAGAGAGAAAGAGGGGTGTTTCTGGTGGGGGGGTTGCAGTTGGAGAGCAAGCTGGTTTGTTGCCGCGGCTGTGACCACGCTGGTGACGAAGGCGATGAAGGGGGGTGTGTGTGTGTGTGTGGGGGGGGGGGCTTTAGAAGGCGGGCGCTGTCTGGATTGGATGCATGTAAAATGAATATCCTCTGGACTTTGCCTTTCCACTAGATTGGAACTTGTCTGGTTGGCTAATGACGTGCCTTCTGCCTGCACCACACACAGTCCCTGTCTCTACCCCTCCCTCTCTTCTCTCCTTTCTCTCTCTCTCTCTCTCTCTCCACTACCAGCCACCAACCATCCAACTCCCCCCCCCCACCTCCCCCCGCGCTCTGCTTCTCCCTCTGCCATCTCTCTCTTCCCTCCCTTTCAGCGCTGGGAGCGTGCGTATTGGCTGGGCTGTTTGAGCTTCGGTGCCAAATAGGTGGGCCCTCTGCATGTTGGCACAGACTCAGTCAATGGTTAGAGAAGGAAAGTGGAGAGGAAGAGAGAGAGACAGAGTTGGAGAGAAAGAGGGGGAAAAAAGAAGCTGCACTCGGGTTTGCCAGCGGTCGTGCACACTCTTCCAACATTGATTCGGTTCTCTTGTTTTGTTTTGTTTTTTTTTCCTCTTCTTCTTCTTCTTCTTCTTCTCCTCCGTCCGCACCCCCCTTCGTCCAGCTCTCTCTCTCCCTCTCTCCGTGAGTCTTATGCAGATCCCACTGAATTGAACCAATAGCACTCGCAGCTCTGCCAAGCATTTTTCTGTTGTTGTTTTTTTTCAGCAAGATCATTTTTGCTACATATTTTTGAAAACAAAGAGGCTCGTTTTTAAGTTTTCGACAATTTTATCCTTTTTTGCTGCAATATCTGTTTTGTTTTGTTCTTGCAAGTCCAGCGCTTCTTTTTAGTTTTTTTTAACAAAAAATCCTTTCAGACAGAGCGATTGCAGAACTTCTCTACACTCTCCTTCTGTTGTGCTCTAGAACGGCACCTCTCCTGCAGCTCCTGCTACAGTACCTCCTGTGTTCCTGTGCTGGTATTACACTGAGCCCCCTTTGGCCTGCCTCCTCTTTCTCAGCTTCCCCCCCACCCCCCACCCCCACCCCCTGCTGCTTTTATTGGACAGTTTCTCAGCTTCTCTTTTGCTTCATTTTTTTTTCACTCAGTCTTTTTTTGTTTTTTAATATACGCAGCATTACTTCAGCACCTTTTCATTCAACAATCCAGTTGATTGTCCTCCAATTTTAAGTTTCTTTGCACTCGGCGGGTGAATTTATGATGCAAGAGCAAAATGGTAACTACCATGTTATTCTTGTTTTATTCGCATATGTTTTGTGAAAGCGACTGTTATAAAATGATTTTGAGTGCGGATGCGGTCATGTTTTTTATGGACAATTATTCTGTGTTTAATTCTAATTCTAATTAGAATTTGGTGTGTGAGTTTTCTCAAATTCTTTTTAATTCTTTTTATTATAAATTATAGTTTATGTAGTCAGTCAACATTATATTTAAAAAAACTTTTTTATGGATGTAGATATATAACATAATTTTTTATTATGTGTTTCTTTTGCTATCGGTATATTCAAGTCTGGCAATATTTGTATTAATAACTGACGCGTTTGTTTATATGTATTTAATTAGGCAGTCACACAAATGCTTACAGAAATATTATTTAAAGAAAACAGTAGATACTTAATTTCCCTTTCAAATCTTTTACCTCTCAGTCTTTCAGTGTTGTGTTGTTCAGTGTTTTGCAAAGTGCGTCCTTCAGTGTGATGAGTCTGTGTTAGGTAGAGAGTGTAAAGCATCTCTCTCTCTCTCTCTCTCTCTCTCTCTCTCTCTCTCTCTCTCTCTCTCTCTCTCTCTCTCTCTCTCTCTCTCGGCACCACTCGCTCATTCTCTCCCTCCGCTCACACAGAGCAGGCACCGCTCCTCCATGCTGCGTGCCGGTGCTAACTGCCTCTCTTCTCTCTTCCCTTCCTCACCCCCGCTCCCTCTCTCCCCATCCTTCTCTCCCCCATTCTCCCCCTCTCTCTCCACCGCCTCCTCCTGCTTCCCCCTCCTCCCTCTCCTCCTCCACCCTCCCCCGTCCTCCTCCCTCATCCAGGATGAATTCCACCCCTTCATCGAGGCCCTGCTGCCCCATGTCCGCGCCTTCGCCTACACCTGGTTCAACCTGCAGGCCCGCAAGCGCAAATACTTCAAGAAGCACGAGAAGCGCATGTCCAAGGAGGAAGAGCGCGCGGTGAAGGACGAGCTGCTGGGGGAGAAGCCAGAGATCAAGCAGAAGTGGGCCTCGCGCCTGCTGGCCAAACTCCGCAAGGACATCCGGCCCGAGTTCCGCGAGGACTTTGTGCTCTCCATCACGGGGAAAAAGGCCCCCTGCTGCGTGCTGTCCAACCCCGACCAGAAGGGCAAGATCCGTCGCATCGACTGCCTGCGCCAGGCCGACAAGGTGTGGCGGCTGGACCTGGTGATGGTCATCCTGTTCAAGGGCAGCCCCCTGGAGAGCACGGACGGGGAGCGGCTGGTCAAGTCGCCACAGTGCACCAACCCTGGCCTGTGCGTGCAGCCGCACCACATCGGAGTGTCCGTCAAGGAGCTGGACCTCTACCTGGCCTACTTCGTCCACACGCCAGGTATGTGGCCAACTGGATACTAGACACTGAAAAGGAGCGATGCCAACACACAAGTCGTCATACATGCCCGTGTGCATGTGCATATAGATGTACACACACATTTGCAAAATCACACACACAGAAACATACTCAACACAGAAACACTGTGACACATTATTAAATAGATATAAATATAAATAAAAATACATAAAGACAAAACGCAGTGTAAAGAAACGCGGATTAAGTTTCAAAAACACACATAAAAGGTGTTAAAAATGAAGGAAATAATTACTACTATAATTATGCTATCTAATACTATTTTATGGAAATTTTGAATTTAGTCAGTTTTTAATTTAAAACATTATTTAAAAAAATAAAGCAAACATTTTTTCCAATGGGAAACTAAATATATATATCCCTTTCTTGCCTTTGTTCTCTTAGGAAATGGCAAGTAGTTTTGCTTTTTGTCTTTATATATATTTCCTTCTTTTCTTCTGTTTCTAAGTGTTTGTTTACATGACAACATAGTATCGGCAATAATAAAAAGAATATGTGAGTGTGTGTCGAGGGCATTCGGCCAGCGTGCTCTGGCAAGTACGAGTTCATTTTTCTGAGTGAGGCATTTGCGGCTTCATATGAGCATGTATTTGGTGTTGTTTTATAGGAAGGAATTTGTGTGTGTGTGTGTGTGTGTGTGTGTGTGTGTGTGTGTGTGTGTGTGTGTGTGTGTGTGTGTGTGTGTGTGTGTGTGTGTGTGTGTGTGTGTGTGTGTGTGTGTGTGTGTGAAAGAAAGAAAGAAAGAAAGAAAGAAAGAAAGAGTGTTTTTTTAATGAGATGATCACCACTGTCAAATTGTGTGTTTTTGTGCAATGAGTGAGAGTCGCTGTTTATAAGACTGTACTCAGTCTGTCGAAGTGTATGTGCCACGATAAGGCCATTGTAGCCAGTGATCGTCATTTGGCCCCAGCCCAGGCTGTGTGTGTGTGTGTGTGTGTGTGAGAGAGAGAGAGAGAGAGAGAGAGAGAGCCGCGACTCTCCTGCTTTTTTCAGGCCGCAGGCTGCTGCCGCCTTCACCGTCTGCCTGAACGCTAGCACCACGCTGGACCTGGCTGCCAAACACACACTCACTCACACACACACACACACACAAAAAACGCCAGTGTCCACAGACAGCCAGTACTATTGCAGCCACCTTCACACCCATATACACACACACACACACACACACACACACACACACACAAAAACACACAAAAACACAGCTAAATAAAGACACACACATTTGATTTAAAAAAAAAAAAAAAAAAAAAAGGATGAAAAACAACTTCTCTTTGTAGCGCACTTTCACACGTAATGCCAAACACGGTTTTAGTCACGATTGCGTACACACGCCCACGCGGCGCGCACACCAGGCCAAGGACTACCATAGATACAGTGTGATACAGCCAAACATTGTTGTATCTCAGCCACCATCGTGGATACACACACCCGCACTCGGCCAAACATCGCTGTAGCCTCCAGTGCGCGTACTCTACACACAGCCAAAACACTGGCTGTGTTATTTTTTCCCCCACATTGCAAAAAACACTGTCACAGCCACACACACACACACACACACACACACACACACACAAACACACATGAAACACATTTCACAGCCAAATCCTCCAAATACACACTACTTCACCATTTGCTGGCTACGTATACGTACAAACACACGCTCATGACCTAATATTATCTCAGCTGGAATTTTCTGGAAATTTCAAACAGTGACTCAACCAGCCACACAAACACACAGGCACAGATATAAATATATAGAAAAGAAATATATATATGTTTACAGCATATCCCAGTCACTACCCAAAGACACACACTCACTCTGCCTAGGCACAACTGGTAGCCGCTAATATGAGTGTAGCCAAACGTTATCTCTCCCACTGTCTCTCTCCCTGTCTCTCTCTCTCGACATACCAAAATCTCGGTCCAGGCCAAACACCTCACGCGGCCCGAGCCAAACCGTGGCAGCCGCTCCAGCTTGTCGTCCTGTCTGTGGCGGTGATAAACCGTAGGTAGTGGGCAGCCCTGACGTTGACTGATGAAATCATTCACCATCTTTAGTGGCATTTTTATTTCTGTAAAATATTATCTCAAATAATATTGTTTAATTTGTATTAATTCAATACATTTTCACTGACTTAGTTATTGCACTATAATTGAGACAGTGCTGCAAAAAAAATATTTTGGATTCTGGTTCAGTGGTGTTTGGAGTTTTAGTAACATCTGCAGATTCTGTTTTTGATCAGTTTATTATGAAGCACTGTTAAATGCTGTTTGTCTTGTAAATCATACTCAGACTACAATAAATTATAGTATCATGTTTGTTTAATCTTAAACGAATGAATTGAATAATAGGCCTACATCTAATCTAGATTTGTCCTTACCATTGCATTTTAGTTTTGGAAGTATTTTTTGTTTATATATTTCTTATTTAATAAAAAAAAAGATATAGATCTAAGTTTCTTTAGACCTGCCAAATTTAAGAAACTTATTGAGTGGGGAAAATTGTTCTCCTATTATGCTGGATGCAGAAACAAAAGGCAGTCCACTTTAGGGCTGGAAATATTTTATTTGTGTTATTATACTACATTAATATCTACATATATACCACTATAAATGACATGAAGACTTTCTGAACTAAAACCAGTCAGTGACGGTGGCTGTTTATTATTTAGGGAGGATTGCAGTGAAAAAAAATTGAAATACGATATTTACATTTTTTACACCTACCGTGAAACTAAACACACACAACCTGTGAATTTGTCATGACTCATTTACTCCACCTCTCCTGACACCGTCGGCCATCCAGTCTTCAGTTTGCTGCTGTGCACTCGGCGCTACTGTACTTTGGTTTACAGCAGTACAGTAAAACACATGGCTGCTGGGAGGGGCTGCCCAGTGCGCTGCCCATTCATAATATGGACTTAATGTGCTTCTCTCTTATCTTATCTGGCTAACACAGAGTGACTCAGTACTTTTATCTGCCTCCAAAGAGCTCCTGCTCAGCTTAAGTCCTGGTTGGAGGGACACGTTGGGGTCCACAGACAGAGACAGAGACAGAGACAGAGAGAGAGAGGGCGAGACAGAGGACAAACCCCTGTCTGCAAACCTGTCATAACGTCACCACTGTTACCACTCTTGGCTCTCATTCACTTATAGGTTGTAAAAGCATTAAGTCCTTTTTTATTTATCCGTCCCATTCATTCGTAACATTGACGAGCGGTTGCATTTTTTATTTCTTTTTTGCCTCAGCCGCGCAGTGAATGACAAGATGGGCTCATTGTTTGTTTTTGTTTGGTTTGCGTTTTGTCGGTCTGTAGCATCTCTGTCTTCCTCGCTCCTCTTTGATCCCGTGCACACTTTTGTTTTGTCTCCTTAAACATCGCCCTCATTGTTGCTCTCACAGAGGTAAAGCCTCTGCTGATCTCTTTTGTTTATATTGTAGGAGAGAGAGAGAGAGAGAGAGAGAGAGAGAGAGAGAGAGCACGTTGGAAAGCAGAAGAGGCTGCGATAGTGATTGTTCTGTTTGGCAGCGCCCGAGCCCCGTTGGTGTGGGAAGAAGAGAAAGACGTCTTGTGTTTTGTTTATGACAGAGTGGCAAAAGCTGCCACAGGGAATCTCTGGGCTTGCCGTCAGGCTTTCTCAGGCTGTTCTGCAGCCAGCCAGCCTTTTGAGATCCTCTCTGTTACGGCGCATAACACGCTGCAGCCGTAACAGGGAAAATCACGCCGCCACAGTACGCAACCACCTCCCCCCTGTTTTTCAGCCACCTTAGATAAAGGGCAACAAAACCGACAGAGCAACGTGTCTTTGAACGTTGCAGCTGAAATACAGCCAGAGAGTAGAGGAGAGGGGAGGAGCGGTTGTGGTGCAGCACAGTGAGCAGTGCATTGTTTTTAGTGTTTTATTAAGAGTGATTGATAAATGGAGATAGAGGTCTGGAAGAGCCAAAGGTCTGCCAACACACTGGCAGAGTCGCTTTGATAACCCATGAATGGAGTGTGTTAGATAGGCTTAGTTCACATTACTAGTTTATATATAATTCTTACTTTTATTAATTCCTCAAAGATGGGTCCACTTGTTCTCCATCCGAGGAGAAATCACTCAGCTGCTTCTCATGGTGTTTCAGCCAGCTATTTGATTTATAACCTTTGTGCTGTTTTAGCTTTAAGTCAGCACATTTCTGATTTACTCAAGGTTGGAAAAATAGAAGATTAAAAAAAGAAAAGAAAAAACTATTTGTGAGGCCCAAACTAGCTCAGTGCACTTAGTCATATTTTGGACCCTATTCTTGCTGCTTTCTCTCTTTCTTTTTTTACTTTTCTTTCTTTTGTACGCGGTAAGTGTGATCATGAAAAGATGTTTGAAATGTGTTTCCAATCAAAAGTGCAGTACAGGAAATTTGCAGTCACTCCGAGGGAGGTGTGAAATGTGCTCGCCGTGCCATTTCTGCCATGACCGCTCCACACTCCACGCTTTACCGTGCCAGAGCCCGCCTCCCTCTCGCTATAGCAATAGTCATGCCTTGGAAGGCTCTGTGAGAAAGCCCAGAGAAAAACCTAGCGCTACGGCCAGCCCCCCCCCCCCAAAAAAAACACCAACTCACTGACCACAGGAAGGATTCACTAATAACCCACTTTTGTTCATAACTGAAGAAAACTCCTGCCGTTTTCCTGGATTTATGGGGGGAAAGAACAGAAATGTGGGTGAAAGAAGGGAACAGAGAAAAAGAGAGGCATCCTGACAGCCATGGCTGACATGATGAATTGCTCCCAACTTGTTAAAAGTTGACAGGATCCACTGATGGATTCCACAGGTTCCCACATCTTCGTGCCTCAGTGTTTCTTTCTTTTTCCCCTGTAAAAATAATCTGTTCTTAATTACTTCCTGGATCTCTTCTCCAGCTCCCATGACATCACAAGGGTTGAGTGCACTGTCCTTGTGCGTATGTGTTTTTGTTTGTGTCTGTGTCTGTCTGTGTGTGTGTGTGTGTGTGTGTGTGTGTGTGTGTGTGTGCACTTCTTAGGATGACCCGCAGCAGTGAAGTAAGCACCGAGTTTTGATTAAATGAAATCCCGACACCAAGGGAGCCGGTCAGGTCTGAGGCTTTTGTATTGTGTGTGGTGGGAACGGGGCCCACGCCGGCTAAGAAAAGCTCTCCACATGCAGAGCAGCTTTGGCATCGGTAGATGTTCGCCGATGGCTCTCGTTTAGCCGGGGCCAGCGTTTTCTTTTTGACGCTTCTCCATCTTTCTCTCTGGCGTCAGGGGCCCGTCGACGCGGCTGCACATCAAATCGTAAGAGTTAAGAAAGAGGGAGAACCCCGTCACATTAGAGAGACGGAGTGAGAGGGAGTCTTCTCACACTATTCTTGGCTTCAGAAAAAAAGTCTGTGTATTTGGATAGCTAATGGTAGCAGGCTAGCCAAAGCCCTGTTGTGTGCACATTCGCTCCAAAACATGCACACACACACACACACACACACACACACACACACACACACACACACACACACACACACACACACACACACACACAGACGCGAGGCTAACATTGGGGTGTCACAGACATACATAGATCGGTCCAAAACCGCAGGCTCTGCATTTATCTCATGAGACCATGATGACACAAGCAGACTCGAGGGAAAATAGAAGAAAAAAAAACATGAGTCAAAGACAATGCTGTTATGTTTGGTCTCCCATTAAATTGACCAGTGAAAACTGGCATGCTCCGTTATACGGTGCCTTTGTCCTAGAAACAGCTCCCTGCTTTTTTTTTTTTTTTTTTTTTTTTTTTGGAGGGGGGTTTTTACATAACGAACATAAGCCTCCGTTTCTTTGGCTGTGTCTGACTCGGGAGAGAGTAAAACCCCTGAAAATTTCTGGTCTCCCCGCATCTGTTTCCTTTTGTGTGAGGAGTTTTAGCGCTGGGAGATAGGAGGTAAACAGATTATTCCAGTGAAATCGGGAGGCCATCATCGTGGTGGAACAGACAAATGAGGCAGTTTGTGCTATTTGGCTCTTTTATCAGTTGTTCTCTGATCCTCTCTTTCCTTTATTGAATGAACTCAGCTGTCAGATTTTTACCCGTTTAACGTTTCTCCTCTACAAAGCTCTGCATACAGCTAGAAAAGCAGAGGAGTTGACATAGATGTTCTTTAGCTTTGTATTCTGCGGACCTTCAGAATAAAAGAGAAATCTTATCTCGGCGTCAAATTAAGTTCTGCACATTGTTTCTTCATTACTAATGGTGCAAACCTTTTTAAATATATTTCCACAAAATGTAAAACATGTTGGTGTCAGATATAAAGTTCCCAAGTGCTTTTTTTCATCTATAATTGGGGCCACATATAATGGGTTAAATACATTTGTCAAAATACATAATGTTTATTTAAAATACATTTATCTTTATTATGTTTAAAAAAATAATGATGCAATAAATAATAACACGATCTGTTGAAAAGCATTTATAAATGTGCTTAGATATTTCAAATTCTGTCTAAAGGAAAAAAGGCCATTTTCACACGCTGCTGAACCCAGTGTAATACCTACCGTTGACATTTAATTACACATTAAAACACATTAACGAAGGTCAAATAAAAATGGGTGTGGGCTAAGCTAAGCACGCAGTTGTAAAAACTGCATTCTTTTCATGAGCTAAGTGGGCTTTTCTTTTTTTTTTTTTTTTTTTTTTTTTTTTTTTATTTGGGGAAAAACCTAGAGAGCAAAAAAAGAAAAGTGGGGGAGACAAAAAGGAAGAGAAAGGAGGAGAAGAAAAGAAAGAGGTTATTGAGAAAAGAGAGAGTCAGAAGCAGCGAGGGGGTGGTATTGTCTGTATTAGTACTGTGTCTTCCCAGTGCCGGGTCTCTTTTCAGGCTTTTGTAGCGGCGCCAACCATGAAATGTGTCTGTCCCCAAAAACCATATACCCACTCAGGAGGGTTTCCCGACCTCAGAGAGACGGAGAGGCGGAGGAGGAGGAGGAGGAGGAGGAGGAGAAGGAGCAGGAGAAAGAGTGCAGTGGCCAACGCTCACTGTCAGGCGGGCCAGCCAGAAAGCAGGCAGAGCCAGGGAACATGCCTTATTCACCGGGCTGCACTCACAGCGAGGCCCTGGCATCGGCCGCTCAGTCTGGCTAACGGCGCTATTCAGAGCCACACAGCCGTAGTCACGCTAAAGGGAGAGTCACAATACTGCGTTTTAAATCCAAAGCACCATTACTTTTTCTTTTTGTTGTTGTTCTTTTTATTCAGTTTCTTTCCTATAAGAGGTGGCTTTGCTGAGTTTTTTTTGACGCTGAATTAAAAAGTTGGGTCAATACTGATTTCTTTTAGAAATAAAAGACAACAACCTCCATTTCATTTTGCACATGTGGGATGGAGAATAAAGAAATGATTATGTGGGCGAGTTTAACGCTGATGTTCAGAAAGTGAGAGGAGTTTGTGTCGTCGGCCGTTTTTGGCACGATGCTATCCCTCTGTACGGAAGACGCCAAATTTTCATACACAGTCCCTGCCAACCTCCTCCCTCTGATCCTCGCTTTCTTCTCTTTTCTTTTCTTTCCCTCACTTGTTCCCCTTTTCTTTTATTCCTCTTTAGGGTTCAAATGAATGCCCTCCCCTCGCCTCATTAGCACCCTGGACTCCTGTTTGCTGCTACAGAAAAATGTATAATAACTTGTAAGCACAAACATTTTACTGCTCAATAGGACCATTATCCTTATTTCTCACAAAATAGGGGCCATCGTGGGCTGTTAGCCTCGACTGAGTTTTGTAATTCTTTTTCAATTCTCTGATGTTTATTTCATTTAGTACTCATAGATGTTTTGCCACCAGACATTGGGTTGATATGTCTTCACAAAGACTGGCATCCTGCCATTTTAATGGTACCTTTACTTTACAAATTAAATCACAGGATATATAAAAACAAATTGAGATTTAATTTTAATAAAAGCATTATTATATGGGCCGTTAGGCAGTGTGAGTGCAGTTTAGTTTCTCTTTAGTTTTGCGCACATGCATTGCCTTCTCTTTACTGGATTATTCAGAACATTAAATTCCACTAATGATTAGGTTTGGTCACTTATTTTTTTTCTGGTTAAAACATTTCACATCATGTTTCACACCGTATTTTTTAAAATTTAAACCAGATCTTACGTGGGGTTTTTCTATTTAAAAAATGTTTGAGCCGTTTCGCAGCGGGCAACTCGTTCTCCGTGAGAGACAACCTTCATGAGGGGCATCGTTTGGTGTTTGTTACACCGTGAGAAGGAGAGCAGTTTAGAGGAGACAGAAAGTGGGGTTGGGGGGTGGGGGGGGGCTAGGCGAATGAGCGAGCTCGCTGAGAAGCACAACAGAATGCAGAGAATCAAATTTGGCATGCGTCTGTGTAAGCGAGTAAGCTTCAAATCAGTTTGGACACAGATCTAGGACACTAGACGGAAAGAAGAAAGCAGGATGAAACGGGATAGGGAACGACATGGGATTGGGGGGGGGGGGGGGGTGTACTTAAGCAGAGGATGAGATGGAGGGGGTTGGTGGGTGAGGTTGAGGGGGGTGAGGAGGGCTGTTTTTGGTGGAGTGTCCCTCAATGACGACTTGAAAAACAGGCCGGTAAATAAATGGAGTGGCAGTAAACAAGGCTCGGCGCTTCATCAAAAGACTCCATTCATCGGCGAACAGGAGAGTCTCTCTTTGCTCCGAGGAGACAGAGAAAGGGACCCACTGACGCTGACGAGAGGACGCCGCTTGTTTAGATAACAGGGGATGAGTTTTGGAGTGGAATGGCGTTTGTGGAGTTTGGAGGGAGGGGGGGGGGAGAGAGAGAGAGGCTCGGAGCAGGTGGGAGGTGGACACAGTCTTAACGAGTGGTGGTGAGGTGGTGGACGGCTGCAGATAGCATGTTTTCGGGGTAGGATTGTGTTTTTATGGGGGGTTCGGATCGTGGGACAGTCCGATGACAGTGTGTGTTTGTGCGTGGAGTACAAAGCGGCGTAGGGGGTAGTGCGCTTTTGGCAAGGATTTTATGTGCGTGCACCCGCGGACGTGCACGTGTGTGAGAGAGTGCATATGTGCATATGTCTCCGTCTGCTCATTATACATGGTTATTTTTTCCAGACCGAGTGCTATGCTCTATTTTGCATGATTTACAGTCTTACGAGCCAAGCAGCAGGTCTTTTTTTTTTTTTTTTGAGAGAGAGAGAGAGAGAGAGAGAGTTTGGAAGGAGCACAGTCCTGGGATCTCAGGGACGCTGCGGTGAACCGGCCACAGCAAGGTGCCGTGCATCGCTCTCTGCTTCAGCTGTTCATAATTCAGCCTTTCAGCCTGTCAGCCCGTGGGCCAAGGGGAGCCAGGTGTACACTAAGTGCTATGGAGTCCTTTTGTGCATTTCCGTCATGCAAACTTTTTAATTAAGAGGCGATGACTGAATTTATGAATATAAAGATCAGGGTTAAGTCACCTCCAACCACTTAGTGGATTATGAGACTACATCTGGAAGAGCAGCGAGGAAGACGAGACAGCGTGGCGTCTTTCAAAAGCTTTAATTCAGCTCATGTTTGATTGTGCCACACTTTAGTTCGAATGTTAACAACTCCTTTTTTTAACTCGACGATAATCGTTTTAGAGCACGTCTTGTTTATGGCAGTGGCCTTGCGGAGTAATATACGAGACGTGCATCTGTCACCTCAGCTCGACTGATCTGACAGCTGAGCTTCATACTTTCCATTTCCAACTTCAGAGTGGCAGAAGCCGTGTCCATTTATCCCGTCGTTACCGTTGCCGGGGGACTCTTTAAAAAGCCCTTTGTGTAGGTTATCAGCAGCATCCAGCACACATGCTCTCTCAATCCCTCTGTTGCTGCCTGTCTTTAACCGGTTATCAATGATGTTATTTTAGTGTCCTTCCATTGACATATCTTTATCTAAACAGGTCTTTTTTTTTTTATTTGGTTCCTTTTAGAACCACGGGATTGATTTAAAATGTTGCCATAGCACTCAGGAACCCCCCTCTCCTCCTCTCTATCCTCTGTTTTGCCACCCCGACGTCCCCCTCCCAAGCCCACCGCCTGTTCCCTTCACGTTTATTGGACCCAAATTTGGCTGGCACCATGGCAACCAAGGCTCCCAGGGAACCTTGCCTGGGTAGAATCCAAGGTGCTTCCAGGGTGGCACTGGCTCGGCGTTGCGTTCGTCAACGGGCTGTCGCCGCGGCAGGTTGCTACGACAAGGCCAGCCCGGCGCCCTGGCCCCCGCGTCGGGTGTGTGCTAGCTTGCGAACCTCCCTCAAGTAACTACCGGCTAACGTGACCTGCCATATCCGGTGACATTAGCCACCGCTTCCACTGCTGCAGCACTGTGGAACGAGGGGAAGCGTTTCACCAGTACGCATATTGATGTGGCATGGCTGGGTGCCCAGTGCTGCCTCCCACATGAGAGAACACAGGAGAGAGAGAGAGAGAGATTGAGAGGGAGAAAGATGCATTTTCAATGTATAATATATGAGCATATATGTCTTTTGAACAATGCCTTTCTCCTGCGGTGTGTAAATATTCAGCTGCTCGCGGTCTTGGCTCTGCAAGTCTTGCCAAAACGCGCATGATATTTAAATGCATGATTATGATGTGTGCAGCTCCGTGCATCTGTTGAGGCAATACGGTTTTATGACTGACGCTGGAAAGCATCAGCATACCAGCAATGGGAACGAGAGGTGAAATTCATTCATGAGCATTTATTGTTTTATTGATTTTACACAATATTTCCGTTCTAGTCGGAGCTTGTGTATGGCCGTAAGGCTTCCTGTGTGAAAGTGAGTCCATGGTCATCTGCCCCCCCCCGTTTGATTGCAAACAAGACAAGCAGGTGAGGGCGCAGAGTCCTCGTACCTAACGAGATGATTATGTCAGTGCGCTCCAGATTGAAAGCTAAATAGAAAGGACACTTGTATTTATTTGCGCTCTCCGGATTCCATAGAAACCCAGCAACACTTTGGACACATTATCTCATCGCACAGACTGACACCTGGAGCCCGAGCAACCACTCGCCTACCCTAACACACACACACAAACACACACACACACGCGCACACACACACACACACACACACACACACACACACACACACACACACACACACACACACTAAAGCCTGGGTAGTCCCTGGGTAGGCCCGTTCAGTGGGGACCCATGTGGCACTCATCTTCACCTCTGCTTCCTCCAGCTGGGCTCTCTTGCTATGGCCCAGTGAGCAGAGGAGACTGGAGCCGCCTTAGAGCATCTCCACACTATGTCTTTCCAATTTTAAGCCCTGCCCTGGCAATTGACAGTTTGCCAAAAATAATACAAAACAAATTGCCAAAATCAGCACTTGGGCTGAAGCTGCACATAGTGTCTATATTTAGGCAGAGTGCGTTTGATTCTCCTCAGCACACATGATCTCCTTTGCCCGAGACACCAATAGAGTTGGTGTTAAAATCAGCTTTATTTTCTAATGTAAAGTAAATACAGCCCACCATCAGAAAGCTAGAGGTGGTGTTTTATGTGAATGGAAACCTCTTTTTCATATTGTCAACACAGTTTTGGCAGCACTCTTTCTCTCCAGCCGACAGAGACTCTGACTAAAAGTCTGCTGCTCTCTGTTCGATACATTCCAGACCTGGACTGCACAGAGGGTGGGTAGGGCAACACATTGACTCTGCAGGGAAGGAATGGATATCTCATCACCGCGCTTTCTTAACCTATGAGTCAGTATCCGTAATTGGTCACGGGCCAATCATTGCTCCTCCACTCGATGAAAGTAGCAGTGTACAATTTGCCCGAGCCTTTGTTCAGATTAAACAAGAAAGTTTGCAGAGGGATTCACGGATGGTTATAGCCACCACTTTGTATCCCGAGCGTCTCTGTGATAGATCCATTTTTTTTCAACCACTTCTTCCTGCTTCTTTGCGAGGACAAAGTCAGTGCTTCTTCTTCCTCGCTCCTCAGAGAGTTCAGCCTGTGGCAGGGAGACGGTGGATTCGTCATGCGAGGTGTGTAAGGAGATATGGTGTGTGATCCATGACGGTGCTGGCGGCAGTGTGCGTGCTCAGCGCTGCCAGCCGACGTAAAGAGGCCAGAGGTAGAAAGTTGAGCAAACAGAGGGAGAAAAGTTCGAGACTACATCAATCGAGACTACGTAAACAGGAGACGGAGTATTATTAAGTTGCTCCATCCTTGTTTGTTTCTCTTTTTTTTCCCTCTCTCTCTTGTCTCCCTCTGTGTTCCTGCTGACCTGAAATTGGGGGTTAGATTGAGGATAGTGACGGACTAATGAGCCCCCTTTCCTGCAATTACCCTCCTCTCTCCTATTCTCTCTGTTTCCCCTCTCCCTCTCAGATTCTCCCTTTAGCTTTGTCCGTTCATCTCGTTCACTTTCTCTTTCAGTCTAATCGCTCTGCTTTCCCTCTCTCCTGCCTTCTGTTTCGACTTCCCTTGCTGTCATCTTCTTAGAGAGCAGTGGTAAATCAAGGTGGCACTTCATCTTTAAAAGCAACAGGATGGTCAATTAGAGAAATCTGGTCCTGATTTGTGGTAGATCGCTATCTGAGATGTTGGATGGAAATGCTGCTTGTTAATAAAGAGAGAAATGCAGAGCTGCGTTCCCTTTCTCTTTGTTCCCTCCTTTTGTTTTCATTGATTGGGGTTTTTAGTTTGGCCTTCTCTCCACTTGCATTTAAAGAAATGGTTTTCTTTTTCCTTAATTTCTTCTCTGGTCAATGCTACCTGGACCACAGTTTCAGAGTAGGATTTCTATTATATGTAATGAGGTTCGGAGAGAGTGTTTTCTTCATACTGTACATGTGTGAGTCTCTGTTTTTGGCATATTGGCAGTGAATATGGGATAATTCTTTCTCTCCACACACCCATTTTGTGGTCTAAACTGCCTCTTAACCACAGGAGGACTTTTGTATATGTGTATTGCTGTGTGTGACTGGGGGTGTGCGTGAAAAAGAACATGATTTCTTTCCCTTTAGTGGTGCTTGGCTGCTGTTTTTGTTTAGTTTGGTTGCTAGCCTACTGTGTCTTTCTCCCCACTGCGCGCTGGCCATGAAATGGAGCAGAATTGTCAAGGGTTTGGTTGCCCTCGCTGCTTTTTATTTCTTTGGCGCGACGTATCCATGCAGACTGAACACCCCCACCATTCACTGTGACAACCTCCTCAGGACAACAGAGGCCTTGGAGGCTGTAGATATCTGTGTGTGATCAGTCTCTATAGAAAAGGGAAATTAGCACATTAGAATATTTTATCAGTAGTATTAGTCAACCTATATTTTTAAAGGAAGACTTCACCCTTAAAATGATTAAATTCGTATATCATGTGTTACCTTGAATTCTTGAAGAAAACTTGTTTTTCTCACACGCCTCCACGGTGAACGGAAAACCAGAAACAGCTGGAAACTGAGTAGGTTCTTGATCGTTTCAAGTAAATGGAGGCCGGCTGCGCAACAGCAAAACTATATCAAATCATCAGTTTACAAACTCTCACACATCTTGTGCAGTACAACCCATCAATGATAAACTTATTTAAACTTATTTCAATTGTTGAGGCATGCAAGAAAAGTTTTCTTCAAAAATTGTTCAAGATAACAAGCAGTGAGTATTTTATATATATATATATGGTCATTTTAAGGGTGAAGTAATACTTAAAGCAACATTATTTTGAGTGTTCAACATTTAAAAAAAAAAAAAAAAAAAACATTTAAAAAAAAAACTGATTAGCTGTCAAGATTTGCTCCCAGCTTTCTGCTGCATTGCCACTAAGGTTTTGAACAGGAGCGGCTGGCTTACTGGGTGATGTTTAATCTCCGGTGGTCGGCAATCACCCAACCTGTTTAAGTGGCCTTGAACAAGACACCGAATCCCCACCAGCTCCAGAAGTGCTACTCTGTAACCAACCCTGACCTCTGACCCCTCTGAGCATGGCAACTACAGTAAAGTATTTTTACAGGGGGTAAATGAGGTATCACATCACTAGTAGCTCCTACAGCAGCGCCGTGCTCTTGGATGGTAAATGCCTTGCACAGGTGCTAATGGGATGCTACCTCCTAGCCTAGCGCCAACTGCTTCACATCCTATCTCCTAGCCTCGTGCCAAGTAAAAGTCAATCTGGATGCTAAATCCCTGCCCAGTACGCCGCGCTAACAAGTCCCAATCTAAGCTGATCCCTATTAATACAGCGGGTCATGATCATGCAGCTGCCCTCTGCGTGGCCCGGTGTAACCCCAGGGTCAGCGCAAAGACGGCCCAAGAGGGAGAGAGGAGGATGAGGAGGAGGAGGAGGAGGAGGATGCTGAACGAGTAGCTGAGTTCTGACTGTATGTGACATATGTGTGGATGTTGTTGATTAAAAGTTGTTGTTGTAATTGCGGGGCTTAAAATGCCAGGTGGCGGATGTGTCCTGCTAATCCCCTATCTAATTTCGAGATCCAGGGGTGAAGCTCTTAATCCGAAACACACACACATACGCTCGCTCACAGTCTTGCAAACACGCATGCGCATATGCACATATGCACATACACACATCCCCCCCCTGCTGAGAAGCATAATACACATACACATGTTCTCATTCTGATTATTGTACGCACACAAAGTTTTGAAATTCCCAGAAAACTTTTTTTTTTTTTTTTTTTTTTTTTTGCAAATGCTTCAAACATTGCATTGTACACAATACGTTAAAGCATGGGAACACGTGTGCGTCACAATGTTTACCTTACCCCGCAGATGTACTTTTATCTTTTTGTTTTGGACTGAGCATCTGTGTGCGTCCTTATGGCCGTGTTTATGTAGGATAGCATTAGCTGATGACGATGCATGCTGTCGTCATCTCTGCACACACACACACAAACACACATGCCCCACATCATTGTATGGAATTCAGTGTCTTTCTGTCCCTCAGTTTTTGCTTTCTCTTTGTCTTCCTCCCCCCTGTGTTTATTTTTATGACTTTGGCGGTTTTACGGCGGTGTTGCTGCACACTCGGGCCATATAAAGGTAGACTTGAGATAGAGGAAAGTGTCACAGTGACAGGGAGATAAGAGGGTTGACTGGCGGCTCCACCCGTTACCTCAGTTCACCCCAGCTCCGCTCCGCTCCACTGTATGTGGGTCAACCGCACAGTGCACACAGTGGATAGCTTAGTTATAACACGGGGAGGCCTCATTAGGGAGGGGGTGTTACTGTACGATGGTTATCTTCCTTTCTCTGCTTCTCTCTGGCACACTCTGGCTAAAGTTTTTCAACACAACAATGTATCAGTTTTTTGCTGAGCTTTTATGTGACTTGTATCTCGGTTTAACTTAAAGTAAAACTTATCAGCTATTGTTATGTTATACCTTTATTGTCTGAAGTTCTGTAAATATTATTTTTAAATTTATTTATTATTTATTTTCAAAGTGCAGTAGAAGGTTTGATTGTGCCTCCAAAACCTGTTGATGGCTTTTCTTTTTCTGACTTTATTTTGCACTTCTACCTCTTTCTCTTTTCTTTGTCTTTCTCTCAGCCCTTCTGCCTCCCAGCGGCAGGTGTGGCGGCCATGTGTTGAAGTACGTGTAGTAATTTACAGCCCAAGCTAAGAGGGGGAGGAAAGAGGGAGGCAAGCATAGAGGGAGGCAAGCAGGGAGGGAGGGAGGGAGGAGGAACCGCCTTGCCCCGGGCGTAGGGTCATCTCAGGTGAAATGCCTCTCTGGGCAAGTGGGCGTGGCCTCAAAGAGAAGAGGGAGGGGTCAGAGGAGGAGTCTGTTGACACACAACAAGTAGATATAAAGTTTGCTATAAGAGGAGGGATCAGGAAACCTGTCGATAATCTGTATTTTTACATTTTCAGACAAAAGTCTTCATCAAATGTAGTACAAATTCCATGCTTTAACATGTAGAGGAGGAGAGAGAGGAGAAAAGAAAGAGGGTGGAAGACGAGGGAATGACTCCTTCTGGCCTCTGGCTGCGCTGGATGCAGAAGGAGTTCCTAATAAAGGAGAAATATGCATCTGAGTGATCCATTGAGTGACCGGGACAGTGTGAAGTGTTATGGATTCCCAGTGATAGCGAGATGTATGTTCAGACTGGGAGCAATGAGAAAGGTGCCTCGTCAGCGGACCTCTGTCAGGGAAATAAAAAGAAAAAGGGGGGGGGGACGTTGAGAAGAAAGTTTCAGAGAGAAGGAAGGAGGGAAAATAAACCGATGGGGTGGGGGTGGGGTGGTGGTTGACGGATGATTTCCCAAGTTCAGATATGAAAAGGGGGCGGACTAAATGATCCAGAGAGAAGCGGAGAAGTGGGGAGGCGGCGAGAGAGGGAAAGAAATAGAGAGAGAGAGAGGAGGGAGGAGAGACGTAAGAGAAAGAGAGAAAGCTTCTTTGCAGGGCGGGTTTCCTGAGGTCACAGTACTGAATATCACAGAGGAATGTGGAATGCTGAATCACTGCCAAGGCAAACACACCGTCCGCGCCACCGCCGCCCCCAATGGCTGTCAAGGGCTGCTTTATATACACACCAAGACATACAAACACACAGTCATATATGTGCATGAGCATATATATATATATATATATAGATACATACAGTCGTACAAAATGGCCAATTTGTGCAGAAACTTCAATGCTGTCAGCACCTGCAGAACTGTAACTGTAGCTCACGGCACCGAACTCTGGTGATCAGAGACCAAGTTTAGGAGTCTTCTATCCGCGGGTCTCCACAGCCGTGATTACTCGAAGGGGATGTTCCTGCTCTAAAACGGGCGTTATTCAGAGATGTTTTCATTAGTTTGTGTGTGTCTGTGTGTGTGTGTGTGTGTGTGTGTGTGTATTAGGAACATTATAATGGGCCGTGACAGCATAGCTGAAATGCAGGGAGCTGTAAGCTATTACAGCTGTGACACATACAAGCATAATACGCACACACACACACACACACACACACACACACACACACACACACACACACACACACACACACACACACACACACACACACGCTTATAGACACGCAGAGCAAATGAGTCATTTACTGCAGGTTGGACAAACATGTTAAAACACCGTCGCACATGCACCGATCCAGTGACTCATACGCCGCGCACGCACATGCTAAACCTGCATTTGATGTTTTGTCAAGGACTTAGGTTATATATCCGCCGTCGGCTAAAAATACATGCAGCGAAGACGTAGAGGAGAGATCACCTTTGAAGAATTTCAAAGTATAAATGAAGAAAAAGAGAGAGAGAGAGATAAAGTGCTCATCCAACGCTTCCATTTGTCCTCCGCGTTCATTCCAAAGTCAAACCAGAACCTTTTTGGACACGTGCGTTTGATTGAACCAAGGAGACAGTCAGGATGAAGGACGGGCTGCAACACAGAGGAGGATGCACAGCGAGCAGAGAGAGGAGACAGGAATGTCTGTGTGACCGTTTAAGTGTGTGTGCGTGAGCTATATGTGTCCTAAAGATTTAGTTGTGTGCGTCTGCTCACAGGTCCCTATAAAAACTAACAAGACAAATTGCTATGTCTCTATCCGTGGTTGTTTTTCTAGCTGTTGTAAATTTAGAGGCTCTAGCGTGTATCCCACCCTTTTCCATGTGTATGTGCTTGTGTGTGTGTGTGTGTGTGCGTGCGTGTGCGCGGGGGATACGTGTCTCTTTCTCCTCCTCCGCCTCCCTCCCGCCTCGGAGCATGCCAGGGTCAGAGGTCATAACAACTGAGCCACTCCGTCGCTCTTTGATGTGGTTCGCCACACAGATGCGTGCACACACACACATACACAGACTTGCTCATGCACACACGCAAACCAAGGTCAAGTCAAGACAAACAGCACTCACACTTAAGGCCTTGTGCCTCCGTTTGCTCTCTCTCAAGGCGCTGACAGCCGAGGCGAAAAAAAACAAGGCCGGGTGTTTTCGCTGCGCGGGACTCTGCGCTTTGATGGGCTCTCATGTTTGCCACGTTGCACGTTAGCGGGCTTTGACAACAGCCCTCAGGCACAGGAAACGGGTACATGTGTGCGACATGGGTGCACAATGTGTGAGCATGAAGAGCTGGTGTATTTTACATGTAAAGAAAGACAAAACTTGGGTGTGAAGAACCCTGGGTGTTTCTCAAAGTCAAGGGTGCTTCCTTAGTAGGACGGTTCCTACAGAGGCAAGGCTCCTTCCTAGCATTAGGAGAGCACACATTGGACCAGCCTAGCCTTAGGTGCCGGTGTGTGGAAGAAATGATTAATAAAAAATAAAAAAAACTTTATTTAGAATAATAAAGTGCATTCTAATTTTTAGCCGGATTGTTTATTTATTTATTTTTCTTTCCTCAAAACAATAGACCCAAATTCAACACATTGGCCTATTGAAATATAAATAAAATCAGCAGGGATTATTACAATTATTATAATTTATAAATGTACTAAACATACAATTAATATTTTCTCCTCAAAGCTACCAGACTCCATTGAAAAACAGCAATTTTACCTGATCTCAATTCACACTCGACAGAAACAAAATAAATTTCAGCTCTTTCCATTGTTCCATCAATTACCAATTCTAGTTTGGTCTAAATAAATCTTTAATCTACCACTTAAGATGTAAAAAAGGAACACCCCTTATGCTCTCCTCAAACCCACAAACTTCATTTAAAAAAAAATTGCATTTTACCCAATTTCCAAACCGGGGGACAGGAAATGCATCATGCGCATAGGATTGTGGGTGTTTTATTCACATATGCATCCTCCTCTGAACAAATGACTCGGTCCTCGATAGATTTCGAAAGATCCTCGACATTACAACAGTCCTTCGTAGGAATTGGATGACTTAGCATCCTCAAAATTCATCCGTTGAAGGATCCTTCCTCAACTTTGAGAAACTGATAGTAAGATCATGTCAGGTGGTTGTAGCATCGTTGGGACCTCTCTACATAGGTTGGAGCTGTGGAAGCATAGGAGGCATGCTTTTATATCTGAACATAATACTTCTAACGTTTTAACTAAACACCTCGTAACAATAGAAATGTCATAGTTTTTGATCAGTAGAGCGGTGTAATATAGGCTCATAGATTTTTGCTCAAACTACATCTCATGCTGCTAGTGCAGCAAAACAGGGATCCTGTCACTAGAGATCTGCAACCAGACTACTGTAAAAATGTAATCACCATAATTATTCGGAAATGTAAAATGTTGAATTTGTAAATTGGCAACATTTTGCTCTTCAGAGAATCTTTCCTACCATAACTTTTGTTTTGTGTTTGAGGCATCAGTCGGCAGGTTCTGTGTGCTTTTGTTCACACCACAGGAGTTTAAATGAGCTCATTTAATTTGCACAAGTGTTTGTATGCACACACATGTATTTGTTTATGCGGTCGCTCACACATGCACAGTGTGTGTTTTTCATTCTGTCCACACCCTGTCATCTCCCTCCTTCTCTCTCTCTCTCTCTCTCCCTCCCTCCCTCCCTCCCCCTCCCTCCATCCCTCCCTGGCTCCTAGTTGTGCAGTTGGGTGAGGCGGGCCCGGAGTCAAAAGTGCAAGTGTGCCGCTTGGCTGATGAGTCACAGAGGCAGCGTTCCCCCCACTGTTTGTAAATATGTGGTTGCCCTAATTGAACGCAGCTCCAGTTCCCAACAACTTTCATTTCTTCTTTTTTTTGTGTGTGTGTGTGTGTGTGTGTGTGAGTGTGTGAGTGTGAGCACGGCCACAGCTTGAGCAGCAGGAGACACATGGCACTGATACACAACGCTGTGCAAAAAAAAAAAAAGAGGTCCACTGTCACACCAACACACCTGGGATCCAATGGTTATTGTGGGGAGAAGGATGTAGCATATCTTTCTGCTTCTTTGTTTCTCACACTTTCTCCTACACACACACACACACACACACACACACACACACACACACACACACACACACACACACACACACACACACACACACACACACACACACAGAGTGACTTAAACATCTCTCCATAATTACAGGCTGTTAGATCCCAGTCTAAAGGCTGTGGTTTGGCTGGCCTTCCTCTCTCTCCATTAAGACACTAAGCAGTGTGTGTCACTCGGCACTTGGACGGCTCCTCTCCAGGAGGAGGTGGCAGCGAGGGGCCAATAAACGTGCACTCTCTCTCTCTCTCTCTCTCACACACACACACACACACACACACACACACACACACACACACACACACACACACACACACACATAGAGGTGTTAGTGAGGGGCCTATCTGGGTGGCGCTGGCATCACTACTGCCAACAACCGCAACTCATCTCCGTCCGTCGCACTTGATCTAATGTAACTTGTGCCCTAAAATAAGGATTCTATTCCATCCTAATTTGTTTTCCTCATTGAAAGTTTAACCTCACTGTTTCTTCAGCTAAACCTTTAAAACTTCTGGTAACTTCTAAATGTGACTCTTCCATAAACCCTATTAACAGATAAGCAGTACAACATCTGCGTGCTATTTTGACCTTTTCCCCCCAAAACATGCCCTCAATTAATTATGCCTATTTTTCTTCCCTTACCATCCCAACACAGACTTTTTAATTTCACGTTTAGGTCCTTAAATAGTTATACTAATTAGATTACAAGCCCAGAAGACTCTTCTACAGAATTAGACTTTATTTTAACCTATTTTTACTGAGCTACCTGTTTTTTTTTTTGTTTTTTTTATCCTGCAGTCCTGTCTCGACTTTACTTAATGATCCGTGAGCCTCTAGGTAAACAAACATGAGAAGATTTTCCCCAGATTTAAGCTCATTGACGTCAGCCCGTGGAAATCTAGAAGGTGGTCTGCGGTTGCAAATCCTATATCATTTCTCTCACGGCACCTTGATCTTTAAACTTTGGCTTCGGTGGCAGCCCAGTGCTTATGGAAATGTAGTCGCTTTACCTTTCCAGAGGGAACTGTAAAATCATCTCCAGTTGTGCTTTCCCTGTTACCAGTAAGAGGAGTTTTTACAAATGAAAGCAAAACAGCAACATAAAACACTCTGAAAATGTATTTTCCATGTTTAACCATCTTTAAATAAGCTCTATTTGGATTTTGACTTCCTGACCCCTCATGACTTGGCACTTTAGCCTCAAGTGCTTAGACTGTCACCTGCGGCTCCATCTGCACCCCTCATCTACCTCCAACTCCTCTGTACTTAATTCAAATTTGATTCGCTTGACCTAAGTTCTTGTCTTGCCCGATCCAAACATTTAGGGTCATGGCAGGTTCGGCTCTGGCAGTGGTCTGATCTCCCTCTGACCCTGCACACCTTGACTTACCATCTACGTCTACGTGGCAGAGCCATATTAGCATTAGACTCTCTGGCCCGGCCCGGCGCTGGTAATGGCTGATTAATCGAGTGGTGACAGCATCAGAGCTCCCCTCAGTCCCAAAGCAGCTTAGCCTCTCCGGGGCACAGACAGAACACCCTGTGTGTGTGTGTGTGTGTGTGTGTGTGTGTGTGTTGCACATGTGTTTGTGTATAGTAGACTTACCCCATCCCAAAGTACGAGAGGGAATGAGCTGTACCTTCTGTATGTCACTGATCATTACATTACATTTACAAGGCAGACGGTGTGCTTTAATCTGCTATGTGATTAGCGGCACATGATCGAAAAAGCAATATGGTATGTAAGTGTTGGTGACTGAGGGAGACAGATGCAGCTGTGCAGACACACTCGAATAAGCACTCACGCACACATAACGGCAATAAACATAGTTCAAATCCACCCGGGGATTACAAATCCACTTATGGTGGGTCAACTCGACTATGTCAGCTGCAGAGCCACGCACTGATCCCACCGCCCTTCCACGCCACTTCATTTTGCATGTTTGAAAGACCTCATTTGAACATGATGAACTCCCAGTCGATGCAGTGCATGAGGCATGTGTGTATGGCAGTAACACACACACACACACACACACACATATTGACCGTGGTGCATTATGGCCCTCCTGGTTTCTGTGCGAGTCGCAGATGTTGATGTCTGTTGATTCTCAGAACTACTTAAAGGGGCAGTTCAGCCCCAAAATCCAAACCACTCGTACCTGTTGTGCTATTTATTAGTCTTGATTGTTTTGGTGTGAGTTGCGCAGTTTGGGAGTTAACTGCCTTTTCTCAAATATAATGGGACAATACGGCGCTCTGCTTGTGGTGCTCAGAGTGCCAACAAAAATACTGTTGAAATAGTCAACATCAGTGTCTCTCTCCAGAAACCATGACCCAGTTTCTCAAGATAATCCACAGTCCTTGTTTGGAGAAGTTTCACGAAGGAGCTACTTTCTTTCAACCACAGTTCCTACATGTAACTTCTCACAACTAAGTTTTTCAGTTCAATGTTCTGAGGTTGAGGTCAAGCATGAACGGCAGTCAAAGGTGACCAGCACATGAGAAAGTAGCAGCGAAGAGCAGAGCGTTCCGCGCCCGCCTGTTTTTGTGCAAGTGCAGACCAGCGAAAGGAGTACGCCGTCTGAATGAGTAATGACACATATGATATTGACTTTAATCACATCTGTTTATGTGATTTCATTCCCCTCCATTCCCATTGGACCTCCCCTAGTTCTTGGAATGGGCCGCAGCCTGGCCTGCCAAAAATAATCTCTTGTTTGCTGCTATTTACTTAAATCTGTCAAAGAGGCACTGTCGGAGCTCCACGCTGTTATAGCGCTTCGATTTTTTTGCTCTGTGTTCATGTGTGTGTGTGTGTGTGTGTTTGTGTGTCTGCGCAGTACACAAAGACATGCCAATGTGTTTAATGTTCTATACTGTTCTCTCAGTTGTGTGTGAGAGTCAGACGTATCCAAGCATCTCTCGCCAGCGGATATACTCTCTCTCTCTCGCTCTCTCTCTCTGTCTCTCTCTCTCTCTCTTACGCACACACACACACACACACACACACACACACACACACACACACAGACATACACTTTGCCAGAGCCAGCCAGCTAGAGAGTGTGAGACGCCTCAATATCTCTGTGAGTAGAAACCTGGCAGAGGCGCCGGGTTCATCTCAACGTCTCTCTGTGTGAGACCAGAGGCCTGTGAAGAAAAAAAAGAAGTGAAGAAGTGTCAGACAGGGGTGTTGGGGGGGGGGTTTGGGGTGGGTGGGGGGGGGGATTTGTGTGGTTTGGATGTTTGCCTTTGTCAGATGAGCGATGTCATTTTCCCTCCTCCTTTATGAAAGACGAGGGAGGGGGAAGAGTGATTGGTCAAAGAGCATGTGAGGTGAAAGGATGCCAGGCAGATGTCAGCTCACACCTTCCCTCCCTTTTTTCCTCATCTCGTATGCTTTCTTCATTCGCCGTCCCTCTTCATCATTTCTTCCTCTCTCTCTCAATCGTCTTTTCTCCTTCACTTTTGGGGTCTGGAGGCATCACAGACCGCTCCCAGCTGGAGCGGGGTCTGAAAGCATCCAGGGATATATCAGTTATTATTAAACCTGCTCTCCGATTGCCAAATACCTCATCACTCATGTGCGCACGCACACATGTGCACACACACATGTACACACACACACACACACACACACACACACACACACCACCTGGCAGAGTGAAGCAACCGCTTTTCTCACAGAAGATAGACATTAAAAAAAGAAGAGGAACAAAAAAAATACCCTTCTGATTAGAAGTTGAGAGGATTGTCATAAATCTTCCCCTGTGTGAAGACAAAATGGTAAACACATGTCAGAGCTGTCTGCTCGCAGTGCAAAGCTCGCAGAGCGCCGTTTTGGAAGTCGTCTGCGTTACAATAATGATTCCACCACACCCAGCGGCCCGCAATCCTTATGCAAACTTTACAAGAAATCATAAATCCGTTAAATGCCAGTCCTTGCTACTCTTTGATGACGGTGTCATCAAGATCACACACCTCTACTGCTATGGGAACGGGAATTTTACACCGCTGTCAAATTAGCTGTCTAAATTCATGAAACTTCTTTTGGAGCACTTGATTTACGATTTACTACCTTTCAAATTGTTATGCTGCCGAGGCAAGATTAATAAAACTGCAGATGTTCTTATATGAAACAATAACTCAGATACATTGTTTTGAAATGTTTTAATTCAATCCAGATCCGTCTGTCATAACCCTTTTTGGTGATTATCCTGACTGATATCAGTGCGCCGTTATGTTGGAGGTGTTGGTGTTCTCTGCCTGTTATTCACTCAACACTTGCAGGAAGTAACAGAGCCTGTGGTCTTGTCGTATCTGGCGTTTTCTTAATTATTCGGGCTGTCTCTGTGGGTCAGTTTATCAGTACAATTTAAGCTAGGTTCTACACCGTTAATTTGTTTACTTGAAACAAAACAACTTATTGTTAAAAATAGAACGCTGTGAACTTAAAGTTATCCTTCAAATGTAACCGATGTAGCCGAATCCTAAAACTACGTAGAATAGGCCAAGACGTTGGTGACAAGCCAACAGGTGATTTCTTTGTCGTTGTTATGTTACTGTATGGGAGTTGTATTTTTAAAACCTTTATCGATTCTTTTTCAATCTATGGAGTCAAATCCAAAATGCTCCCACACATTATCTGGCATTTTGATGTCATGATTGGGAAAAAGATTTTCTCCATTATGTATCAGCAGAGAGAACAACAACCGCCATATTTTCTGAAGGCAACAGGGCCGGCAAAAGATCAGAGTGGCGATGCCTTTACAAACGCTCCCACTAGAGTGCTGTGACATTTCCTCACCGTGAGTTCAGGTCCGGAGATTGAACTTGAACTTAAGCCTGAACCTGAACCAGAGCTTGAACGGCTCAAATCCAGCCGACAATCTCCCCACCCTCCCCCCATTACTTGTAGATCCCTCTCTTTCTTTCTCACTCCCCCCGTCCCCCCCCCCGTTCCCCTCCCTCAGTGTCGGGATTAAGGAGCGGTGGCGGCATCAAAGGCCTGTCACCACAAGAGTTAATGGAGCATCACACGTGGGCATTCACACACACACACACACACACACACACACACACACACACACACACACACACACACACACACACACACACACACACACACACACACACACACACACACACACACACAGACATGAGAGCCAGGCCCTGCAACTTGAGATGAGGGCATTTGGAGATTTGGGATGGGGGTATTAACAGCATAGAAAGCAAAGAGGGAATGTTACAGAACGGGTTAAAGGCCAGGGTAAGGAAAGCATGTGTGAAAAGGAAATGTTACAGTGCGGTTTCGAATAAATCCATGTGTGTGAGCATGCATTTGGGAAAGAGAGCTGGAGCACAGAGAGGTCGTGTTCGGAGGTCAAACCCTTCAAGAGGACATGGGGGACGTTTGTAGTCGTAAGGAGCAATAAAGGGAGGCACTTGTTCGACATACAGTAAAGCCTAATGTCATGCTAACTCCCACTTCAAACAGAAAGTCGGCGTTCCCACTGAAGGGAAAATGTACACTCTTATCAGACACACACAGCCGCTGCAGGCGGCCATACATTATGTACATAACCACACACAATGACATGCACCTTCCTGAAATATACGCACACACACGCATACCGACAGAGCTGGGTTAACAGGGTAGAGTTCCTGTTGCTTCCCCGATCAAACAATGGCAGCTCTATTACAGGCCTGACGAGCCAGACTGTGCCAAGGGAGAGAGAAAAGAGAGGGAGGAGAGAGGGAGAAGGAAGGCGAGCAGACAGAGAGATAGAAGGGGCAGCAGGCTGAAGAAAAGCAGTCAACAAAACAGGCTTGGCATTAAAAACAAAAAAAAAAGGCCGGCTGAGAAGGAGAAAGAGAGAGATCCTCTTACATGCAGGACATGCTGTAGAGTCCTCTCGGGTTTTGTCTCCATACAACACAGAAACTGTATTTCATTACCTGAACCCAAACCAAGCCACCTGTGAGGAGGAACTGAAGATGTGTGTTTCATTTTAAGTGCATGTTTGCATTTGGTGTTGTGTGCACGAGCACACGTGGGTTTCGTGCTTTTGACTAGTCACAAGTCAACGAGTCAATCTCTTGGTATTGATGCATCAGGAAGTGGCCGTCCTGAGTCTGACACTAGCGTGTTCAGAGCCCCTGTAAGGACGCAACCTTTGCTTTGGAACAAGCCACCCCGTGTTTCCACTCCTCCTTCTCCTCCTCCTTCTCCTTCTGCATATCCTGCCTACCACATCTCTCCAGGAAACGCTCCTCCTCCCTTCCTTCCTCCCTACCTCGCTCCCTCCTCACCCCCCTTCACTGCTGTCTGGGCCTTTATCACTCCTCTGCCTCCTTCCTCTTTCTATCTATCTGCTAGGATGAAAGAGTCTGCGAGGGAGTACGTGTGAGAGAGCATTCCCTACTATGTGCATGATTGTGTGTGTGTGTGTGTGTGTGTGTGTGTGTGTGTGTGTGTGTGTGTGTGTGTGTGTGTGTGTGTGTGTGTGTGTGTGTGTGTGTGTGTGTGTGTGTGTGTGTGTGTGTGTGTGTGTGCACCTATATATCTTAGCGTGTACATGGGTCTTTGTCTGTGCAAGTGTTGTCTTTGTGTATGTGATTAAAATTCTGTTGACTCTAGAGAGCTAGCTGTGTGAGGGCTCCTATTGAGTCAGAGCAGGTGGGCTCCTGCTACTACAGTGCTGCTAATCACTCCTTCCTCTGGGTGACTGACTGGGTCAGGCAAAGGGCAGCTGACATACAGACAGCCCACTGTTAATGCTAGATAGAGTGAGGAGAAGTCAATGGATGATGAGGCGACTTGTGTACTTCTTATTAAAAGGCTCAGAGGAAGGTGCTTTGGTCAGTGGGGCTTTGAATGCCATCGTTTTATGCCCTGTTAAATTCTGTTCACCTCACAGACAATCCATTTACAAAACACTTGAGAGTAACTCACATTCACTCACACAAAGAGACAGAGCGATGGCTGTAGAGCTGTCAAGCCAGGCAGGTTAAAAGACTAGAAAAGCTGAATGGAACTAAAAGCCACATTTTCAAATCAGATGGAACACAATTACAATTCAGCCTCACTGGAAAACAGAAAGCAAGACCTACATGGATATAGCAGGCATCTTAGAATTATTGTTGCTCTGCTACTAGTAAGTTATCTATTTAACCCATAGACTGTATGTAAGAAGACGTAGTCAGCGTGACGTCAGCTGTTGACCATCGCTAAGTACAACCAAATACGTTTCTAGTCGACCAAAAATGTTACAGCTAACCTTCATGAAGTGAAAACGCACTGTAAAAGAGGTAGAGTTGTAAGAGAAAAACAAAGACAACTCCCAGACCAGGACACTCTGTGGTAGCGACCTCTCAACCACAAGGTAGCCCCACCCTAAAGCATACCCTGCTTTATGGTCTATTTGACTCTAAACGGGACCATAACTGACTGAATGAACAACCCTACTGTATTGAAGAAGACTTGACACTAGAGATTTAGATCATAAACTCATATTTACAATGTTTACTGAGGGAATTGATCAAATTAGAAGTGGGGACATTTACTTCTATACAATCTGACTACTTTTTGCAGCCAGAAGAGTCTCATGGAGCCCATTACGATAGGAGGATGTAGTTAGCATTACTCACCACAACCAAGGAACATTAAAAATGTCTTTTTTTCTGATCAACCTAGATGAAAACTTGCGTTGTGCCCAAATAAGTCAGCCAGTCAGTCAGGGTCAGTTACTTTGTCAGTTTGCCAGCCTAACAGTTTTTCAGTTTATCGACTTAATTAAAGCTTAAGAGCGGCCTTGTGTTAGCAGTGATCTTGATAAAGGCAGACATTTTCAAGATGGGAATTCTTAGAACAGTATGACTACTGTACTGACCACAGGTCAGATAAGCTTCTGTCTTGTAGTGATAGCCAGACAGTCAGGCCGCTCATTAACCCTCCTCGTCGGCAGACTGACTCCATCAGATAGCTAGTCACTCAGGAGTTTTTAGAGGGGGATTCTGTGGTTTTCTCAGATATCAGCATTGTTTTAAGGCTACTGTGTTTTATTAAGGCCCCGTCACAGTCAGGTAGCTATGGTTTATGTCTCTTCAGCTGCTTCCAAAGAGAATCAGAGATACTCTGCATGTTAACATGAACTTAAGTGAGATATCATGACTTTCATGCACATGAGACTTTGGCTTCATTTATCAGGTTTATAATCTGGGTTATCACAGCTGGATTTCTGCTGGAGAAACATTATTTTTTTGGCCATTATATTTTACCTGCGCACATGACAGAGACTTCAGATTGAGAAGGTTTTACTCTGACAGCAGCATGGAGGAATGAAAGAAGAGATAATTACTCCTAACGGCGTGTCTATGTATCTAAATGACTAAATTCAAAGACTGACTGCAACTGAAACTTACAGTAAATAAATAAATCTAAATGAGCGGCCTTCCACACCGATCAGCAGCCTAGTTACTGAATAAAACACACTTGCACAATAAGGAAAAAATAATTTGCTCTGCTCTCATACCACAGACCTTTTGTCTACTTGTGTGTCCAAACACAAAAAAAATGAAAAGAAAATGTGCTTTTTAAATGTATGCCTTAAAGGTGCAGTGTGGGTTTTGGTGGCGGTGCGACTACGTTGTGCGACTCGAAAACTTGAAGGCCCAATCTAGACCGAGTGTTCGGTTTGTCTGTTCTGGGCTTCTGTAGAAACATGGCCGCCTGATCCATTAAGAGGACGTATGCAGATATAAAGGGCTAATTCCATGGTAACCAAAAAAACAAGGAGTTTTATTCTCAGGCAATTAAACACAAAAGAAAACATACTTACCAATATGATGTTCCATTTCTGTGATTAGATCCTCATTAACATTACACACTGTGCCTTTTAAGCAGGCATTAAGCTGCTGACTTTTTTTTTTGTAGTCGTGTAAACGTAGTGAAGGAGAGAGCAGGGAGATGAGTCCACCAGACATCCAGGCCCATGCAACACAGAGCAGACTGAGACGCCGAGACGCACCAGCGGCCCGCAGGCTTTTGATAGAAGAGGGGGAGAATGAGTGAGAAAGGGAGAGAAGCTGCATTTACTTTTGTCCTTGATCAGTCAGAGGTCTGAATACGTGTGTAGGAGTTCTGAGGCTGCTGAATAGAGCGTGTGGTTGTTTCAGAAACGGTAAGCACTTATGTGGTTTTTGTGTGTCTTTGTGTTTCTCTCTGTCATCTCTCAACCTCTGTTGAGTTGTATGTGTGAAGGTAAACAGTGTAAAAGCCTGCTCTCTGTCCCCCAAAAAAAAAAAACCCTCACGGTACGCACTTGGGACAAACCTACTGAAAAAGCACTTTGTATTTAGAGAAATATTTAATAATGTGCTTGACTTTTCTCATGATGTAGAGTTGGAAATATGCCATTTAAAAAAAACAAAAACTCAAATCACCTCCTTTGTGACTTTTAACGCATCCTTAGATAATGGAATATAAAAACATTGGTCAAGTGGAGGCTTAAGTTCAGATGTTGGTGCATCCAGGTCTGGAGTATCCAGCTATATATTTTCACGCTGGACTGCTGCCCAGTGCTGCCCATGGTTCAGTTCCTGGCCTGTATCCAGTCCAAACTACAGATACACCAATCAGACCGGTTGGAACATTAACAGTGAAAGGAGATCACCTCTAATCTCTGATTTAAAAAAAAAAAAAAAAAAAAAGTTACATAAAGTATTTTGAGCTGTGGCGTATTATTACAGATACCTTGGCTAGCAACCAAGACTTTCTTAAGTCTGGCAGGGATTGCAGTGCTTTTCTTTTTTTTTTCGTACGTGTCCCCCCGGTGCAGAAAGTACAGAGCGTTCATTGTGTCTTTTTCTTTTCTGGGTGAGGAGGGGGAGCATTCGTGTGTGCACAAACCAGAGAGCGCGTACCTTCCACACAAAAAAAACCAACCTGCCTAAGTACGTTGTAAAGCGAAGATGAAAGTCAGTGCGTTAAATAGAAATCCACCTCCTGTTTCTTCCCCTCCTTCCCCTCCCTCTCTCCCTACTTCCGTGCATCCATCTCCTCCTCCTTTTCTCCAGCACTGGTATTTTTTTTTTCCTGTTCCCTTTCTCCCCGTCAGGCTTAATGCCTGCTTACAGCTCCATTTAGGCTGCATGCGTGGAAATTGGGTAGGGGATCTTGTGGGTTTTGTGTCCTTGGAGATAACCAGTGTGTGGGAGGTGACAAAGGTAGCGTAAGCCGTTTGAGAGAGTGTGTGTGTGTGTGTGTGTGTGTGTGTGTGTGTGTGTGTGTGTGTGTGTGTGTGTGTGTGTGTGTGTGTGTGTGTGTGTGTGTGTGTGTGTGTGTGTGTGTGTGTGTGAGAGAGTCTGCTTTAAGTGCAGGAATAGATCTCTGACAAACGGGAGTGCGGAGGGGTACGCGTCTGTCAGTGTTGTTTGAAAAGCCAGAGGAGAGTTAATCTGAGCCAGTCACTCCACCTTGTGTTTGATCAGCTCGGCGCCTCAGCTCCGCCTGCATCGCGCCGTTGTGCTCCACTTGGAAGTAGTCGTTCCTCTCCTTAACTGAGCGTACGAGCTTCTGTGGCTTTCACTTTGTGCACGTGCAACAATGTCCACGAGCAGAATGACAATCAAAGTTGCACACAGTTGGAAGATGGCGTGAGACAAATAATCTTTAAGCAATAAATTGCACCATTGGCACCAATAATCGAAAAAAACAAACTTAATTTGGTTAATTGCTCGAGACATTTTGACTGCTCTGCTCTGGAGCAGTTCGGCCTTTTGACAATTAATAGCTGTTTGAATGATGTACCATATAATCATAAAGTGCTGAGTTGGACACCCAGCCCTAAGTAAATCACCTATTGCAGAGTTGCTTGTATCGTGTTACCATCGTTCTCACAGGCAAAATGTCGTCATAGTATTGCATTGTGTTAATGGAAAGAAGACCAAAAACTTTACACCTCATTTCTCCTCCTTTCCCTCCTCCCTCTTCCATTTTCTGCTCTTTCACTCCTCACCTTTCTGCAGTGTAGAGCTCTTACGACTTTGCTCTTTCTATCCCAGTGATGATCAGCGTGGCCCCCGTCATCAGAGCCATCGTCATAGTCCCTATATCCCCGCTAGTTCAGCCAGTAATCCTCTCTAAACAATCCCTCATAGCCCCGATTCACCATTAGCTCGTCAATAAGCCCAAATAATCACTATCAGTTATTAAGGAGCCAAAGCTGGAGGATCTGCGGCTGTTAACCCAACCCAAGAGCTAATAATAAGGCCTTACTGGGCCTAACACCCCCGGGCTGAGCTGCCTGATTTCTGGCAGAGCATTGACCAGCAGCCAGCCTAAGCTAAAACAGTCTGACGTTGGCTTATTGATCGCGCACATTGATCAGAGCGTGTCAGGGAGCGTGCTCTGATACGCATGAGCCCCGATTGTCGGATTGAACTCTAAACTCGGCATGTCATAAAGTTTTTATTTTGGCATTGACCATCCCTCCTCTCTCCCGCCCTCCTCCCCCTCCTGTCTCTCTTTCTGCTTGCTTTCTCCCAAGAGAAAGACAATCAGCGAGGGCGTCAGTAGTTTCACCGCAAAGCCCCCAAGTGGATTACATCACCGCCTCTGTTAACGACGCTGTCCGTCACGAGCCATCAGCATGTTGTTGATTTCACACAGTTCCCCGCTCGACTTTATTGTAATATTGGAACCAGTTGTAACCAGTCACAGCAAGCCACAGGCCACCTTGTTCTATCAAGACCTTCCTCTCAGTGAGATACATTGGATTTTGATTATTGGCTGGCTTTTCTTTTTTTTTTTTTTTTTCCTTCTTTCTTTTCTGCGATATAAAAAACGAGCAGTCTCTCTGGCGGTAAACACAGTCCCATACAGGACACATCTGCAGGATTGTGTAACAGGATGTGGACTTTAGTAACCTATCTATATAAACCATGGGACACGCATACTGTATTCTCATCCCCTCCGTCTGCCAGAATAACCTCCACAGGCCAGAGGACAAAGGCCGCGTAGCTTTGATGTACACAAAAGGGAAACGTATACAAACAAGAAAGAGCATATTGATATCACAAATTAGGTGTAATCATAAATGTTTGCATAAAGTGGAGAAGGGAAGAGAAATGAGCTTGCATGCGTAGGGAGCCTTGCGAAACATAAATAGAGAGAAAATGAGTGAGGAGACCAGAGGAGCAGACAAAGCTGAGCAGTGATTGAGAGGGAAATAAAAGAATCAAGAGAGAGAGGGAGAGAGAATGATGGAGAGGAGGGAGGAGGATAATTGCAGGAAAGGACGATTATTAGTTCGTCACCATCCCAATCCTGGAGGCTCGCAGACCAAGGCTGTGGATAAGTGAAATCATATGGCCGTCTCATCGCGGAGAGAGAGAGAGAGAGAGAGTTGATGAGTAGCAGTAAACATTCATTCAGCAGCGCTCATTAAAACAGCCAGCCCATTTATGCTATGGCCCATATGGCTCCGCGAGTGTGTGCGACTTTACTTCCCTCTGACGCACGACTCTTTATCTGCACATTTCTCTCCGCGCGCGTTTGTTTTGTTATCCAGCTGAAGTGCAATTTAATGTGTACGCGGCGGTGTGTGAAACAGTCTCAGCATACAGTGATGTGCCCGTGAAATACTTGGTAATAAAGTTTGCCCGGTGGCACAGAGCCAGGAGAAAGCCACATCGCTACAGTAAACACTTACCGGCCTGATCAGGATAGTTAGCTTAAAAACGTTCTGAAAAAACAACAGGGATCACTGCTTTAAATCTGCAACCGACACATGAACTTCTAAACAGGCAGAAATACAAGCCAGTCATGGAGCAACGTGAATGTTTTTGTCAGGATTTGGGTGTGGGGATAAAAAATGGAGCCATGAGCTTAAAAGGACATTCATTCCTTCATGGAAGGATGACTTTCCTACAAACATGTCAGCATACATTTGTTTTCGGTTCCATTTCATCAGTTCTCTTTCATCTGGTGTCTTTTCCCGTCAAAGAAGGACCAGATGACTTGTTTATTTAAAAGTTCTAATTATAGAAAATAGCATGTGGTGAGTGATGAGCTGTAGACTTTTGGGAGTTTTCATAGATTTACAGATCACACTTATAATACGTTTTTATCCAGATATGTTCTGGTTGATTGCTACATACAATACAAAAATGTGACTTTATGTTTTTTCAGTTTCAGTAGGTTCATAAAACTATTTTATCAGCTAGTTTTTAGGAAATCTATTTTGACTTTATTCAGTTTTTTAAGGGTTTTATAAGCCTAGGGCCGGGATTTTATACACAATTTCACATGTAAGAAAGAAGATATCTTTCTTAAATTTTAGACACTTTTGAATCTTTTTTTCTGACAATAACAAAACACTACTGTCCATTTATTGACCATTAGATATTGTACTAAAAATAGATACAGTATAAAAACCAACAACATGCAGAAGTGGAAATGACTCAGCTCAGCTTTTACAAGTTTTTTGGTTTGTCACGGTTCTTTGCTGCTAGAAAATGTTTTGCATGTTCTGTGACAACATGATGAAAAACATACCAAACACAACAAACTACTGTATGGATGTAGCCGATGAGAGGGAGGCCCATCCTAACTTGGTACAAAGTTTCACCCTGGTCATGAATAGGAAGAACTTGCAGTAGGGATAACATTAAATGAATAGAAATAAAGAATAAATGTATCCGCCTCGTTTTGGAAGTGTTTCATCTTGGTCGAAATAGACAGAAAAATGTGAAACGCTATTTGTTTGGTCTTGAACCTCCATCTGTGTGGCCCTTGTGAAATCTTGATTTTATCGTTGTCTGCGATCGTGGCCTCTTTGCTCTCTGTGAAGGTCCCTGGTTATAAATCGCCAGCGGAGCTGCACAACCAAAGATAACGCTAATGCACATATAAGCTCAAACCAGTCACTTAGCTGGGATATTTACAGCTTTCTGGAGAAAGCCCTGCCCCAGGGAGACACTTTAAAAACAGAGGAGAGTAATGATGTGTTTGTTAGAGATAGCATGAAGAGTCCCAGGCAGCCTTTTGAGGTGATGCAGAACGCTGAATCTGTGTTCTGTAATTCAACTCGTAACCCAACTTATGCAAAGCGGCAGGTTGACTGTCAAATGTGTTTTTAGTATAAGGCAGAGGCCGGGGAGAGTGTGTACAAAGAGAGGGGGCATGTAACACACCTGAGAGCTGTCCAGTACAAACGCTGTCCGGTAACGATGATTCATGTGTGGAGCAGTGAGGTCATTTAGTGCCTTGTGACATTGTATATTTTTAAACAAATGTAATTAAAAGATCAAAACTAGCAATTAATTCCTACTAACAAGTATTTCCTGTGCAGACAAAGCCTGATATAGCTCTGACACAGTCCCTTATTGTTCTTCATAATGGTCTTCATTACCATGAATATGGGCTCTGTGGTTTATTTTGACTCAATCCAATCCGTAAGTACTCAGGAAAGCACCAAAAGTTTCCCCGCTAAATATTTATATTATATAAAAGTACATTTTATATATATATCAGTAGTTGGGAGCTTTCATGACGATTATGTAAAAAAACACATCACAACTAAACATTATTTAGCAATATAGTCAAAGTTTCTTTTCTGCTTACTTACTTAAAGATACAAAAATAGAGAAAGGCACATCCAGTCACAGTTTATTACAGAGCACTTTCAGTAAATTTACCGTAATCCTCATCCTAATTGTGGCTAAAGAACATGATTAAGTATTATTTCCACAAATTAACTGCTGGTAAAAGTTTTATACCAGCCCACCCGGCTCACAGCAACACCCGTCACACCGCTGCTGGCTTCAATCTGGCAACTTTTCCACATTAATTCTCAGTCACAAGACATTCAAGGCCTGTGGTCATCTCACACCTCCCCACAGCCATCCCTCTGTCTGTCTCCTCCGTCCGTCTGTCTGCCTCTCTGCCCGGCCTGTCCTCAGCGGACCCTGAGCAGCTTTACGTGCGGGTTTGGTGGTTTTGGGAGCTGCTTTGCTCGACATCAATCCAAGCCGGACAAGTGAAAATGCCTTAAAACGACCGAAATCCCCCCCCAAAAGCTGATAGTACAGGGATAGTACAGGCTTATGTGTTCCAGCGGGATCTAGAGGGAGTTAGATAGAGAGCGGGGGAGAGAGAGAGAGAGAGAGAGAGAGGAGTTGTTCCGCTGTAGAACTCAATGGAAACTAACCTACAAACAACATGTAACCAAACAAAGTCTCTCAGAATCATATAATGGCGGCAGGAGTGAGGGAAAGATGGGAGAAAAAAAAAGGACAGGAAAGAGTAATAAAGGGTTGGAGACAGGGAGAGGGTGGTGGTAAGATATGAAGAAATGAAAAGCACATTTCTATTATTTTATCCCATCACAGCAAAGCACCAAGCCTTCCTCCCTCCCCCTCTCTCTCTCTCTCTCTCTCTCTCCTCGTTTCCCTCCATCTATCTCCATGTTTATTTTCTTCCCTTCCAACTTCTCTCACTCGTCCATCCATCTCTCCTCCCTCCTTCTCTCTGTCAGTTAGCTCATGTAAACTTTGCTTTCCCTCATTGTTTTTCCAGAGGAAAGTGCCTCTGCTTTTGATTAAACCCAGAGCCCCGCTTTAATACCATAACCCCCCCCCCCCCCTCCTCTTCCTCAGCACACACACACACACACACACACACACACACACACACACACACACACACACACACACACACACACACAAACTGTACCAACATCATACATCATATCATGCTTTGCTGTTGAGCAGCCGAGCGGTTTGGCTTCTGATTGACTGCCTGTCTGTCTCTCTTTAAAAAAAAAAAAAAAAAAAGAAAGAAGCCCCCTTATTTGTTTGTCTGTCCATACTGTGTGTGTGTATATATATATGCACTCTGAGAGATGAAGGAATACCCAGTTATCAATGTACAAGCATATATCTGCATACACACAAACACACACACACACACACACACACACACACACACACACACACACACACACACACACATAGACACTCACAGGTGTTGGTTTGGGAGGTGGACAGCAGCGGCACCTGTCTGCCAGCTGTTTGTTGTCCCTTGGGGGTTTCAGCCGTCTGACTGACAGGTGAGGAGGCCCCGGGGCTGAGAGCCACAACGCAGCTGGCCTAGCCCAGATGCAGAGGAGGGAGCAGAGTCCTGTGAGAGAGTGTGTGTGTGTGTGTGTGTGTGTGTGTGTGTGTGTGTGTGTGTGTGTGTGTGTGTGTGTGTGTGTGTGTGTGTGTGTGTGTGTGTGAAGTATGGTGAACAGGTGAAATTGACAGGCGATTGCGTGGTCCTCGTTTCCTCTGTGCTTTGTCTCTGTCCTTTCTCTTATTTCTCACTTTTTTGTCATTTCTCTAAATACTTCATGCCATTCATCTTCTTCCTCTCGCTCAGACTCCACTCTCTCTCTTTCTTCCTCCTCTCTTCTCCTTCTCCCCCTCGCTCCTTCCTCTAACTCCTGCTGTCCTTCCTTCCCTTGTTGCACTCTCTCTTTCCCCCGGTTCCCTCCATCTCCCCTTTTCCACATAAAGCTGTTTTTCATAGAAGCCCATGCAGCCTGGAATAGCATTCCCCCGGGCGCTGCAGGGTGAAACACTAGACTTTTCTGAGCCCCAGCCAAACAGATGCTGGCTCTTGGAGTCCCACCAGAAACAAGCCTTCATGCTCTCTCTCTCTCTCTCTCTCTTTCTCTCTCTTTCTCTCGCTCTCTCTCATGCTTTTTGTCTCTCCTCTCCCTTTTTCTGTCCCTGGTTCCTGGTCTTTCTTCCTGGTTTCTCATTCTCCCAACACTTTCTCACACTCTCTTCTCCGTCCGACTCCGAGTCAGGAGCAACATCTCGGTGTCCTAATCACTTTGCAGAGTGTCGTCCAAGCAGCCTGGTGTCTGGCCCACCAAAAGTCTGCTCAGCCTCTGCTCCGTCTAACTTCCCCTCATCAACAGAAAAAAAAAGAAACCCCTTTGTCAGGTGTCTATCGCTTTGGTGCCTCCACTTTTGAGCAAAGGCCATGCGAATGGAAAACAAGGGAAGCAGTGGAACATTTGGGGTTTTTCTTTCTTTCTCTCTCTGTGTCTTACTTTCTTACTGTCTTACTTACTTTTTCTTCTCTCCTTTATCCACCCTGAAGTCTATACTCCTACATTTTCCTTCTCGCTGTCTTTCCTTACAATTCTTGACCCACTTCGCCTCTACTTCTTTCCTTTTTTTTTTTTTTTATTTTGGCAGAACTTGCTAGCTTCCCCCCCTCCTCTTCCACCCTCCCCGTATAGCTCCTTCCTCTCCTTTTTTTCTCCCTCTCTCCCTTTCTTGCTTGCTCAGTCTTTAAATTCGCTTGAACCCAGGGACCCCGTCAGTTACGTAAATGGGTTAAACACAGACACACACATGTGCTCACATACTGTATGTACACACACTCATGCCTGCACACACAACCCCTCTTTTCACTACACACACGCACACACACACACACACACACACACACACACACACACACACACACACACACACACACACACACACACACACACACACACACACACACACACACACGTTGCTATATGGCCAAACTTGGCTTTGCAGCTTTTGGCAGGCGTTCAACTCTCCCCCGGTCTCTACTATCGCTCACTAGCTGATGCAGTGTTTACACGAGCTGCCAGTCACAACCAAATCAAAAGCTTTTCCCTCTGAGCTGGGAACAGTTGGGGGCCGAGGAGGTATGCTGTGAGCGGGGTATGTTAATACTGATTTGACTATGGCCATTTCTGGTGCTGAATGTAGGCATTTGTGTAAGTGCTGCTGCTCTGCGTCCACTCGACCTCAGTAAAGCTGGCTTCATGATACAGGTCCTCCTCAGAGTGGAGCTGCGTAATGACTCTTGACACTTTAAAAAAAAAAAAAAGCTTTTTTTTTTTTTTATTTTTTTTACATAATACAAACATTCAACAGTGCAAAGTGGGAATGCTTAAGTGGCTTCTGCGACGTAATCACTGATAGCTTGATTGATTGAATTATTTTATACCTCTATCTGTATACATCTGGTCCTGACAGAACAGCCATTCATACTCAGCATGAACCCCATGAACCCCGGGGTACGTAAGCCTGTTATAAGGTTATGTAACATATGATGGTGGCTGCACCAGGCATTACATCACTGGTTAGATTACAGAGGATCAGGTCTGCTCACATACTACCCCAGCATACACACACACGCACACACACACACACACACATAGCTCCCAATTTTATAGCTGTATATACAGTGTGGATAAAAGCTCATGTGTCTGTTTAATGAGTTCCGCTCATAATAAACAGTGGTATTAATGTTTTGTTTCTGTTCTTGAGTATCAGGTGTCTTTGTGTGTGTGTGTGTGTGTGTGTGTGAAAGGCTCTACCTGTTGTATGTTTTGGCAGGCTTTGGACGTGGGGTTACGCTGAATTGAATTGATTAGGGTCATAGGCTGAAGCTAAGCATAGCACTATTAATATGGATTAACCATACAGCTCATTCAAAAACCATGGTCCAGTTGCCATGTGGCCAATCAGATAGTGTGTGTGTGTGTGTGTGTGTGTGTGTGTGTGTGTGTGTGTGTGTGTGTGTGTGTGTGTGTGTGTGTGTGTGTGTGTGTGTGTGTGTGTGTGTGTGTGTGTGTGTGTGTCAGCTGGGGTCGAGTACAGGGATGATGTGTGGGTGATTGTGGTAAGGATGTGAATTAGATTTAGAATTAGAATTAAAGAGGAGACGACATTAAGCGGGATGGGCTTACAGGCTAAACGCTGTGAGATGATGTGGGGGGGGGAGCGGGATGTGAACCTTATATAAACATTCATACACACACGAACACACACACACACACACACAGCGAGATCAATCAATAGATAAATACCTCTCTGCGTGGAAAGACTGAGGACGGGAGAAAAAGGATGGGGGAAAAAGAAATAGGGCAGACAAATGAGGACAGACACACACACACACACACACACACACACACACACACACACACACACACACACACACACACACACACACACACACACACACACACACACACACACAAATGATCAGTGTGTGGTGTGTTAGTGACTTGTGCTCTGTTGGTACACACATGCTTTGTCTGTGATCCAGACCCTAAAAGGACTGTAGGCCTCTGTTGTCTGGCAGAAGCCTGGGAGTTGCCTGCAGGTCGTCTGCCCAGACTGAGTGCTCTTTTTCTGGGGACAGAGAGTGAGGATGGCAAAAGTTTGTGAGAAGAAGACTTGTTTTCTGCACATATACATTTACTAATCATAAACACACACACACCAGGGGTACTCTATTTCCCCGTCTTTCTCCCAGTCACTAAATCGCTCCCTCACACACACACACACACACACACACACACACACACACACACACACACACACACACACACATTGACCCTGTGTGACAGCGATGCGGCTCCCCAGTGAGCGCCTATACCACCAGACAGATGGTGGTCTGCTTTACTGTACATCTACATCCTGATTGGTTTATCTGCTTGTCTGTGTTGGTGCCATCACTTGTTTGTCCGGACTCCAAGCTGCTGGGAGCTCTCCTAGCTGTGAGAGTTACCACCATCACCATTTGCTGGATTAGCTTGTTGACATTGTATGTGCATTGTTATTTACTCTTTCCTGTAGAGTGACTTTTTCTTAGCTAGGTTCTTTTCTACAATAGATTTTTTTCTCTCTTACTCTATTACTCTATGCTGAACTCGGCCTGTGTCGGTATGCATGTGTGTGTTTCATGTTTGTTTATTAGATGCATGCATAGACGTATGTCAGAAGTGGACGTGACGTCACCCATTGGTTTGTGGGCTGCGGTTTTAAAGCCTCGAGTTCGGCTTTTTGGCCGTCACCGTATTGGTTTTTGCAACCAGAAGTGAAACAAAAGAATGACCTAAGTACAACGGACGCTGAATAACACATTTTTTAGGAAACCAAAATTGTTCCAAATAGTACTCATGAATTGAAAACACACTGTGAAAGGGTTTCAATTCTAAAATGAAAACACAGACAAATCACAGACCGGACAACGCCCTAATAGCGACCTGTCAATCACAAGGTAGCCCCGCCCTATTTTAATCTCAATAGGACCACATTTTACTAAATGAACATCATGCTGTAATATAAAAAAAAGACACAAAACCAGCAGGAATTAATTAAGTGAGAAGTATTGTCATTTTCTCTTAGACTTCTATACAATCAGACTTTTTTTTTTTTTGCAACCAGAGGAGTCGCCTCCTGATAGTCATTAGAAAGAATGCCAGTTTTCGGCACTGCAGCATTGGATTCACGTTTTAGACCCGGAGGTTTCTCCCTGAATGATCTTGAACTTGTTTACAAGATAAGATAAGATAATCCTTTATTACTCTCGCAGAGGGGAAATTTACAGGATTACAGCAGCATAGGGTACAGTGCAAACAAGAGACATAGTAAAAAAAACAAGATCAAAACACATATTATAAATGAGTAATAAAACAGTAAAGAATATTAAATAACTAGAATATTATATATACAGACAGAATAATTATAGTATTGCGTGTGTAAGCCTTTTTAGAGCAAGATCAGTATTAATTACTAACCCATAACAGACAGACACACATTCCACTGAGGGATTTTGTCTGCAAGTGCTTTATTGTTATACCCCTTTTTTTTAACGGTATTAACGGGCTCGCCTGTTTCTGGGTGTTGCATTTAGTAGGAATTTCCTGCTTGAATGTTTTACTGAGAATCCTCCGGCCAGCTGTTCATGCACAGCCCTGTTTCAATTATTGAATCTACATCCATACACACATTACGACAGTCACCTGTGCTTGTGACCCTCAGCTGAATCAAAGGTCACATCCAGACAGACACAAGCGCGTCCTCGCAGGGTCGTCCGTTGGTGATACTGACTACTGGGTTGACTTCAGGCTCGCCGTCGCGCCTGGCTCCAGCTCCCTCACATGACCTCACCCTTAGCCCCTCACCACTCTCCCCATCTGCCCTCACCCGGCCGCACAATGGACAAAGAGTGCCTCAAGAGTGTGTGTGTGTGTGTGTGTGTGTGTGTGTGTGTATAATGATTACCAGCTCTCTTGCATCTCTTACGTACATTTTGTGTGTTTGTGTGGTTGAAGTGTGTGCGCCATGAGCCAGACTGGGTAAGATGGCAGCTCGGCTCACTCAAGGGCACAAGTTCACTGTCTCCTCTGCCATCTCCCTGCCAACTCCTCTCCTCTCCTCTCCTCTCCTCTCCCCTTGCTTCTTCTCTTCCGCCTGCCCTCCCACATTCTTGCCTGCGTGGCCTTTAATCCTCAGTCTGCGTAGCAACACTCAGACACACCAGCATACACACTGACGTGCTGGTTCAGACGCACACGGCCGCCAACACGAATGCATATTGACATGGCACTAAATGAGCGAACGTCAACCCTTGTCAACCTTGTCACACTCTGCCTTCATTGGCTCATACGATCTGACTCCGTGGCTGTGATTGGCCAGTGTGTGTCCACACCCCTGTGTGCACACAAACTCACACACACATAAGCACATTCGAACACACTGTTTGCTCTACTTCCTGCGTTGAGCTGTCTGGCTGGCATCATCTCCAGCTACAGTGCCAAAGGGTCAAAGGTGACCACTGCTTGGCAGCACTAGCTCCATGTCCTTCCGCTCTTCTGTGTGTGTGTGTGTGTGTGTGTGTGTGTGTGTGTGTGTGTGTGTGTGTGTGTGTGTGTGTGTCTGTGTGTGTGTGTGTGTGTGTTGTCAACGTGACAGCGTGACCTCTTTGATCATGTTCGCTCCCCTGGAGTTTTCCTCCATGTATATATTCAATATGATATACACAGCCTTTATATCCATCACTGTTTTCACTCTTCTTGCCAACAGCTCCTTTCCTCCTCTCCTGCTAGCATCCGTGCTCCTCCTCTTCTTTTGATTCCCCCCACCCACCCACCCACCCTCTTACTTTCTGCCTCCCACCCTCCCTCTGTCCTCTTGGCACAGACTGACAGGATTGAGTCACTTGGATTGTTCTTACTTCCCAATGAGACACATATTGTGTCAGTGTCCAGCCCACTGTGTGCTGCACTGTATGCGTACAGCCAGAAGGCAGCAACAGTGTCCAACACCTACTGTATATAACAGCGTGTGTCACTGTGTATTGAAATGACACTGTGGCATTTTTTTTTTTTAATGTATGACTTCATTCTTATTATATTAAAAAAAGTTATTTTCCCAACAGAGAATAATTTAGATTATGACTTTTCATGCATTCCCAACAGAACAATCATTATTTTCAGATGCACTCAAACGGAAGGATTCTGTCTCCGCTTTCATCGTTGCATTTCTCCCGAGCAAACAACTTAAGAGATGCTCTGTAATTGGGTCTCTTGCTTTCCAGCGCAGCGTATTCACCCAGCTGACTTGCTGACGTATTGTTATGTTCATAAAGTGGCACATTTGCTCCGAGTTTTCATTGAAGTGTTCCTCGGGAGAAAAAAGACTTGGCCGCAGTAACAGTGTTTGTTATCACTGTTATCTCAGTGGTGCTTTTGGAGGAGTTGGCAACCTTGCTCAGTATCACTTTGTGTGTGTGTGTGTGTGTGTGTGTGTGTGTGTGTGTGTGTGTGTGTGTGTGTGCGTGTGCGTACATGCATGCATGCGTGTCTCTGTGTTGAGGATGTTTTCTCACTCTTATCGACGTGTCCTTGGCTGTGCAAGTGCACCAGCCTTCTATTAGTGTAATTCACTTTCTTTTATGTCTCTTGGAAGGAAACGCAAATAGCTCGGGAGATAAACGTGAGGAAAAGAGTGAAAGAAACAACTCTTATACACAAAGATAATGTCAAATAGGGAAGGATGTGGGCAGAAAAGCAGGTGGTCAACACCTCATTCATTTAAAAAGCTGAAACAAATGATGTGTTTTATATAAAAACAGATAAAGAGACACATGAAGTATGACACAGGAAGAGAGAGGAATAGAGACAAAGACAGTTCCAGCTCTAGAACATGGGAGAGGCTTACCTTAAAGCACCCCTCTGCTGGCCAGACAGGAAGTGTGTGTGTAACAGCTTCAGCACAAAGACCCACAGTGTGTATCTGGGCCAGCAGGAAGAAGGAACCGAGGGAGGAGAAATCCAAGTCTCAACACAGGCCTTCCCTCGCTGTTCAGCTCTGCACTGTACCTTCTCTGCGACATGTCAAGCTTTCTTTCTTTTTTTTTTTTTTTTGCAAAGCTGCACTAAACTGCTCTGGAGTTAACTTGCCTCCAGCTCTTTAAAGTAAAACAACACTGTACAGCGTTTATATGGCTTATTGTCATACTCTGCTGACCCCCGTGGATCCTCCCAGTCTCCCTTGTCATTTCTTTGCTCCCTGCTTCCTTCCTTGCAAAGTTTTCTCTTTCTTTTATTGCTCTTCTGCCGCAAATATGCGTTCTGACACAGTGCTATGTATTTTTACTTCATTTTCAAAATCTGCATTCCCCCAGCTCACATATCTTTCTATCTCTGCACTCTTTCCTGGTGGCTTTGCCCCTCTCTAGCTGCCTCTTTGTCTGACGGCGCTCGGCTCCGGTTGGAAAGTGTCAGGCTTTTATTTGAACGCGATAGCGTGCACGCTCTGTGTTGGATCATGCTATCTAAGGGCAAAATGCAGGAGGGATAAGCTCCTACTCACATCTCAATAAAATTCACGGCTCCATATTTCACTTTGATTTTATTCACGTCACATCTCTCTCTCTCTCGCTCTCTCTCTCTCCCTTTTCATCTCTTTGTCTCCCTTTTCTCTCCGTTTCTGGCCTGCTTCTCTCCACAGTCTAGAGAGTGAAGTCTGAGCTAGCTGAGAAGCCTGGCCCAGGGCCGTGTTGCTTTATTTGCATTTCACCATGCTCTCCATGTGCCAGGAAAATGCCACCTGGTGGTGAAAACCTCCTACTGCAGCGACCCATTCAATGTGTCCGCCTCTCTGATGTTTGTATCATGTGAGAGCCGAGTAGGTAGTGGAGAGAGTATGCGTGCCCCCCCCCCCCCCCCTTCCTCCTGTTCCCCTTCTCTTTCCCTTTCCGGCCTTTGTGCAGCTGTATTTATTTGGGCTGGAGCAGAGACACCGGTCCTTAACACACTCGGGCCCCCACGCCGGTTGACGCCTTTAAGCTGAGTGGAGATGAAGGTTGACAGGGTAATAATGCTGGTGTCAACACCGCTTACAGGACAGTTATATCAGTATCAGCTCAGCAGGGGGACGTTCACACTCTGTTAGGCTGGGTCGTGAACCGTGCTGGGGGCCCCAAGCATCAGACGCACACACACACACACACACACACACACACACACACACACACACACACACACACACACACACACACACACACACACACACATGCAGTACGCTCGAGCCCCTGCTAATGAAGCAGCTTAGACGTACATGAACCTGAAATGCTCACATAGAGCAAATCGTTTCAACCACACATGAACACAAAACTCAGCACATGTACACATATTCCTGACATAATCTTTTTAATACAGACTCGTGTGGTTAAATGTAAGTGTTACTTTTTAAGCAAATTCTCCACGCGTTAAAGAGATTTATATATTCAAATTGAATCAGCCAAGTCAGGCACACTTTCATATCAGAGCCTTGTGTGCTTTCTCTCCCAGACACGTGTCAGCTGGAGGAGTACATTTGTACAAGTGTGTGTTTGCATGTTTTAGTGTGTGCGTGAGGCTGTGTGTCTTCTTGTGTCTGTTTAAGTAGGATTTTTGCTCCTTGAGCCCTAGCGGTCCTTCAGGACTTTGAGCGGCTGTCCAAAAGCGAGTCTTGTCAGCACGACTCCAAAGCACAGAATCCCATTTGCACTCGACTATCCGTATTAATTATGAATCACAGTTCTGTCGGAGGCCTGCGTCACCGCATTGCATAGCGATGATCACAGTAACCAAATGGGATGCTAACGGGATTGCCTTTCTACACAAATGCTAATATTTCACCACTAAGTGTCAAAAGGAGATTGCAACATATAAAATATATCGTACGCTCATGTTTAGTTTTTCTTTTGGCTGCTAAATGAGTTCCATGTTTGCTTTTATTTGACTCCCTGTCTTTGGATGTACTTAAGCTTACAACACACACAGAGGGAGAGTGAATTCATTCTCTGCTCAGGCAGACATTACTCCACTATCTCTTTGCATAGCCAATAGTTATTTGCTGATATATTTAATGCTCTGACCCGTATATTGATCCTTTGCACACTGGATATTAAAATACATGGATATGATTCAACCAGAGTGTAAATCAGGTCTGACCCGGTTCAAACTGACTGGTTCGGTTTAAACTGAATTCCTCACCACTGCAGCATTTCATGCGCCCAAACTTGACTTGAAACCCGACTTTATCATGGCACACGAGTGGCTCAAGTTGTTACGGAGTCTTACCTCTGTCTGTTTCATAATTCAGCAGATTTTTTGCAGCTTTAACATAAATCACATTACTACACTTAGCTGTTGTAATTCCATATGTCAAACTTTCGCCCTTTGCCAGGACACAAATGATTCTTCTGATGCCATTTTAATCTTCACTGCCTCATCTTTTAATATGCGTAGCCTAGAACAAGCTGACGAGCTCTTAAATAATGGCAGTGCATTGTTTCACATGCTCTGATTTAAGGAAACAAGCCATGGCACGAGTGTGAATACTAAGTCAATGACTCATTTTCAGCTAAATGCAGTGAAATGGTTGTGGAGGGCAACATGAATGAAATGATGTTAAGCCTTAATAAACAGTTTTTTGGGAGCACCCTTTTAATGAACCAGGCCTGGTTCATGCACACACATAACAGTAGATTCACACATCCTGTGCTTAAGTTCATAACTCTCATGGGAAGTCATTTTACACCCGTCTGAGTAAGCGTTTGGCTTACTTTAAATGCCACAAGTGAATGACTTCACCCTTGATTATGCAGAATATAGCTGTTTACTTTCAAGCCTTTTTAACGAAATTCTAAATTGCTTTAATTTGCCTTTTTTTTTTTTTTTTTTTTTTACCACATACCGTACAGTAACGAGGCACTTAAAATGGTTGTAATTGGTACTCCTTGGGTTTTCAGGCTCCTACTCTTGGAATTTCCCAAAATTAATTTTTATAGACCATTGGGTAGGCTAATTTAATATAATCTGCCCCGTTTTGGGGATTCCACCTCCGGGCCTTCGACCTCATAATTAGCCTAGCTTATATTGTAGCATCTTGGGAATACCCCCGTGACTTCACAAAGCCAGTATCTTTGGATAAAGCAGGTCTGGAGAAACAGTTAGGGACCCAGTTTTCGGAGGCCCCTGTATAACCCGGTGTTGGGTCTCAACCCAGTGATGGAGACGCATTATGCTGCGTAGCTGTGTCACACTGGTCCACAGTAATCTGCACTGAAGGAGCCAAGAGGTGATGGTGGGGTGAGGATAAGAGGATGAATGGAGAGAGGGAAGAACAACGGGAAGAAGTGAACAGGATAAATAAGGGGGGGTGTATGGGCATCCAGCCAGCCACATACCCCCGTAAACCTCCACTCGGCACCCCACCCTCTCACTATCACCCCCTCCGCCCATTCCCAGAGAGTTCATGCTTACTATCTCGACCCATAACCCCCTCCTCCTCCCCTCTCTCCCACTTTCTTTTACTCCCGTTCCCATCCTCCATGCTCCCAGCCTTGTAATCCCCCTCTGCCTCCTCCCTCCATCCTTCCCCACTCGCTCCCATCCTCTCCTCCTCCTCCTCCTCCTCCTCCTCCATCTCCTCCATCCATCTCTCGCTTTTCTTCCCATCCCTCCCCTTCGTCTCTCAGCATCCCTCTCTCCTGGGTCTCTCTCGCCGTGGTGTGGTGCTGTTGGCAGAGCGTGGGCGCAGGCGGCACACAGACGGGAGCACAGATGGGCAGCAAGCTGCGCAGGGCGGCCAGGCACACCTGCTCCACACACACACACACACACACACACACACACACACATACATACACACACACACACACGTACACACACACACACACACACACACACACACACACACACACACACACACACACACACACACACACACACACACACACACACACACACACACACACACACAGAGCCCTACTCTGCCACCTCGCCACACAGCCTGCCTGGCACAGTGGCACAGTGATACAGGGACACAAACACAAATACACACAGACACACGATCATACATACATACTGACATACATTCATTTGTACATCCATACATACTTACAAACGTTTGTGCATGCATAGATTATAAACTATGCAAACAGTGCTTTCTATACACACGTAAAACCAAATTTTACTATTGATTTTTTTTTTACATTTTCCTTCTCTTATAAGGTTTATGAGAGAATTTTTTGCTTCCATTCAAAGGTCACACATACACACACACACACACACACACACACACACACACACACACACACACACACACACACACACACACACACACACACAGCAACGATAAAGAGTTGTGAACACTGAAACAGAAATATACCCTAATATGACACAGACTTAAATAATTAAAGTATAAAATAGAGGAAGAAATATACATAAATAAAAAATAAAAAAAATAATAAAATAACGTCCAATAAAAGAGCTGAGTGAACATCTGTGTGGGATAGCCGGGGGGATTAGGAGGGTTTGGAACATTTTAAGCGCATTAAGGATTAAAAAAGGTCAGAATGTTTAGCAACATACCGATAAACCTCTTAAGCGAAACCCAATTGGGAGGCTGTACCGCGTTATCCTGTGTTTTGGGGAGGAGAAGAGAGCAGAGGAGAGGGGGGGGGAGGGGGGGAGGGGGGAGGGAGTCGAGTTGACATTTGTTCCAACAAGGAGGGAAATCTCTGTGAACATGCGTGTAGCTGCACATATGGACACACGCTGGTTTGATGGGGCCACAGAGTACATCGGCTCACTTGTTGGTTTTGTACATTGATGTCAGGAGTGTGCGTGCTTGTACTGCACAGTCGCTCACAAATGACCAGAACTGTTTATGCATCTGTCGAACAGTGGTGCGCCACTGCAGGGCCCTAATTTTCAAAAAAATTTGACCTTGACTTTTACTTTGGTTTTATCCCATGTTTGTTATCAGCGTTCAGTTTGTAGATTTCCGCACTTGGAGAAATGCAATTTGTTGCATTTTTGGTTTTGTTGGAATGTGTTTAAATATTTTTTTTTCCCCAGCTGAGCTTAAGTTCAATGCTCTGTCTGCTCGCCACAAAGTGTGACAGACTAGAAAACTCTGACCGACCCCTGTCAGCAGTCGGTCAACAGCACAATCTTAGCAGGTCACTGAGCCAAAACCTAATCCACAACTGGTGGATGGATGGTGGCTTGGTTGGATGGTTAGGTGGTTTGATAGAAAGGGTAACAGAACAGAACAGCAGCTGATTAAGGGGGAAAGAGTTGAGTAGTGAAGAGAATGTATAGAAGATGTGGTGTGGCTTGAGAATGATTAGTTGTGTTGGTTGAGAACAGGGATGGAGGTGAGAATCTCACTTTAAACCCCAAATAATGATGAGGAGGGGAATGCAGTACAGATTATATTGATGCAGAGAAAAGCCACAGAAATACGTGCCGGATGCCAGAGGGATGGTATGGGATCGTGAGAGGCAGAGAGCACCCACAGTGGGGGGTACAGCACCACATGTCAGGGCCATGATGACTGGGGTTATGTTGATTATGGGGAGGGTCGTGAGATTTGCCCCGGAGCCTGCAGGGAAACTCTGTAATCAGCAACCAGTGACAGCCGCCATCACGAAGCTGCAGCCACAAAGAAACACTACAGTTAGAAAACCGACTCCCAACACAAACTCACCACCCAGCCAGCCTCAACGTATCAACCTGCCATGTGCTAAAGGGCTTTAGCAAACATTTGCTCATATTTCTTGCTGCTAAATTTTAGTTGAATATGAGCGCAGGTTTGGTCTGCCAACTGCTACCAAAAACGATCCCGGTCTTTTCATCTTACTGGAACCGGATCTCGCTCTCATCACCAGCCACTCGTTTGCTTTGGCTCTACAATACAGAGCAGGATTTAGTTGTGCAGAAGCATGACTTTTCAGATGTTTTTTATTCATATCAATTGCTGAAAATGTGCGTCTTACTTACTCTTGACCTCAGAATTCTCTCCCTCATTTGAAAAATGCTTCACGCCAATTTCCCATTGGTGAAATCGAGTGAGTGCAAGTGAGAAATTGAGCACGAAGCAAAAACCGAAGTTATTGAATTGACTTTAAATCTTAACATCTGAGTTGAATAATATTTTTAACCAAGCTGGCGGGGAAACCCAAGTTTCTGCTCATGACTGTGGCACCCCATTGCCCCAAACTGTTTCATCAAGACTGACTCATATACTGAACCACGTAGAGTCAATCTTGCCACAATCCAGTGCCAAGTGGGACTGGGCCTTTGTGTAAAACCTGGTGAAACATGTGTAGATGACTTATGAGCCAAGTCAGGCCCGAAGTACAAAACGCTTTTGGAGAGAAAACCCTTAAATTTGATGGTTCCAGTGGTGAATCACGATTGCCAAACAGTGGGTTATCAAAAATTAAGCACAGCCTTTCCATGTGCTTCTTGTTTGTATTTGTACATCATCAGGTCAAACAGTGAACACTGTTAATCTGTGTGTATTTTTGTTTTAATACACTGGAGTGAGGGGCCTGCTGGGTCGGCTGAAAGGTTTGAGGTTAGAGATGGGGTTGGTGGCGGTGGAGGTGGAGGAGCATCGGGACGGGACTGCAGGACTATGATTGGGGTTGCTGAAGGGAGGGCTTTGGGGGCTGCGGTGGGAAGATAAGGGGCTGGATGTGTGGTTAGGAGGCTGGGGAGAGAAGGGGGGGGGGAGGTTGAGGCTGCTGTTGTAGGCTGCGGCTGGCAAAGCGGTGATAACCAGCAACCAGACCTCCTCTGTCTTACCTTCTCCCTGTCCTCTTGTCTACACAGCTATATGATGAACCGTTGGACTCAACAGTGACACTGACTTCCGATGAATGATGAAGTGCTGCATTGTAAGTGCAGTGCTAGTTGACTAGGCAGCCTGAGCTCAGAGAACTAGAGATAGAACTGTTAAAAGTTCTGGTATCTAGCTAGGTCATCTTATTGTACAGTGTTGAGGACAGCATTTCAGGAGTTGAACTCTCTCTCTCTCTCTCTCTCTCTCTCTCTCTCTCTCTCTCTCTCTCTCTCTCTCTCTCTTTGTGTAGACAGCACAGAGGATATTATCACCACTTTAGAAGTGTTCTAAAAGAAAATATAGGAGTCATGCTGTAAACCGCCTACATTAATCCTTCTGTCTTACATATTCTGAGAGCTGTTGTGGTTTGGTCGGTCGAGGCCTCGGGGTGTTGTTGAGGACAGCTATCAGTGTCACTGTCACCGCACATGTTCTCCCTGACAGTTTCTTATCTGCCATGAGCCGCAGTTTTCACTCCTTGGTTTTTCACCCCTCTGCAATAGAAGAACATGTTGGGGGTCATGACAGGCCAACAGTACGCCATTTAAGAAAACGGTAAGGGTGGGATTTCCAAGTACAGGGTTTTCCTAAATGTTATATGTCCACATTGAAAAAAACAATTGATTTCTGTTACTTAGTAAGATGATTACAATGTCGGGGACATCATGGCGTTGTAGGTATCAGTTCCATGGTGTCGATTACACGGTTCTCCACAATGTCAATCTCTTATTGTAAGAAGGTCTGAACTTGTTTTTTTAGTTATTGAGATAAACTTTAATAGACTTTGTAACATTTAGCAGGTAATAGGAACAGACTCTAATTAAAACATACATTTTTAATCTTCACATTAAGAATAAACATAACTGAGTTTCATCCAAATGTGTTAAAAACGATCAACTTATTGCGAAACATGAGTGTAGTTATACAAACATGCTAAAGTCAGATGGCCTCGGCCCAGTGCCAACTCTATTCTCTATTCAAGCAGCGCTAGTTTCAAACGTTGCTCAATATAGCAAGAAAGTCGGCAACACCTACAGCCCGTCCCTTCGGGCCTCCATCAAAGCCACTCCCTCAAAATGTTAATTATGAACGAAAACAACAAACATCGCTATTGTTAGTACTCACAGCTGTTAAGCTAGCAGCTTGTGGAAGGCAGGTAACTCGTCCAATCATTACATTCGGGGCGAATGAAATGATTTGGGCGGCCTTTTCACGGTCCTGCAACAGCCACAGATAAATATGACAATAGAGTAATAAAAACCTAATAGAAGAAGGCTTTGCTAAAGAAACTTCTTCTTCTCTTATGTGATATTTGTACCACCAACCTCCATCTGTGATCGTACGTTCCCTCAAAGTCTTGTGAAGGTTTGTGTCAGCAAAGCGTTCCCTGCAGCTTAGGCATTGGACTCAGATATCTCTCCAGCATACTGCACATACAGTAAGGTGGCTGTGTGTCTACCCAGTGCATGTATGGTGTGAGAAATAGAGTGTTTACAATATTGTAGAGCCCTGTGGTGAAATACTACATGACGGCAAAAGGTCCAGTGAAGTCAGGTTGTTTTTCTCAACAGCTTTCATTGGCCATCATATATGTTTACTCTTGAGTGTGTACCTCAGTGTTTGTCCACGTAGGAGTGTGTGTGTGTGATGTGTGTGTGTGTGTGTGTGTGTGTTTGAAAGTGTCTGGGTGCGTGCACGTTCGGGGGCGCAGCCTCGTATGTTTGGAGTGAGTGCCGTCAGTTAGCTGGAATGTGGCGCTACCGCCAATGCTAAGATGGCTGCCAAGCTCTAAGATGGCTGCCAGGATTACACCAAGCCAGTGAGAGAGAGGAGAGGAGCGAGAGATTCTGCATGAGAAGAGAGGGGGAAAAAAGAAGCCCTCTCTCATTTTCTGCGCTCTTTCTTTCCTCCATTCTCGCTCTCGTCTGTCTCGCCCCTCTCTCTGTGGATAAGCAGTGCTTCGTAGGCAGCGAGACAGGTCTGTTATTGTTTCTGCTCAGTAATCTGTGGCTTAGTGTGGCTGCAAGGCAAGTGCTGCTGGCAGGAGTCTGTGTGCTCTGTTATCACCTACAGCCTGCAGATAAACACCTCCTTTAGCTAGCTTGCTAGCTAGCCACAGCCGAGCGAGGCCTGAATGGCTGGTGAACAGCATTAGGGCCCCCGCACCACACCGGGGCCTGGAAATGGAGCGCATTCTTTCCCACCAACTCCTTCACGTGGTCACAAAAACAGAAGAAGCACGTACAGCTGCTCAGCCTGTGTTGTATATTCATAAACATACAAGCATACACACGTTTGACATCTTCTTTTCCTACAACCCGGACAAGAATGCACCGTCTTTAGAACGACTTTTCTCAGCGTTCGTGTTACAAAAAAAACCTCCGATTGCACACCTCCTATTTCAGCCTGCAGCTCCTCCAGGTCTAATTGTGGCCCTTTGTTGCCAAGACTTGGCGTGTTTGTGTCTGCACATGTGAGTGCTTTCGTCGACCAGTCATAACAGGTGTGTTTGTGTGTGTTTGTGCAGATGCGTATGTGTGTGTGTGTGCGTGCCTGTGTTTGTGTTGCTCTACTGTCATTTGATCCCAAGAGGAAGAGTTTTGCCTCAGCTTAAACAGACTCCCAGCCAGGACTGGCGCGGTCAGCGTTCACGCAGGTTCTGTGCATGTGTGTTTATGTGTGTTTATGTGCTCGTTTGGTGTGTGTGTGTGTGTGTGTGTGTGTGTGTCCATGCAAGGATTACAACATGCATTAAAGAAAGAAACAAACGTTAAAGAAACAGCTTGAGAGAGAAGGTTGTGTGGGTGTGTGTTCATGTATGTGTGTGTGCAAGGTGCTCTGTTTGATCAGACGAAATCCCTACCAGAAAGAAGGTATTAAATAGGATTAGGGCGAGGGATATGATTGCGTGGTTAGATACTAAATGGCGTAGCAGCACACTGTAAATCATTGCACCTTAAGTCAGGAGGGAGACGGGAGAGAACATTCTTAGATACAAGACTGTCACACAAAAATGCGTGAATTCACACACACGCACACTCACAAGATGTATATCATACTCCAGCACATACTGCAAGTCCCTCTTATTTCCTCTCACACCTCAAATATCACAGTCTTGGCAGCATGGATACGTATACACAGCTATGATTCACAGAGACATTGTACTCTTACCAGTATGTTTTTCATTAGTTTTTTTATTTTTTTTTATTTTTGTAGCATACAAACCGGATCCTAACCATTTGGCTCTCTCTCTTCTTTCCCCTCCCTGTTTCTGTGCAGAATCCGGACAATCAGACAGCTCCAGCCAACAGGGGGACACAGACATCAAACCACCGCCCAATGGTAGGTACACACACACACACACACACACACACACACACACACACACACACACACACACACACACACACACACACACACACACACACACACACACACACACACACACACACACACAGATCCATGTCCAAACACTGTCAAATCAGCATACCAGAATTGATTCCATCATGCTTATCAGTCTTAACATATTCCAATTATGGATCCAATTAGCAAACACATTCGCACAGATGTTGATCCACAAACATAGTTGCAGATGGTCGCCCTCTCAAAGGGATGGGATTTTCAGGGTTTCTTCCAAAAACGTTTTTTTTTTGTCTTTGTTTGAAACACAGTTCCATGAATTTCTGATATAGTGCTATTATTTCACCAAAGATTTCTGTATCTGTATGTAAGTCCTGATCACATACTCTTCTGCACAGGGCACCTGAGTTTCCAGGACTGCTTCGTCACCTCAGGGGTGTGGAACGTGGCAGAGCTGGTCAGAGTGTCGCAGAGTAAGTAGTAAAAAGCTTCAGAGAGAGGCAGCAGCAAAACAAATACAATTCCTCCTTCGGAATATAAACTGCAACAAATTAGCATCATTTTGATAATATTTTTTATCAAAAATGAGCCCAGCATAATCCAATGAGACACAGTTTAACACTATGTGTGATTGTTTTCCTCTGCATATACTGGAATATACGTATCTTAACTCATTCTTATGTCTTTCTCCTTGCCCCTCTTTCTTTTATTTCTCTCCCGGTCAGCACCCGTAGCCACGGCGTCCGGTCCTAACTTCTCATTGGCTGACCTGGACAGCAGTCCCAGCTACTACAACATCAACCAGGTGGCTCTGGGGCGACGCTCCCTCACCTCCCCTCCTTCCACCAGGTACACAGCCCCGACTCCCGATTCCACGCAGACAACAGTAGTGTACGCGTGTTAGGAGATGCATGTTACTCAGAGGAAACACCAGTGACCATTATACGAGTCCAGCTGTCCGCCATTAGCGGAGTCTAGAGACCATGTGGCAGTAGCAGTGCTACCTTGGTTTGTGATTCGCTGTGAAGCCAAGGGCAGACTGTAGGGAAGTGTGAAATCACAGTAATATCTGCCAACCGTATATCGCTTCGTATCGCAAGGATGACTTTACTGGCAAGTGAAGTGCCCCGTTTCATTGAGCTTTCTCGTTATAACATCTAGTGCTACAGTCCATTCCCAGTCTTGGAATCCGTCCTGAACCTCTTCATATATGTGTGTGTGTGTTTGTGTGTGTGTCCCCCTGTTAGCTGCTCTCCTCTTTATGAATGTGTGATGGCTCTTTCTGCTATTTCCTCATTTGTGTCTTTTTCTTAACTTGTCTCTTTCTCTCCTCTTACCTTGGTTGTCTGCTGTCGCTTTAGGTCTGAGGTGGAGTTGTACGCAAATCTTCCACGGAGGTAGTTATAAACACCTACAAACTAATGAGACACACGCACAGAAACACACACACACACACACACACACACACACACACACACACACACACACACACACACACACACACACACACACACACACACACACACACACACACACACACCCACACACACAGAAATAGATAGTCTTCCTGTGTGGCTGTTCTGCTTCCTAACTTTTCTTTTTGTTTCCTCCTTCTTCATTCTGAGTTTTCTCGTGCTGTGTCTGTTCTGCTCTTTACATTAGTCTTATCCTTTAAGCAAAAATGCAAAGCCTCTTTCAAAATGAAAGTGCTTGTTTGTAGGATTACTTTTAAGTTAGCAGTTCTGGAAGGTATTTAAATCATTGATCCATACATTCTCTGCCATTACATATGTTTAAAAAAAAAATCACCCCTCCTCTCCCCCTCTCTTTCTGCCTCCCTCCTCTCCTCCACGCTCCAAACATCCTCCCCCGCGGCCTCAGCTCCACCAAGAGGAAGTCATTAGACGACAGTGAGCTGGAGAGCCCCACAGATGATGTGTTCTACCCTGGACGCTCGCCCGCTGCCAGCTCCTCCCAGTCCAGTGCGTGGCCCAACGACATGGATGCAGGTACTCCCCCCTCCCTTTATCCCACCCCACACCTGTCACCCACTAAGCAAGCATCATGAAATGTTTTCACATTCCTGCCTGACCAACATCACCACCATCACCACCATCACCGAAGTCCAAACTGATGCCTCCATCTGACCTTGGCTCTTCTCCACACTTCCTACCTCAATCACCTGCGTTCTCTCTGGTGATTAACACATCCCTCAAAACCTCCCACTCCCCCACCTCCCGCATTCCTTTAGGTCCTCTACCTCAGTCCGACCCTTCTACACCTTAAAGACGCAGCTACACCTAAGACTTCAGCTCCTAGATACCAAAGAGAGACTAACATACTGATCATTTGTAGAGAAACACAAACATGAGAAGTGTTTTATTTATTTAATACTGAAAGGGGAGCGGGTCTATTGGTCACAGTGTCTAGCAATTTGAAGAAAAAGCACTTGAAGTAGTTGTAACACCCTGTCATAAATGTGAGCATATAAACTATGGAGACTTAAAATATATATATGTGTAAAGTCACATGCTTTTCTCAGATTTATCTCTCCCTCGCCCATTTTTTCAGTCTGGGCCGTTTTTTTGGTCACCATTTTTGAACACCCTATAACCCCAGAAAATTGAATTTATCATGGATAAATGGTGCTAAATGCTAGCCGCCAAATAGCTCCAGACATTGAGAATATAAATGCCAAGATGCATCAAGGATGAACAGCTGACGGCAGCCTGTATGAAGGCTCTGTGTCGGTGTTTCCGTTGTTTTGGCGGTAACCACTACGTCTGTGATTCAGCTTTATTCTACCTCCGCAGTAATACCACCTCATCCCCCCAACAACCCAATAACTCCAAGAGAAACAAAACCCCTCTCTTGTTCACTTCCTCACTCCCGAATTCACATCGGCTCATCCTCCCCCTGAAGCCATGATCCCACATCCAGTTTACCTGATGTTGTGTCAGTTCTCAGTCATTCACTGCCTCCATCATACACAAATGCATTCACTCTTAACGCTCTCCCTTTCTCTCATTCTCCGTCTCTCTCTCTCTCTCTCTGTCTGTCTTTTTCCTTATCTCATTGTTAACAATACCCTTCTCCACTTTCAGTGCAGCACCATTTGGCGAGTGTGCAGGAGAGGAAGATAAAACATGAAAACGATGGCGTGCAGTTTCCTTACCATGGTTAGAACATTGATTACACTCACTTGATATATTTGCTATTAATGAACCTTTTTTTGTAGCTCAGTCATTACTCTGTGTATGTGTATATATGCATATACATACAATGAATGTGCATATCTGTATAATATATACTGTGTATGTGTGTGTTTGTGTGTGTGTTTACATGTCTGTGGTAAGGACAATGGTCCCAAAAATGGGACTAAGGAATAACTGTGTCATAATTTGTGAAGGTTTAATTGTTATCAGATAGATTTCATTGCTGCTGATCAAAGTTTCTTTTCCTGTGACGTACAGTAGCAGGCTTGTTGAGGATTATCTCGTTCAGGCTTTACTTTCTATGTGAAACACTTCGCTCACCTAAGATCCCCGGCTTTACCTCCTCCCAGCGGCGCTTTGATTGACAGATGTCACCAGACTAACGCTGACAACACCAACAGGCATATCCACACGCTGTGCCCATTCCGCACATGCACAGTGACTCACTCACGTACCTTCAGACCACACACACACACACACACACACACACACACACACACACACACACACACACACACACACACACACACACACACACACACACACAGCGACTCACACACTTCCACCCCTCCTCCTGTGCAGACGTTCACACATAGAAGCACATGCTTATCGTGCTGCCCACCCCTCCAGGTGTTCAGGTGCCCGCCTCACCTCCATCCCTCTGTCGTTCCATCCCTCCCTCGCATGAAATCCCTCATTAAGACGCTTACCGTCTGTGGATCAGAGGTGTAAAACCCTTCCTCCTGCTCCCTAGCTCTCCCTTCAAACCTCCATCCCCGTCTCCCTGCTGTCTAATTGAAAACGTGTACAGCAGGAGGGACCCTGGGGGGGAGAGAAAACATATCAGCGGAGAGAAGGAGGAGAGAGAGAAGCAGAAAGCAGGCCAGTGGGAGGTGAGAGTGGGAAGAGAGGACGACTTTGGCGTCCTCGAACGTCGATAGCTAATGAGAGAGAGAAGGGTTATCAGGATGTGAACTAGAGGAGCCAAAAGCCCTGGTTAGGTTTTGCCCCAGTCTACTCGCACTCGAGCCTCGGCGGCTGCTCTCCTGCTCCCGCTCCACTTAGCTGTAAATGTAATTAAGAGGCTGCTCATCAGAGCCACAACAGAGGCTGCTGCACGCCTTAGCGCACCAGAGCCTCATCCTTTATTTTATTTTTTTTCCCCCCCGTCTCCCACTTTCCCTCTTCCTCGCTGTGTACGTGCACCACCCCCTTACTCTCTAAAGTGAACCACACACAGACGCTACACCTCCTAATGAGTTTGGCAAATAGAGATGTGGAATAGCGTGCAAATCTGGACCCTTTACCCAATTAATTTACCAAATTCCAAGTGAAAAACTAGGAAGCGAAAAGCTTTTGTAATTATCAGCCTTTTCTCTTTTTTCACTTTCGTGCGGGTTTGGATATAATTCTTTAACAGTAGCTAGAGCAAAGCATGATCCACACCGAAAGCAGACAGGAGAGATGGAGGAATGGAGCGAGAGGAGAGTGTGTGATTTTGGGACGGTGTGTATCCGATTTTTTCCAAAGGATCCCACCTGCCACAGGCAAAGCTCATGTGGGAATTCCCATCCAGGTGGGGGGTATGTAAACAAGCAAGCACAAACATACACACACAAGCGCGCACACACAAACAAACCGAGGGGCTTCTAAAAAAAAAAAACAAAAAAAAAAGAAAACACATTCACACACAGGTGTGCCTCGCCGTCTGTCCACAGCACCATCTACTCCCCCGACTCCCTCCACAACCAACACACACACACACACACACACACACACACACACACACACACACACACACACACACACACACACACACACACACACACCGATGTATGAAGATGCATCCATACATAGGGAATCACACAAAAGCGGTTCAATTCGGAAACACACATGATAGATTTTTGAACACATATCACACGTCCCACACACACACACACACACACACACACACGCAGCTGAAGCCTGGTCCCAGATGGTGTTTCCGTGTGTGTGTAGCCTTGGGATCCGTGAGGATGCTGGAGACATCTGCTCCACAGGGGCTGGAGGAGGGGTGGGGGAGGTTAGCGGACGCAAACGAAACGACCAGGATTTCATATTAGTTCCAAATGATTGTGAAATTTTCCTGAGACACCAGAGACTCGTGGTGGTGGTGGTGGTGGGGGCCTTTTCTTGGTGCTTTGAGTTAGATGTTACGGGCCCGTAGAGGGATACGGCTGGACGTGCATATGTGGTTTAAATCACCAGGGAGAGGAGAATTCCCTGACTTTCCCTCACTTGTTTAAACCACTATCTCCTGTCTTTTCCAACTCTGTGTGTGTGTGTGTGTGTGTGTGTGTGTGTGTGTGTGTGTGTGTGTGTGTGTGTGTGTGTGTGTGTGTGTGTGTGTGTCTGTGTCTGTGTCTGTGTGTCTGCGTCTATGTGTGCTTCAGAGGCGCATCTGGTGGCAGGCCTGTTAGTGCAAAGAGACAGAAGGGTCATCCTGGGAGCGCTTGATTGGTTGCCAGTGAAATACTAAAGCTTGCCAGGAGAGGAAACAGTGCAGTTGTGGCACACACACGCACAAACACACGCACACACACACACACACACACACACACACACACACACACCCAAACCAGATCAGACCGTTGCACAGTCTCTGAAGCACCAAAATACTGTCTTTCACATTCCCTCGGTTTAAGTGACATTGCTAAAACGTCCTATATATACAGATGTCAATCTTCATCTGATCTTCTCCGTGTCTACTACCTCTGATTTCTATACTTCAGATTAATTTTATACTTCCAAAATAAAAGCGCATAACTCCCTCTCTGAAACCATGACTGTTTTAATCTGTAAGGTTCTGGTTTCTTACTCTTTCTTCCAAGATTTCAGTCTCTCCCAGCTCTCCTCGTTTAATTCTCTGCAGACTGCTCTTATTTCCAGTTTGCTCCCACCGCTGTGACAGTGTCATAGCAATCACTGCTAACTATTGGTGTCAGAAGTGGGATCGGGGTTGTCTTCATGCTTGGAATCTGTCTGACAGTACAATACGCCCCCAGACTCCCGCTACAGTGGGGGGAAAAAAAAAATTAAAAACAAGAAATATATGTCTGCAAAAGACATAAATGGTTCACACATATTCACTCCCACCTGCTTGAGACTTAACTCTTTCACACAGGGAGGGAAGGTTTTACACGCCCCCACACTCCCATAGACTTTCACACGTCTCCAGCTGGAGAACTGAGGAGGAATCATATTTAATGCCTTGTTTGATGCGGAGGGGGCCACAGAAATAGACTACAAAACAACAGTCTAAAAAAAAAAAAAAAAAAAAAGTTTAAAAAGAGAACATTATCACATCACTCACTTGTTGGGAAGATTAGAGAGAAACTTAAAGAAAAAAATATTTTTTTTATGTTTCGTTATTTAAATATAGCTGTGTTGTAAGGATCTTTGTTTTTTGTGATTGGACACGTGCTTGTGCTCTTGAGCGCGTTCATACGTCGAGTGTGTGAGCGAGTGTGTGTGAGCGAGAGATAATAACCATATTTAACATCTTATGACATTCCAATTTCATACATGTCGCCAGAGCAACGCATTGAAAAACAAGACTGCTGCTGCATTTTTCACAGGTTCTGCTTTGCTCCCTCGCTCCCTCGCATATTTTCATGTCTCCCACGTCCTTCTCGCCTCTCTCTCCCTCTCCCTCTGTCTCCTCTCTCCGTCCGTCTGCTTGTCTTTCGCACTCAGCAGCTGCCGTGTCCATACTGTACAGTGTGTGCTATTTCTGAATGAAGCCTTCTTCTCGTGCAGCCAGCCCGTGAGCTGCACTGAAGCCAGACCACAACTCGCTGACTGTGGCTGTATGGTGGCCATGCTCGTACACAGAGAGAGCCTGCAGTTGGCACCTGACAGAGAGAGAGAATACAGAGAGAAAGAGATGAGACAGAAAAAAACATACAGTGGCACAGGAGAGGTTTTTATAGCGACAGATGTGCTTTGGCTCCAAAACAAAGACCAGATTCAGATTGGCTTTTGATATTTCTCCCCTTTTTCTTTTGAAGACATGCAGTTAGGACTTTAAATATTGCTCAACCCTTATTACATGACTATAAAGTTGGGAATCCTACAATATATCTCTGTATGACTTACGACAGCCTAGAGTCCTCTGACTGACTCATTGAAACTATTAGGAGTGAATGGCCAACAGCCAAAAGGACACAGATTAATGCACTGCCATCTACCAACGAGGAAATGAGACAATCTAATCATGATTGTTCAAGTCCCCTTCGACAAAAATCAAATTGATATTTTTTTTTTTTTTTTTTTTTAAAGTGAAGCCAATTGAAGAAGCAACATTTTGTTGATTAAAACCACCTCTCTCTTCTCCTCCCTCTTCCCCCCCACTTTTTTTGTTGATCCCATTTTTTTTTTCGCCAGGACTGTCCTCGCCTGGTTCACTTAAGAAGCCGGGGAAGTTTGATTTCAACGCCCTGACTTCCCAGACGAGGTCCCCCCGCATGGCGTTCACACACCACCCGCTGCCTGTGCTGGCAGGAGTGAGACCAGGTGAGAGCCCTGCCATGAACCCAACAACCCCAATCCCCTTTTGATTATCTGAAAAAGAGAGAGAAGGAAAGGGAGTGTCAAACCCGATACTAGATTGCCATATTTACAACCCAAAACTCCTCTGGGAAACAAAGAAATTGTAAAACCGTGTGCCTGACAATAAAAAGCCTAAATATACTTAATGAGAAAGCAAAACAAAACTTTAAAATCCTACGGTTGCAACTGCTGAGAAGCATTTTGCCCGCAGAGTTTCACCTGTTCAGTGCTATCATCATGGCTTGGCATAAATTTCTCTCTCTCTCTTTCAGCCTCTCTCCATCCATCCATTTTTGTTTGACCATTATCTTTGTGCCTTTGTGTTTTAATATTGTCATTGCATGGTACCACCGCTGCATCCATGTCTTTGTGACTTATTTGCCTCCCATCTTACTGCTTCATGCATCCATTGTAATGTTTATGTTCTGTTCTTGTATTTAAACTGACAAAGCTGTTTATTCTCATGAAATGAACTTGACTGGGTGTGTTAATTTACCAAATGGAGCTGTAAGAGCACTATGTAGTATCATTTACCTGTATGTACAGTGAACATTTAACTGTAAAGCAAGGAATCTCTGTCCGTCTGTCTGTGTGTCCTCTGCGTATCTCGAGAACCATTCCTCAGATCTACCTGACACTTTGGTGGGTGTTTTGTTCGGGACCCCGTTGAGTGCCTTGTTGAATTTGGTGCCATTTGGACATGCGACACGTTCAATATTAATACACTTTGAATAATTATGCAAACAGCGCTCAGTTGAGCAGTTGAACAGAGCTCCAGGGCTCTGAAGACTTGAGCACTTTGTCTGCAGCTGGGCTTTACAGGCCGCGGATTATAGACTGCAGTTCCCCTTTGCTGCTTGGTTCTTGATATATACAAACGGTACAACCAGATTACAACACACGTTCCGAACGGCAACGTGCAACAAACGCTCCCGCCTCCCCGACAAGGCTGTAAGCATTTTCTGTGGATGGAGTCACTGTGACGTTGACCATTGTCTTGACTGCGATTTGAAACTTGAAGTTTGAAATCTTGACTGTTGCAATTTAGTTGTTTTTTTTGCCATCGCCATTATGCAACCAGAAGTGACAGGAGAGGGTGGAGCTAAATACAACCAAATGCAGAATCAGACATTTTTAGGCGACCTAAAATGCTACAATTAACTTTCACACACTGTGAAAGGGTTCAAGTTGTAATCCGAAAACAGACAAAACTGGTTGCAGTGGTAGCAACCTGTCAATCACAAGGTAGCATCCCCCTAAGCCTATCCGGCTTTATGGTCAATTTAGCTCTAAAAGGGACCATCATTTACTAAACGAACATCATAATGCATTGAAGCAGACTTGAAACCAGAAATTGAGACCATAAACTCATGATTACAATGTTTACTGTGGTATTAAATCTAGTGAGAAGTAGAGTCATTTTCTTTGAGACTTCTATACAATCTGACTTATTTTTGCATCCAGAGGAGTCGCCCCCTGCTGGTCATTTGAAAGAATGTTAGTTTAGGGCACTTCAGCATTGATATGTTGCTGCCTGGCTTTAAGCAGCAATGCCGGCAGCCAAGCAATAGGGCTGCTCTTGGAAATATCTACCTCTACTCTTTATTATAAACGTAAGAAGAAGACATTAGACAACCAGTAGATCTCAATTTGGGTTCTTCCCAGTGCCTCTTTTTGTATGTGTGTGTATAGGTTTTTACATTCAGATGCACCATTGCAGTTCTTCTTTTGTTCTTCAAAAGATGTGTTTGGTCGGTTTCTCCTGAGAGTGTTTAGCAAATATAAATGGGGGAAGGACAAACTGACAGAAATTGAACCAACTGTACAGCCGTGGATAGAATTCTTTAAGTATCTTGCAGCGTTTCCAAGGTCTTGTTTCATTAGAGGCACTAACGGGCAATTTGTCCTCATAAGAGCTTTTCGGTCCTACAGGATAACCGACATGGTTACTCCATCTACACTCAGAGAATTCCCAAAGTCTCCAAGATCTCAAGTTTGCCAACAAGTCCCTGTAGGCTGGTCTCACTTTACAAAGGAATGAATATGTCCTTTCCTCTCTATCTCTCCCTCTCATTCCATTTGTCTCTCAGAGGGATGGTTTGGTCCTCTGCCAAACCAGACCTACCATGAAAAGGTCATTTGGACTCGTTGCCCTCCTTGTGGAAACATACTGAATTTAACTTACAGATCTCCCCACAGTATATTTATAAAAATGTAGTCTGTGCCGGATGTCGCAGCGTTAAGCGTTGTTGTTCATCTGCACGGAGCGGTCCCTAACCCCCCCGGAGAATCCAAAATCGCCAGATTGAATTTTGAGCGTAAATTAATTTTTTATAAAAATGTTCTCCTCTTGTTTGTGTGCTCGAGTTGAAGAGGTGTGAGGGGCCGGCTCGGGTTTCTTTGTTCCCCGACTAACTTCTCACACTCTCAGAAACTGTGCGTCTGTAGGCTGAGGGGTTGTCATGTAACAGAGAGGCTGTAATGAGACAGTGCTTAGAGGACGTGTATGGGTGCATTTGTGCACGCACACACGGATACGCATGTGCGTGTACATTTACACTCTGGTGGAGGACTCTCTGTGCTAAAATGGCTGCCGTCCAAATGGAATGTCCCTCGGAGGCCTTGGTTCTATAAAGAGACTGGAGGATGATGGGAGGGAGGGAAGCAGAGAGCGATGAAAAGAGAAATGGGGCTAGACAGAGGGGGGGGAGAAGCAGTTAGCAATCACGGCTCGCCTCGGATGGACCCGAGCTGTTTGCTGTTGTTGTGTAGGTCTAGTGAGTGTGGGTGTTCAGGGGTAAGGACTGCATGGTTTATGTCCTGTTTTTGGCTCCGGACTGACGTGGAGAGCTGCCAGATTGACTGTTGTCTGATTATACTAGTCTGGAGAGTCCGCCATTGTGACAGTGATTACACACACACACACACACACACACACACACACACACACCGATGTACGTGCAAAGACACAAACATAGCAACACATTCACACGGACAGACGGACAGGCTACAAAAATACAAACTATGATACAGGCAGGGCTGCAGAAAATTTGCACACCAAAACACCGAAAGTTTGAACAAACCGTCGCTCACACACTTTGTGAGTACGGCGTACACAAGAGATGGTAGGTGACAGACATAATCACAGATGCTTGTTCGCCAGGCTCCCCTCACCTAGCAGCTTGCCTCTTTTGGTTTGGTGTGCCAAATTGCCAAAGCCATAGAATCTCAGCAGACAAGACAGACAGTGTAGCCTAGTGTGTGTGTGTGTGTGTGGTTGGCTGGCTGGCTGAATAATGTCTCTGGGAGGCGTTTTGTGGTCGGTTGGGAGCGGAGGGGAGATTCTCTCTCAAGCTTCAAACTACTGGGCAGAACCGCACAGCAAGGATATGCTGCTGATTGATTACACATCACCGACAAGCAATAAAACAAAAGTGGAAAAACCCAGTGTGTGTGTGTGTGTGTGTGTGTGTGTGTGTGTGTGTGTGTGTGTGTGTGTGTGTGTGTGTCGTACCCCAGTGTGTGTGTGTGTGTGTGTGTGTGTGTGTGTGTGTGTGTGTGTGTGTGTGTGTGTGTGTGTGTGTGTGTGTGTGTGTGTGTGTGCTTTGAGAAAGAAATGCAGAGGGAGCAGAAGGCAGAAAATACTGTAACACACTCAGTATGGGACTGTGAAAGTGTGTGTGTGTGTGTGTGTGTGTGTTGGTGCCAGGCTTACCGGAGGTACAGAGAAATCTAGTGGGCTGATTTATAAAATGAATGGGACCAGATGTTGCCCAATAGCCAGGGATAATGCCAGTCATTTGTAAGCAGGAACGGCTTCAGCCAGTCAACCACAAGAGAATGTCACAGCTATTTTCGGTGTTATTACAATAATAGGCCTAAGCGGCAACCTGGTCTTTGATGCCAGCTGCGTTAGCTTAGTTAAAACATATGCATGTCTTATATTCTGTCATAGGTGCGCGTGTTAATGTGATGTCATAGTGTGCAGAGTGTTATGTGTGCTCAACATCTGTTCTGTGTTTTAAGTAGAAAAAACCAAACAATAGAATGACCTGAGCCTCATTGTGTTTTTTTGATCTCTCGTCTCCTCACTCTTCCTCCTCTCCTTTTCCATTTCTGTTTCCTATCCCCTTTTTCACTCTTCCTCCTCAGGGAGTCCCCGTGCCTCAGCCTCAGCCCTGCACTTCCCCTCCTCCTCCATCATCCAGCAGTCCAGCCCGTACTTCACCCACCCCACCATACGCTACCATCACCACCAGGACCCGCTTAAGGAGTTTGTGCAGTTCGTGTGCACCGACGGCTCAGGGCAGCCCAGCGCACAGGTAAGCTCTCTCTGGGTTCAGCAAAAGAAGGGTGAGGGAGGGGGGGGGGGGGGAATGTGGGATGGTCTGCGGTTCAGAAGTTGACACTGATAAAAAGTCAGGTTATTTTTTATGGATTTTACCGAAGGAGTTGCGTGAACACGAGAAACAATCAGCCTCATAACTGTGTACTGATTGACCGCTCCATCCTTTTTCGTAAGATACACGTGTGCAACGAGGTCATGTGACCCTTGACCTAGGAATAGAGACATCTTGATGAAGTGAAGCAACTTCGCCACGGAAGAGGAAAAATGGTTTTAGGGCAAATCCATCAACAGGAGGAGGCAGCCAGATGTGCTTAAAACAGACAAAAAAAACTCCTCTGCAGAAAACTGAGTGAGCCAAACCACATTTGACTCATGATACGTTCAGCGAAGTATCATGCAGCAACTCCCACAGTTAGGTAGGAGAAGATCTTGCCTGTCGAATATTTGGAAAAGGCCTTCTTTGGGCAGACTGGCAGTGGATTCACTACGAGGGAACCAAAGCTGCAAACCTGACTGACTGGCGTGCAGGCAGACAGAGATCAGCACTGTTTGCAGAGTTAGGTATCGGTGGTAGGAAACAGGAGAAGACATGGACGATTCCCAGTGCATTCCAATAGCCAATTAACAAGCCCTCATTGACCCACCGCCATTGTGAGTGATGTCCCTTCACTCTTTCCCAGTCTGCATTGTGATCTGTAATCATTTCCTCTGCATAACGCACGGTGGAAGCAAAAAGTAACCAAAACAAATGCAAAATGTATCTGAAAGTTACTCACCACAACATACGTCTAAGTGCCGAGGAGAGTTTAAGAAAAGTGATCCCAACATAGCATGTGTCAGGGGAAGCAGTGGACGCTTGTGAGTGGCTGAGGAGGAAACTGACTGCGGAAGCTAACGTGAGCAAAGAGGGTGGCGTTTCCTGGGCCTTTTGTTTTTGAGGTGTTGTGGGCAATTCGGTAAAACATCAGCGACCACAGTGATACGCCTGGTTACAGCTGACTGTCAAACGGCTGTTTCATGAAATTCCAGCATTATTTCGAGGCACATCCACTCAGGTTCAGGGTGCTGCTAGAACTGTAAACCTCTACTGTAAACTTGGCCTTCCGAGCAACTTTGAAACCACACATCAAGCCCTTTTCATGTCCTGTTATCCTTCGTTCACATGACTTCACACTCTAAAGACGTATTATTTGTGAAAATGCACACACACACTCTCACACACCGACACCCTTTTCTCATTGCTGATTTCCCCTTCTTTTTTTTATTTCTTACATTACACTATAATAACTTTCCTTGTGGACAACTCAAGTTTTCTTTTCCCCCTCGTGTGTTGACAAGGTTCACCACTTTTCCACATCTTATTTACCTCACTATTTTCAACCAGACTGATATTTTTTTTGTTGTTTTACTTTATTTTTTGTAAATGTGTGAGTTTGCTGATCTCTCTTGTCACTGTGTGCGAGCAGTCATGTGTGTTTCAGTTTGTCGGAGCGTGCTTAAGAATACTGTGTGGATACTGTTTGCATCTGTCTATATATGCGTGTCTTACATAGAGACTGTGTGTGTGTGTGTGTGTGTGTATGTGTGTGTGACTTTATGTTGCCTGTGTGTGTGTGTGTGTGTGTGTGTGTGTGTGTGTGTGTGTGTGTGTGTGTGTGTGTGTGTGTGTGTGTGTGTGTGTGTGTGTGTGTGTGTGTGTCTGGCTCCCTGTGCACTGTATATTCTCGGGGTGTGTCATGCTCACCCTGTCTGTATGGTCCGTCTGCAGCCTAATGGAGGTGGCCAGAGCAAAATGCCGGGCTCCTTCCTGCTGCCCCCGCCACCCCGGTGGCGCGCCCTGTGCCCCTCCCCATGCCCGACTCTAAAATCATCAGCACGCCCACTGACGGCGGACTCAGCTCACCCGCATCTCCGTGTAAGTCACCCCCCTCCCCCCCCCCCCACTCCTACTCCCCTCCACAAAACCTCCCATTACTGCCCCAGTCTCCCCACAGACTTCAGCCGAAGCCGACTTTAGCCTCCACTAGGTTGGTTAGCTCTTAGCTCTTAGCTCATTTTTCCTCCGTACCAAGCAATACTACATCAAGCTTGTAAGACAGGAACAAATGTAGCCATCCTAGAAGTCCCAGTATCGAGGTGCAGTGCAGCTACATTTGGCCTTTTCTCTGTAATCATGTCAGACAGCTACTGAAGGAGCTCAGGTCTGGGACTTCTACGATGACTGCTGTAGTTTTTGCGTAGACTAGCTGACGGTCTGCTTCCAGTAAGGTTGCAGTCTGCTCAGTCAAACACTCAGCAGCCCCAGGAGCTATCATCCATCACCTTATGGACTGTACTGTACTGTACTGTTCTGTACTAGCGAGACCCAGTTCTGTCGAGGCAGAAGCCACGCCTTTGCCAAACCAGAGATCCTCTTTCAAGCTTTTCTGCAACTCTCGCTCTGAAGTTCAGTCTTCTTTCCTCCACTTTCTTCCACCCCTACTCTCTCCTCAAAATCTTTTTATTCCCTCTTTTTCTCTCTTTCTCTCTCTGGTGTTTGGTTTCCTGCAAGCACCACAAGAGGCAGTGTAGTCTCTCTCCCTCCTTTTTGATGTGTTTAGCAGTTTGGGGGGAGCAGAGCAGAGCAGGGCCCTGTGCACGTTGCCTCTGTAGCCGCAAGCCTTTGATCAACGCAGACTTTGCATGTCTGTCCGTGTCAGCGGCAATACAATCTACCCCCTTCTCTCATTTCTTTTTTTTTGCCTTCCTCCTTTTCTTTATTTGATATACTCTCATATCTTCCTTTCTTTGTTTCTTTTTTGTCCTTTATTTCTCTCTTTTTTCTTTTTTAAGGGAACAAAATTAGGGCAGTTGGCGTGGACTCCAAAAAAAAAAAAGAAAAGAAAAAAACATCATGCCCCACTTTACCCACCCAATCCCCTCGCCACTTTCACACAAATCTCACAACAATTAAAAATTGAGAACAACAAAAAACATGGAAATCACAGAGTAACAAGAACGACCCAGTCTCTCTAAACATGAATGATAAAAATCGAATCAAACCTTGTCTAATTAGTGCGATACTGGGGGAGCGGGAGAGAGGAGTGTCACCGGGGAGCGGTGAGGCTTTGGTTGGTTCCACCCAGACAGGTGCAGAGCGAGAGTCGGGCCACGGGAGAGGCACACCAAGAGGGGGCACTGGACGGAGCAACCGGGGGCACGTTCTCCTCCTCCTTTTGTTTTGACTTTTTTCTCCTCTTCCTGTCCTATCAACCTCCCCCCTTTCAACTCTCTCAGATTATCACTATTATTTATTTATATGAACATCTATATAAATAAATATCGCCCTCTCCGTCTCTCTTCTCATTCCAGTGACTGTTATCACTGTATTTATTTTTTATTTTTTACCCCCTCTAATTTTGTCTCTGATTCTCAAGATATCGTAATTACACTCATAAAAGCACACACATGCATATGGTACACTCTCACCCTCACTCATGCATCAGTTTCCAGCCCTGTCAAAGTCACCCCCACACATCCCCCATCCCCTCGACCTCAGTTAAGTCATGCGCGGCAAAAAAAAAGTTCCACTCAGCCGCCACATTGGAGTCCAAGTGATTACAACTGCCCTAAATTTGATCCTGTGGCATCACTGGATGGTGTCACTTTGTAGACAAGATGCTCCGCTCAAACCCTTTAAAACGTAAATGGAGCATTGGTTACCACTGGTGATGAGTACAGTTCCTCCATCGGACACCATATGATTAAGCCCACGGAGAATCCTCAGTGGGTTCTATGATTACGGAGACTTACTGCTGAGGCCAGGGGCTGCTGAGGAGCGTCTGTGACTAACAGAGCAGCCAGATTCAGGGGGAACGGCTTCTTCATGTTAGTGCTAATCATAACAGACTCAACATCCCCTTGTTGACAACAGATTAAACGGTTAAGTGAGGGATAATAACAATAAACCTGCCCACAATATGAAAATAAATTGTAGGGCATCAGTATCCCTGACCCTTACTGTCTTTTCCCAGTAGTTCATTTGACAGTGATTCAGTCAGATTGAGATCATATTAAAACACATAGATAACGATGATGAGAGCATCAAACTCTACTTGGAGCTCAGTGTGTATGTGTGTGTGTAAAAAGCATGTACACACTTGTCTCTCTCTGTTTATAGCATACTCCACGCCAGGCTCCACAGCTCCCAACCGGTTTGTCGGCATCGGAACACGGGACAACTTTCTGAATATCCCCCAGCAGACTCAGGTACCCCGCCAACCTCCCTCATTTAATTAACATTCTCACATCCTCCTCCTCCTCTTGTTTTTGTGTCCTTTTCTTCCTTTTATTTTTTACGCTCATCACCCGCTGCAAGCGTGACTCGGCTCCGTTGCTGTAGGCATCTCCGGGGTTTAAAGAGACAAGCATGCGATTCAGAGCGAAGGCCGTGATACGGAGGCGGTGCTCAGACAAAGGCTCTGCGTTGGCAACATGCTGAACTCAGTGATTCTGGCTGTGTTGATCAACAGTTTGAATATTCGTCACTCATAGTTGTTCATTACTGCATCGTTAAACTAATTCGGGCCCTTATTTTGGTAAAGCAATCACACACGGTCTTCATCGGTGGATAGAGTTAACTCAGCTTTGAATGGAGATAGATCTGTTGACGTGCGATCTCAGCAGCTGCCATGAAGAGGAGATGTTGCGCTTGCAGGTCAACAAACAAACTGAGCAAACACTCTGTGTTATGGTGGAAGCCAAAAGAAAAAGCAAAGTGGACCTTGAGTTGGAAATGTTTTGTAAAGCTATTTCCAAGCTCAAGAATAAACCTTGAACCTTAAAGTCAAATCCATTTTTTATAGCTTCTTATGCTAAAAATCTTTTGTGAAAATGTCGTGCTTGTTTGAGTTGACATGGTACGGTATATATATATATTTTTTTTATTTTATTTATTCATCTACATACATCCTAATGAAAGTCTTAACTCTACAACAATTGCAGAGGAATCTTATAATGGACCAGGGGAAACAGATACGTCTCATAGACAAGACTTTGTTTGCAAACTTGCCCGCCTACATTGACACAGAGTGTCTCCAATGTATCAAGGCCTTTAGTTTCAGTATTGGTTTACAGTGTCTGTACCACAGCAGTTTCCCCACAGTGAATCCAAGCAGTGCCAGTTAGTTTCAGCTCCAGCAGCGTTGATTTATCTCTGCCCGGCCCCACAGTGTGTATTAGTGCAGCGTGTGAGGCCAGTAGTGAACTACATTGTGGTTTCAGGCTTTGGCTGCGCTCTGCCACTGGGCTGCAGTGTCTTGGGCCTCCTCCATCACCAACACAACTTTTCTCATTAGGGGCTAACCGCACCTGCCTGCAGCCAACTCGGCTCTCCTGTCCTCCCCACACATGGAAACAATCTGCATTCCTCCTCGGCACGGCCCCCCCCCTCCCCTCATGCATCAGCAGCCCACCCTCCCTCTCTTTCTCTCCTGCTGCTCCCTCTAGTATTTTCGAGATCCCCACCTGCACCACTCTCCCACAGATGTAGACCTGGCACCGAGGGGACATCCAAACACCATCCAAATGTGCAAACGCACACACACACACACACACACACACACACACACACACACACACACACACACACACACACACACACACACACACACACACACACACACACACACACACACACACACTCCAACGCTGTGCCAAAACTCTTGCCCCTCATTTTCTGCCCTAAAAAACAACAGGGCTTTTACAACAGCTTACATCTGCTCAGGACACGTATTATACTCTGCTATTGCTCATCAAACAGCATTGAAAAATGTCCACTTTGAGCGTTTCTGCCGGGTGTGCGGCACAAACAGCGAGAACCTGGGCACTGGTATCAAGTTGCTCCCAGTTAGCTGAGCCTAGTAGGTCAGTAAAACCACCAGCCAGAGTGAGTAACAGAGGTCTCTGCCTATCCTGCTGCTCTCTGGCATATGGAGAGGTTCAGACGATCGGCCCTGCCAGCCCGCCTCAACGCCTGCTAGCCAACTAGCCAAGACAGAGGGAGAGAGTCTTCCCACTGCTGTCAGGACGAGGCGCAGAGAAAAAAGCTGGTCTGAGGAGCTCTCTGGTGGTGAGACATCAGCCATGCAGGAAGAGCGAGGGAGTCGTGTGTGAGAAAAAAAAGTAGGAGGGACTGAGAGAAACGGAGGGAAAAAAGAGAGAGAGAGGGAGTTAGTTGAAGCTCGCTGCACTCCACAGTCACGTCCCGGCTGTCTGGTTGCCCGCAGCAACCAGACATGATGTCATAGGCAGTTGAACTTGGACTTGAGGGGGGTTGAGAGAGAGGGGGTCACTTTCCGCTGCCAAGGATTACACTGGGAGCGCCGGAGTAAGAGAGGAAAGGAGAAGGGGGTTAAGGGAAGTTGGAGCCAGGAGGAGGAGGACTTATCTACAAACACCAAAGAATCATGGGTAGGAAGGAGGGAGGCAGAGGTGGCGGAGGATAGGCGGGAGGTCGAGGGGGTTAAAACTCTCCCCGGCTTTGCTAGAATGGGGGGGACAACAGAGAGTTTGCTGTTAAAGGTGGGGTGATCCGCCGATCTCCCCGGGGCCGAGGCCCTGTGGAATGTCAGCGGCAGCCAGAACACCTCGGCCTGTGCCAAAGCCTCCACACTGCCCTCTTATCAAACCGAGAAACCGGATCCCTGGAGGAGCTGCCCTCAATAGCTTTACAGTGCAGCCTGAGACCACTCGGGGCCCACACAGCACAGACATATTAGGAGGATCTCCTTACATGTAAACTGGTAGCGCATGACAGCAGTTCTAGTCCTCGTGTTCGCTCACTGGAAAGCCATTCAGGCCGACACAAAAACTGGCCGCCCTAATGCTATTTGTGGCTCCAAAACAACACAAGTGTTTTTAATGAGTGAAACGCCAGAGTCAGCCCTCTTAAAGACAGCGAGCGGTGAAGTGGAGGTGGTAACTTTTTCAACACTGTATGGGACAGCTGAGCTCGGCAAGCTCTGTAGGTGTGGGATAAAAGGAGTGGAAGGGGGCCACCTAGTGGATGAAGGACCAAGTGGTCCCCGAAACAAAGCAACCTCCACTTGCGACACCTTGTTACATTGCCTCCTGGATGTGAAAAGTTCAACCAATATGTTTTTTTTATTTTTGTGTTTTAGAGGTCTGAAGAGGTAAAAATCATTCAGAAAAATATGAAAATATAAACATTGTTTTTTGTAAAATATGATTTACAACCTGCTTTAAAGTGCACTGTGTAAGATGCTGTTCTTCTTCACACCTTTTCACACTCTGTCACGTCCCCCTACGTCGCCCTTCTTCAATCATATCTATAACTTAAATCTGAAATCTGATGATGATGTTTGTAAGCTAATCTCTTCTTTTCTTTTCTTCTCCACAGTCCTGGTTCCTCTGACAAGGCCTCTCTGAATCAAGAGCTAAAATTGTGTCATGAAAATTGGAAATTTGAAACACAAACACATCACCGCTGATTAAGAACAGACTGCTGACACTAAAAAGGTCTTTCTCTCTAGCCAACACTATTCAAAGTACTACTACAAAACTGAAGAAAAAAAAAAAAAAACACACCAACCACCCAAGAGGACTCCCAATCCAACACAATTTGAACAGGAACGCCCCCCACCCCCTTTGTGCAGGAGGCTTCAATGAGATTGAGTGGACAGACTCAGAATGCAAGGAAGAGGAGGAACTGTCTCACACACACACACACACACACACACACACACACACACACACACACCACCAAACGTCAGAAAGGAAAACACAAGATGGCAACCTGACAAATGACCAATCATTCATTTGTTGTTCCTTTTTTTTTTGTATACATTTTTTTTCTTTTCATTTTGTTGTCTCCACAATGAAACTCCATGCATTGGCTGGGAGATCCAAAAAACAAAACAAAAACATAGTGGTAAACGGCCATGTCGGATGTGCACGTTGAAAAGAATCACCACCCAAATTTGCACCCCCTCCATATCTGCACATTTCCCACCTGACCCCCACCGCCACCGCCACCACCCGGAGCTCGGCGCTGCCCGGGGTCCAGACCGCCAACAGCAGCCACATACCCGCGTGTCGCCACGATCTTGACGCTTCGTCTGCTCGGCCCTGAGCCTCTTCTAATTTTTCCGATTGGCCAATCATGGTGACACCATCAGATGGTGTGACACATATATGCACTAAGTGGCTGGTCTTTGTTTACCTGTCTAAAGTATCAGGGCGTCCTGCTGCGGGAGAAGCGATAGCCATGAGGCGAGCGCGAGCGAGTGAACACACGACAGACGGTCATAACACTAACTCTACATGTGCTCTTTCGTCCCCCTCACCTATGCACTATTAATTTTTGATAAGGGATGAACGGTATTGCACATCGATGGTCAGATGAGCGATTAGAGAAGCGGGTCGAGGCTGGCCGCCACAGCGGGGATGTGGCCGCGCTGACGTTCAGGTCTAGGCCCTGAAACATGCAGCACGCACACACACACACACACACACACACACACACACACACACGTGCACGCTTGCAGACAGCACATACAGGCTATCCACAACAGTCTGTAACACAACGGCTCATATTATCATCTTATTAGTCATTAACTTGGAATTTAATTTACAGTAATGCACACGCAGCAGCCGCTTCATATTAACGGCTTTCATTTTGTTTGTAGGTGTTTTCTTGCGATTTCTTCTTTTTTTTGCCAGATTTGGTTTTGGTTTTCGTCTCACTTGGATTGTTTTAACCTTCTCTTGCATGTCATAACACTTTTCTGTAGTTTGCAGTTATACATTAAGTATCGGAATTCAGCGAATCAGTAACAGCAGTTTCTCAAATCTCTCGCGTATGGACAGCGCAGTAACAACAGCTCATCACATGCAGCCCTTGCATTGCTTCACCTTGTATCCCATGACACCCAGTGGACTACACACACACACACACACACATATACACCCACACACAAACAGGCAGACGCACGTATAAAATGCACAATAACACCACCAACAACCTGACATAAAATAATAAAGGGAAGCCTTTATATTTGGTTCTCCAGACTGCCTTTGTTAATGGTTTTTCATTCACTTAACATTTGTCTTTTTTAATTTGAGATATATATATACTTTTTTTTTTCTACGTCAATGTTCACATTGAAATTTGCGATCGGTATCATTCTCGCCATGACACAATTCAACAAAAGCCGACCTCATAAAATAACTGGACTGCCTAGCTGTTGGTTCTATTTTGCAGGGATAGTAAACAGGGCTGAGACGTCGTTGTCAGCCGCTCTAGTAACATTAGCTCTATGTACTAAAACCATATATCAAGACTATAACTATATATGAAAGTGCCTCTGTATTCCCTTCATGCAATTAGTAATAAACTTGACTTCAGGTTCTCTTCCCACATATAAGCTAAAGCTACGGGGAATGGTAGCGTTGGTGCTTGTGGAAACCATTGGCCGAGGAACAGATCTTTATAGAGGACTGCAAACCTTTTTTTTTTATTTGTAAAGACAGAGAGAGAGAGATCTTATACATATATATTTATGATATATGCTCCTTTTTAACTTTTACTACATGAGCTGGTTGGCAGTCTAGTTATTTTCTGAACTCTCACCACCCCCCCTCAGACACAGACACACACACACACACACACACACACACCCCGTTTCAGTAACATCACCTTACTGTCACCAGTACGAATCCAACGACACACGCCATCGCAATCTGCAGCGCAGCATCATAACGACTAGACGAACATGTCAAAAAAAAACGACAGTAGGTTTGAAGAAAAAAAAAAGTGTTTGTTTTTTGATGGAAAGTATTATTATTGAAAAATATGTGTCGATTGAGCCACGTGCAATGCATTGGGTAGATCATTGTGTTTGTCTATTAGAGATTTTTAAGAAAGCTAAGAGAAAAGATGAAAAAAAATGTATTTGTTTCAAGTCCGTAAGCTCCGGGACTCTAAACCAGTGGGCCATGAAAAATCCTAGTCTTTGTAAGTTGGGGGTATTTGTTTTTATTTCCTTTGTCTCTTTTTTATGTTTTATGTGTAATCAATTGTTTATAAAAATGCGGGAGGGCTGAAGGAAAAAAAAAAATTCTACACAACTTTGGGGAAAAAAAACAAAAAAAATCTCTATCAGATAAAAACTGGTGCTTTAACATTATAAAGCACATTCAGACCTATTGTAAATGAATGGTAATGAACAAAAATAACAGACCATTTAGTAAACAGCATTATTCCTCTCTCTATTTTTATTCTTCTTCTATTTGTATAGAGTGGGGGGAGAGGTTCCTATTCCTTAAGGTTGTGACACAAAAGGCATTTTGGTTCAACCTTTAGAGAAAAAAAAAAAACAACAAAACCTTTACTGTCAAGAAACACTTCAGATGACTTACCCCTGCACTGCCTGAAACTCACCAGCAAGAGAAAACCCAACCGTCCTAATTGAACTCCTTTTTATTTCATACATTGGCATAGATACACGACAAGTTCCTCCCGGTACTGCGGGAGATGCTTCACACCCAGAACTCTTTTATTCCCATGACCATGTTTCTGAATCTAGAGCTGAATGAAATCCAGCAGGTTGTGTTTAGACCCACATGTCATGGAAAGAGTATTAGGTTAGATGTTTTGAATCCTGCACAGATACCACAAGAAGATAGGGGCAACAAAAACAAAACAAAAAAACGTGAAAAGAAGCTTAAACATTCAATGAGATTGAAACCGTTTCTGAAACAGGCAGCAAGGTGAGCCTCTCCCCTCCTCCCCTCTCCCCCCACCTCTGTAAATGACTCTTATAGTGCTTGTGCTGTAGTGTATAGTTTCCCAGCAGTTAAAGGTTGTCCCTTAAAAGTGCCTTTTGTTCACAGACTCCATTTTGTAATCCAGATCGCCCCCTTTTCTTTTTTTTTTTTTTCTCTTTCGAAGCGGCTCGAGGTAACCGGTTGCCCCTGAGTGCCCGAGAGGAGGCTAAAGGTCAGCGCTCAGGGACGACTTTCATTCTCCTCCGGCCTTCGAAATGAATCCCCTCCATTGTACCACCCCTGTATCCTCTCTTCCTTTTCAAAGTCGTATATATATATATATACACATATGTATGTGTATATATCTAGTACAAAAGGAAACTGGTGTGAATTAGTTCTTTACTTTTTATTGATAAATGATGACAAAAAAAATGTTTTTTTTTTGAAAAGGCAAAAAAACTTGTTCTCGTTCAGCTCTTGCTTTTTTCTTCCCCTCTGTCTCCACTGTCTGTTTTCTCTTAGACACTGGAGTAGTCTGTAACTGTGTGTCCGTCACTCTCTCTCTCTCTCTCTCTCTCTGTCTCTCTCTGTCTCTCTATCCCGCCCTCTCTGCTGTTGTGGGAGGGTGGAAAAAAAAAAATTATTGCCGAAAAAACTTTTGTCTGAGCAGAATGCAGTTAGCTCACATGTTATTCTTGTCTGTATGCTTCACATTGTATTACCATACCCATCTTCTTCAGCTTCTCCATTCAACAGCTAATGTAAGTGAACAAATTACGCTGACGGGCTTTTGGGGGTGTCCTTGGGTGGGTTAGGAAAAGGATGACCGGGGGGAGGGGGAGGGGGGGGGGGGGTTGAGGAGGTTTAGACGGACAGGGTCGAGAGGGCTGGACGAACTGCTTCAGGATGTTGGAAAGGGGCTGCTTTGACTAGGATAAGAGTTTGCTCTTCTGTTTCTAGCTATTTATTTTTGACTCTGTTTTATTCCCCCTCCTTTTTTTTTTTTTTTTTTTTTTGGTTTCCTTTTAATTTGGATTTCTTTTAATATTTGCTATCAGGGTATGCTGTCGTTTAGGCTCTCTTGGAGGATGCCTTTGGACTGTAAATGAAAGCTACAAGCACCTTATAACCGGGACTTGTCCTGCACGAGGCTTAAAGAGGAGGAGGGGGGGAGGAGGGTTGCATTTCCAGGACATATCCACATCCATTTAAACCAATCTTATTAAGTGAAGTATTATTGTTCGCGGCCCAGCAGTATTATCCACTTACAACTTACCAACCAGATCGATTCAAAAGGCCGGCGTGAACCTGATCCCTGATACTCGAGGGTTCATGGTAGGCCCTCCATTAGTCTCCTCTGACCCCCTCATGCCGGACGGCTCCGTGTCTTTGTTCTGTTGTTCTTTATGTTCCTAATCTTCTTAAGCGTGTATGGTTATCGGTGTATTAGGCAGCACCCTAGGCCCCCTGACCCCCAGCTCTGCTACGCCTCTTGTCTACGCCCTCAGTGCAGCACCACTTCTTTGTGAGAACACCCCCAGAGCTCTAGGTGAAATGCATGTGTTAATTACAGTTTCTTTTCCATAAGAAGAAAAACACAGTTTGAGAAGAGCAGCACCTGATTGAATAAAAAAGGATGTTCTTGACTGTACCATCTTGTTGTGCCATGTCTTTATTTCTGTAGACCAAATAAGGAAACTACTCTTTTAGCTGCATAATGGAACAATAAGGAAATACCACTAAACTTTATTTAACAGTGCAGCATTATTATAAACTATTACATCATGTAGAATTGTTGATTGATAATATGCAGATGTTCACTAAAGCACACTAAACTGAGATGGTGAACATTATACTTCACAGTGTAATTATTGTCACTATAAGCATGTTAGCATGCAGACATTAGCATTTAGCTAAGAAATCATAGCAGTAGACTGTGTTATATCTTTCATATAGGGATTATAAAACATTAACAAGTATTTTCAAGCTTTCCTAGATCGACGAATTTGTGAGAGATCAAAGCAGGATTTAGTATTAATCATGAAACAGTTTGGAAAGTGACAGAAACAAAATTTGCACCAAATGTGCATTTAAATAAACAACACAATTAAATAATAAAAATAAATAAAATAAAAAGCAATGTAATTACACTGTTCATCGCTATAAATATTCCTACGGTTTGAGAATATACTGTGAATAAAACGGAATTCCCACAGTTAAGTATTGCACATAATTCCATACAAGTGGGGAACTCTGAGGCAACAGATTAAGATAAAGAGTTTAAAATTGGAGGCCCACATGTCGATGTAAATCCTGACTTTAGGTCCCAGGTATGGCTCAAGCTCCAACAACGCTTGAGCCTACAATTCCCATAAAAAAGGTGCAACAAACGGGATCCAGCCTCGTTCTTGGGGCTCATTAATGTTAACAAAGGATGGAAAATAACCCTGGATTTTGGCCAGTATATGCTTACTTATAGGACCTGATGGATAAAATAAGGGCTGTTCAGGTGTGCACCTCACCTCAGGAAAACAATGATACGCTGAGTTACAGACGTATTTTTGTCCCCAGTTTGTTACTCAGGCTGTAAAAGGTCTCTGACGGCAGAAGGAGTTTATAGAACTGTTTTCAGTCTGAGTAGCACTCCGTATTAACAGGAATCTGACCAGTGACGTTTGCCTTTAGGTAATAAATAAGGGCAACAATATCCACTCAAAATGCTTTTACCAGGTCCTTAAAGTTTATAGTGTGGGGAGTTCTTTGCATTAAGCTCATTTTAGATGTGTTTGGTTATGTCACTAAAAAATGTCTATTTTTAGGCTTTAGAGTTTCTCAAAGGCACAATAAGGTATATGACTGGAATTTGCATGACAAAAGCAAAGCACTAAATTCTAAATTCAGCTGAAGTAACATATTCTAACTTATTTGGCCTGAACATAAAGCGATGAGCTCACTCAAGTGTACATTGTAACAGTACACCCATGTAACAGTACACATTCTCAAGTACTGGCAAATGTAGCTTCAGGTCAATGGTCCTCCCCGGCCTGGTCCGTCTGATTGGCTTCTTCATCTTTTTGCTGCTCGGTCATCTTGAAACAAAAAGAGAATTACAAATACATAGCTTATTTATTTATTGTGTTTTATTTGATATGGGAAGTGACAAAGAGTATGTACTTAAAGCAAATGTACCTGCTGTTCAGGGGCAGTTTCCTGCTGTGGAGATTTATCCTCTTTACCATCAGACAGACGGTCTTCTTGTCCCTCTGAAGGAGGTGGAGACGGGGGTCCATTTTGAACTTGGGGCTGTGGTGCAGCTGGTGCATCCTGGATGTTGAGGGATTTCACAGTGAGACCTTTAAAGGGGCCTTACACCAACATAAGACTGTAGACGGGTTGTGGAGGGAGACACTCACCTGTGCATCATGTTCAGTCTGTGGTGGAGGACTTGTCTCTTGGACCGGTAAGGTGACACCAGGAGAATACGGTATTGCAGCATGCTGAGCTGGCGGCGGAGGACTTATACTACGAGGCTGTTTTACACAGGATTTAGGAGGTGGAGGTGGAGGTGGAGGCCTTTCCTAAATGTGTGAAGAGACAGACATTAGAGAAAACCAAAGTCACACTTTGTATCCAATCTAGGCCTTGTTCCACGGGACACAAAGACCACAGGTCCACCCAACAGTTGACCCTCCACGGTTAGTTTGATTTGAGGCAAAACGAACAAATATATCACCCGAGCGTCCACCTGCAGGATCTGTGGTCAGAAGAGACCTGCTGTTCTCAACTCACCATCTCTTCCTCTGTGCAGGTGTGTGTGTGTGTGTGTGTGTGTGTGTGTGTGTGTGTGTGTGTGTGTGTTACAAACTAACATGACCTGATTTTTCATAACAGAGTTTGGTTGGGTGCTGGTCTGGTGGCTGCAACTGAAAGTTCAGCTTGAGCAGCTCATTATTACAACACAGCCCTTACAGGAGAATATGAAAAAATAGAGGCAGTCTTAAAAAGACAACCCCCACAACCACACCCCCATATACTACTATTTGACAACCCCCCCCACAACCACCCCCCCCCATATACTACTATTTGACCCCCACAACCACACCCCCATATACTACTATTTGACCCCACAACCACACCCCTATATACTACTATTTGACCCCCACAACCACCCCCCATATACTACTATTTGACCCCCACAACCACCCCCACCCCCCCCATATACTACTATTTGACCCCCACAACCACACCCCCATATACTACTATTTGACCCCCACAACCACACCCCCATATACTACTATTTGACTATACTACTATCCCCACAACCACACCCCCATATACTACTATTTGACCCCCACAACCACACCCCCATATACTACTATTTGACCCCCACAACCACACCCATATACTACTATTTGACCCCCACAACCACACCCCCATATACTACTATTTGACCCCCACAACCACACCCCCATATACTACTATTTGACCCCCACAACCACCCCCCATATACTACTATTTGACCCCCACAACCACATACTACTATTTGACCCCCACAACCACACCCCCATATACTACTATTTGTATAAAGTTAGTTGGTTGCAGCTATTTTGAAGCATAATGATTATTCCTCTTACCATATTCAGTCCTTACGTCTCTCTTATTGGAGAAATAACAAACCAGCACAAAGCGGTCCGCAGAAAACAGCAAACTACAGTCCAATAAGTTTGCCAGTCAGGCTGAGTTGAACATGACATGTGTTCCCCCCGCGTCATCAGTACATCCGGTTATAGCGACTTCAAAGTAAAAGCACCACCCTCAAACTGTCATGTAGTAGCAGTGAATGGAGAAAAGGAACTAGTTTTTTTGAATCCTTGGGTAGAGGGCTGCAGCCACAGATACAATGGGAGTGTGAGATATTTTTATACTTAATTTGTGTTTCAACAGTCAAAGAGAGATTTTACGGTGCCGCCGCTGGTTGTTGCAAGTTCTATTTTTTCATTTTTGTTTTCATTTATTTTATTTATAAATTGAGTATAAATCTGTGCTGAAGAGGCCAGTAGGGCACAGGCCCCAGGGATCAAACCCCTAGACCTGAACATCTGCTTGAACAAACCTTGTTGGAGAGTCATCATCAGTTAAAAGTAAAGCTGACCTGATCACTACAGAAACAAACTGTAAAAATACACACAAATCAGTAAAGCAGAATAGCCCTGCTTAAAGGTACAGTTCACCACAAAATCCATACTTATTTTTTAAATAGATATTTTTCCTCTTACCTGTAGTGCTATTTAGCAATATAGATTGTTTTATAGCGAGTTGCCTGGCTTTGGAGAAAGAGACCGTAGAGATGTCTGGCTTCCCAACAATGCAATGGGACTATGTGGCACTGGGGCCCAAAAGAAACATTTGAAAATGTCAACAGCAATCTCCCAGTTCCTCAAAATAACCCACAAACATAGACATCAGCAGTTTCATGGAGGAACTATGGTTGAAATAAAACAGCTCCTGCATGAAACATTGCTGTTGACTTTTTCAAATGGATGTTTTTCGCAATGTGTGTTCCAAAGCTGAACTCTATATAGTAAATGGTAAATGGGCTGTACTTGTATAGCGCTTTTCTAGTCTTCCGACCACTCAAAGCGCTTTTACATTACTAATCATTCACCCATTCATACACTGATGACAGGGGCTACCATGCAAGGTGCCACCTGCCCATCAGGATCTATCTAATCATTCACACCCATTCATACACCGATGGCACAGCCTTCGGGAGCAACTCAGGGATAAGTGTCTTGCCCAAGGACACATCCCTCTGATTGGGGGACGACCTATTATATTGTCCCATTATATTGGAGAGAAGGCAGCCACCTCTATGGCCTAACACTCTGAAACTCACAACAAGACAATGTAGATTGATTAATAGAAATACAGGTAAGAGGAAAAATATGATTTTTTGTTTTGTGGTGGACTGTCCCTTTAAGAATAGAATTGTGTAAATGACATGAATGGTAAAACTACTAACATTGTCTCATAATTCTCCCATTGGTGTGGCGATTATACACCAAATTATAGAGATAATAAAAACGTTTTATTCTGAAAGTCATTGAAGGCCGGATGTTCCCGATGACGTCATTCCGGGTTGTGTTTTTGTAGCCACAAGAAGGCAGAACGCAAAACAAACGCACGAGCGACACCTCCCCGCGGACGGCCTGCGTCACCGCCTCCCGACAGACACGTCGTTAGCCCGATAGCTCAGCTCAGCCGGCCTCAGAGCCGAGCCTCATGGTGTCGGGTCAGTCGGGTCAATGGGGAACTGCCTGTTCGCACAAGGAGCGGACGACCTGTCGCTGCTGAACGAGTCCGAGGGGGGCAGTCTGCCCGGGGAGCCGCCTCCACCCTACCAGGTCAGCACTGTGGTGTTACCTTACCTTATACCTTATAAGATAAGATAAGATAATCCTTTATTAGTCCCGCAGCGGGGAAATTTGCACTTATCTTACCTTATTTTATCTTACCTTATCTTATCTTATACCTTACCTTACCTTATACCTTACCTTATCTTATCTTATCTTATACCTTACCTTACCTTACCTTATACCTTACCTTATCTTATCTTACCTTATACCTTACCTTACCTTACCTTACCTTATACCTTATCTTATCTTATCTTATCTTATCTTATCTTACCTTACCTTATCTTATCTTACCTTATACCTTATCTTACCTTATACCTTACCTTACCTTACCTTACCTTACCTTACCTTATTCAATTCAATTCAATTCAATTCAGTTTATTTTGTTTGCCCAGAATCACAAATTTGCCTCAGAGGTGGAAGTAAAGCTAAAATGCTTAATGGTACAGGTAATAGTAATAGTAATGTGACTAGTAATAATAATGGTGGTAGCAGTCGGTGTCAGCAGGGCCGTAGCAGGATGCACGACCACGGTCCAGGTACAGCCACGATTTATAGAAGCCTGCGAAGCGAGAAAGCACAAAGACTCCAGGGTACAAGCAAGTCAATAAGCGTAATAGTACAGGCAATAATAATAGTAATGTGACTAATAATGATAGTGGTAGTAGTAGTGGGTGTCAGCAGGGCCTCAGCAGGTGGCACGATGACAGTCCAAATATAACCCAGATTCCTGGGAACCTGCGAGGCGAGAAAGCACAAGAACTCCGGGGAAGAAGCAAAATCAGTAATGTGCATAAATAGGAGATTAATACATAAAGATGGAGTGAGAGAAGAGGAGAGAGGAGCTCAGCATATTCTAAGTAGTCCCCCGGCTGTCTAGGCATATAGCAGCATATCTAGGGGCTGGACCAAGGCGAACCTGAACCAGCCCTAACTATAAGCGCTATCAAAAAGGAAGGTCTTAAGCCTGCTCTTAAAAGTGGTGAGTGTGTCTGCCCCCGGACTGAAACTGGAACCTGGTTCCACAGAAGAGGAGCCTGATAACTGAAGGCTCTGGCTCCCATCCTACTTTTATATACTCTAGGAACCACAAGTAACCCTGCATTGATTGAGCGCAGCTTTCTAGTTGGGTAATATGGAACTATAAGTTCCTTAAGATAAGACGGTGCCTGGCCAGTTAGAGCTTTGTAGGTAAATAAAATAATTTTAAATTCTATTCTTGATTTAACAGGGAGCCAGTGCAGAGAAGCTAATACTGGAGTAATATGATCTCTTTTCTTAGTTTTAGACATGCTTGAAGGTTAGAGAACTGGTTAGTTTCGTCTGGCTTAATTGATAGATATAACTGGGTATCATCTGCATAACAATGAAAGTTTACTGAGTGTTTTCTGATAATATTCCCCAAGGGAAGCATATATAAGGTAAATAAAATAGGTCCAAGAACAGACCCCTGTGGAACTCCGTGACTAACCCTGGTTTTCATCGAGCTTTCATTGTTTACATATACAAACTGAGATCGGTCTGATAAATACGACTTAAACCAGCTAAGTGCGGTTCCTTTAATGCCTATTAGATGCTCCAATCTCTGTAATAGGATTTGGTGATCAATGGTATCAAATGCAGCACTAAGGTCTAGCAATACAAGTACAGAGACAAGTCCTTTGTCTGAAGCTATTAGAAGGTCATTGGTCATTTTCACCAGTGCCGTCTCTGTGCTATGATTCACTCTAAATCCTGACTGAAAATCCTCAAATAAACTATTGTTATGCATAAAGTCACAGAGCTGATTTGCTACTGCTTTCTCAAGGATCTTGGAGAAGAACGGAAGGTTAGATATAGGTCTATAGTTAGCCAACACCTCTGGATCAAGAGTAGGTTTCTTAAGAAGAGGTTTAATTACAGCTAGTTTATATATATATATATATATATATATATATATATATATATATATACATTTATTTTTTTTCTCTTCAGAACCTCAGTATCAATAATGTAACATTCAGTACTTTAACTTGGGATGGGTGACGTCCCAAATGTCATTGGTAAATTGGATGTGGTAGATCTATATTTTTTGGTGCACAGTGCAGTGACTATTCTACCTGTCTACAATGCTGACATATTATGAGCTATAAAATGTAAATATGATGACAAAAAAATCTCAAACGAAAGGCTTTTATTTCATCCATCACTACTTGCATGATGGCCGTTCTCCTGGTTTTGACAGAAGCACAGGAGCATCTCAATGTCTGGTGACTTCTAAAATATCAGCCTCCGTCTCGATATTCCAGTATCAGTCGGGCTGTAATGCAAAGGGAGCATCTAAAATCCTCCCACCAAGAAGACTTGTTTCATAAATGACACAGTTTGTCTTCTGTTGCTTCCTCCCCAGGAGCGCAACCAGCCTGTGCCAGTGTACCATCCCAACCCGGGGGAGAGTCGCCTGGCTTACCAGCTGACCGAGGAGGAGCAGATCCGCATTGCCCAGCGAATCGGTCTCATCCATCATCTGCCCAAAGGCATCTTCAACCGGGGCTCCGACCCCTCTGACAAGAAAGTTAAAGAGTGGGTCTAAAATATTTAGATTTTCTGTATTCTTGTCTTTTTGTTCTCGTTTTGATCGAACACAATGGACTGGGATCATTTTGTACCAATCCTAATTAAAGCAGTACTCTAAGCCTTTGAACAGGATGGGATTTTGTCATATTAAGTGAATAAAATGAATAATACTTTATACAATTTAAAAAAATAAATAAATAAGAAAAAGTAAAACAGTCGACTTACAATGTAGATCAGTACCGTGGCTCAGCCCTACATGAGGGGATGATCTATGGGTTTATTTGAATGTGATATCAGGTGCTGCTGGAATAAATGAACAGCCACCCCAAAAACACAGCTTTACATCATCTGCTCACTGCTTTGTCATCAAATCTCAGTTGAAGTTAGTTACACTGGTAATTATATGAAATTATATTGACAAAGATGTGTTGTTTTTTTCACACTGCGAGGGGATTTTTTATAGTATTTTATGCTTTACATTGTCTAAATGTGTTTTGAAAATCTAAATAAGTGATATACCTGAGCTGATTTTACAGATTTTATCTTCATACATAAAGATAATCAACTCTCTGTTTCTCTCTCCGCCAGGTGTGTGATCTGCATGATGGATTTTGAGTACAGCGACCCCATTCGGTTCTTGCCCTGTCTTCACATCTACCACGTGGATTGCATTGACCCCTGGCTGATGCGCTCCTTCACCTGCCCCTCCTGCATGGAGCCGGTCGATGCAGCCCTGCTGTCTTCTTACGAAACCAACTGAGCAGCCCCTCAACGGCTGCTCCTGCCTAAAAGTAACTGCACCTTTTGTAGCCGAAAACTGTCCAAGCTGTTCCAACAGGTAGCCGAGGTGATGTGGAATTATGCAGATGTTTGCAGGGTGTTTTAGGATGCAGACAGGTGTTGAGAACTGTGCCCCACACTACGTCACTTAAAGTCTGATATGCACCTATTTGGGCTTTGGAAACTCTTTGCCTTTAACAGTAGGACGATGTGCCAAATCAAGCTAGATGAAGAATACAGAAAGCTGTACACGTAGCAAAATATTACTGCAAAGTAATGTCACTTTTGTACGACCGACAGTCTATTTTAATTTGTGATTTTTTTAACTGTAATTGGATGCATTTCACCATTGTGGTTTACTTCCCCTTTTTAGACCTAATGTGCAATATGTAATATCAATGGAGAAAATGCAAAAAAATGTTCTCCGTCTGTTGAAGTTGTTGTGTTTTTAAAGAACATGTGGCCTTGAATGTCACAAAAACACAGGCCTCTCTACTGATATGCAATCATCAGGACACAGAAACATTATTTTTTTTCTGAACAAAGATATGCTAAAAGGTCCCACGACCGTTTATGTCTACAGCGCCACGAGATGGAATGGTGTCCATTTAGATGCAATCTATTTTATTTGACTAAGGTTGTCAGTACTGTTGCTTTTCCTTTTGAAGCTGCTCTTAAAAATGTGGATCTTGTTTTTTTGGGGGGTTTTTCCTATCCCACAATATAGATAATCTCCTTTGCTTTGCCTTGAGCTTGTGCTCTCTGTTTTGTTTTCAAAATCAGTCCTTAGTGTGCCCTTTTCATTGTTTACTGCCAGTGACATTTACAAAGACAACACATGCTGTGCACCTTGGGATACCTCTCATCCGTATCCTGTAGAGTTCTTAGGTGTGTGTGTGTGTGTGTGTGTTTTTGTAGGAGACGGTGGCTAGAGATTGGCATGTCGAGGTGTCGTTGTGAATTGTCAGTTGTGAACCTCGTTGTAGTTCCTTCTCTTTTTCTAGTTCGAAGCTGTTGGGGTTTGTTTTTGTGGTGACCGCCTTCTTACAGCAAGTGATGCATTTCCAAAACTCCTGGTTCTGGTCAAACAAAAACACTTTCATCTTTTGGTACTCTCTGATACTGTCCGCGTTATGTATAGCACAAACAAGTAAAAATGCTGAAAGAGACGCCACAGTAGCAGAACGGACTGTGTCTTGAATGTAAAGCATTATTTCAGCTTTTGAAGGTTTGGACAGTACACGTGACAATAAGAGGACATATTTCTGATTTACTCAGGCTGCTGTGCCTTTTTAAGTTTGAGGTAAGCCAATTCCTGTGAAGTACAATCATTTCTGACATGACTTTTTCATTTTCCTTTAGTTGTCCTCTAGGGGGAAACAGATACCAGCACTGTACTGATTTGTGTCGCTTTGAATTAAACCAGAAATGAAGCCAGGTTTGCTCTGGCTGCTGTTAACAATCAGTTTGTGTTTTCATTTATAATGTGTGCCAGCGGTGTGCAGATGTTAAAAAGTGGACACCAGATTTTACACATTATGTGTTGTCTTTTTATGTTGTGTGTTAAAGCCAAAGTGGTCTAGTTCATTGTTTTCCAGCAGTTGTGTTTAATAAGTGTGCAATTCTTTGAACAGGGAATGTTTCAGTGTTTAACCAGAAACTATTATAAGACCAAGGGCCAAAAGAACAGCAGGCTCAAAACATTAGTGCAAATGTCAACCAGCTGCACCCCGAACATCCGCAGTGTCATTTCCACTACAAGAACACAGCATGTGGGAGCAGTGCTTACTAAAGCAAAGACGGATACTTTACAAAGCTGCACGAGGGAAAAAAAAGATGAAGAGGTACTTTCTTTCAACAAAATATTTTTATTAAAAAGGTATTTACAGTATTAAAAGCACACTTTATTGCACACTGGATAACGGTGTGAGACTGAAAATCAATCTTAATGTAAACCTAAGCTTCTAAATTTAAAAAAAGTATTTTACAGTACTTAGTCATTTACAGGCATTTACAGGAGATTTCTGAACAATGTACAGTAACAGCAACAGACAAACGCATAGTATTTATTGTTGTGTATTGTTTTTAAAAAGCGTAGATTCCTATACTGACTGTGGCCAGAGCCACAAAAAGTCCCAGCAGCGTCCTGAGCAGCGGAGATGATTGGAGGATGGCTCCGGGGATCTGGAGTACCTTCACTGGTGTGGAGTGTGTGGAAGACGTCTGCAGCTTGTTTTCAGGGACACTCAGCAGCATCTTCTGCAAATCATCAAAGACCTGTAACAAGAGAAAAAAAAAAAACAGTCAAGAACGTCCATCAGCTGCTTCTGGTTTAAACAGTTTCAAGATCAAAGGTTAGTCTGGTGACATTTCTGTTTAAAGCTTTTATCGCTCTGCTCAACCGGCACCGCTCTGTACCTGAATGTTTAACTCGAACGCCCTGACAGCCTCCTCCAGCACGCCGTTCCTCTGCTCCTCCGTGAGCTCCACGCTGTTCATCCGGCTGCGATACAGCTGCTTGAACCGGTTGGGGCTGGACACACCAGGGAAGGCAAAGAACGACAGACCCTCGCTGCCCCTCAGCCCCATGGACTTCTGGGCGATTCGACCCAGGACCTGGCCTCCAGACAGGTCACCTAGGTAACGAGTGTAGGCATGGGCAACCAGGAATTCAGGGTTTTCTTTACCGATCTGGGAAAAAAAGCAGGGATGAAGAAGTGTTATTACAGTATCAAACAGAAGATTTGTGTGATATATATATATATATATACACAAACATAAGTATCATTCTATTCTACGAAACATACCTGTCTGAGTCTGTGGGAGTATCTCTTAGTGGCAGCCGGGACAACGATCTTCTCTCTCCAGTCCTGGCCATAGAAGTATTCCAGGTCTTTCTCGATGGCCTCCAGTCTGGCCAGTTCAGCCGGGAAGTAAATGGGAGCGACGGCAGGGTGGCTGGAGTTCCTGTCCATCTGTTCCTCCAAGGCATTGTAGATTTCATACAGCGAGGACAGGAGGAGCTGAAGAAGAAGAGGAGGAGGAGGAGGGGGTGGTGTCAAGATGAGATCACAGTAGCTAATACAAAAAGATATGAACAAAAGTGAGATCATCCAATAAGAATAGATTTAAAATGTGTTACCTTATACTGCGGCAGGGTGACTTGTCCCTTCTGGAAGCTCAGCATAATTTCTGTGTTTTCTGCCCTGACGTGACTCTCCTTTGTCACCTTTTTGATTTGTTCTGACAGATCCCTGCAAAAAGAAAACGGGCAAAAGGTTAGACAAGAAGCCATGAAATAAACAACAAATGTGGGACCTCAGAAGTACAGCGGTTGTACATCACATGAATCACTGCACCTTTAGGTGTTTGTCTTATGTAGGCAACGTACAGATGATAAGATTTACAAGCGGGGACAGTTGGCACACACTGCACTAGTAACCTACATTAGCATGCTGCAGCACTGATGCAGATAAGATTCAATCTCTGTGTATGCTTTTTTTTAAAGAAACGTTCAGTTTGAGCGCAATAATCTCAGAGCATTCAAGGATGAACATGGCAATGCCCGGTGGTGAAATTTGATCACAAGAGATGCAAAATAAATCACAGCAGCTCATTCTCACCTGTCAGTCATCAGCTCTGCTGTGGTCTGAGTCTTCTTCTCTGTCTCCATTGTGGCCCTGAAAACAAATGTTGAGATGTCAGGAAAAATGCATTTGCAGACCATCTTCCAACATGATCAACAACATTCACCAACATTAAAGGTAATTGAATTCCAAAAAACAGCACAGAAGACATCGTGTTTTACTCACCAGTTAGGATGAAGTTCTGTTGGTCTGGTAGTTTGTTCTATGTCCACAGTGATTCACTGTTTTCCCTCTGGATGTGCACTACAGCTTGCGCTCTGTGTTCTCTCCCTTTTATATGATCGTCTTCTGTCTCCTCCCTCCAAGCAGCTGAATGGAAACAGGAACTCAGCGTCACAAAACCTCAGCTTAACATGATACGGCAACTTCAGCAAAAACAGTGGGAGGGACTGTGAGTTAACATGATGCTGCAGCTTTGAGAACAACTTGGAAGAGTTCTGAGGGAGGGACTACGGGGCTTAACATGAGTAAGGGAATCCCAGTAATGCCCTGGATCCCAGAGGGAGGAGGGCTGAGTGCTAAACATGACAGTGCAGCTTTGGAGTTCCCAAAGTTGGATCAGACGAGAGGAGGAGCCGACTCTAAACATGACTGTGTGAGTTCCTGAAGCCAGAGAGAGGAAGTGTTGAAACAGTGACTAATGTTCGAGAGTGAACAAAACAATCACATGATTGTATCAAGAAAATACACCAACCGTTTTCAGTTCATCAGAAACATGAACAAGTTTGACCACGTAACTAAAGTTTAGTTTATTAAAATTCACATGAAAATAAACAATTGTCAGTAGAACAAGAAGCGATACTGAGACAGAGCAGATATGAGCAGTGCAATTACATTTAAAAGATGTGGTGAAACACACTTCTCTCTTTGATTTTTCTCCATGTATATATATATATTTTAACAGTTGAGATTTAAGTAACACTGTTTATTAAAGGAAATTTAAGCCAAAAACTTTATTTCTTATTCTTTTTTGTAAATGTTCTTTTTATGTTGTATGGAGCTGAGATCAGATTGTTGTGTGGGTTCTTTAAAGTGTGTCACAAGAAACTAAAACTATTTCTTGACCTCTCTTTGAGCACAGGTGCATGTTGTGTTGTTGCTGCTGGCACAGTATAGACTCAATATTGTCGTGTTAGCAGTTTAGGGTATATAAGGATAGGAGGATGTGTCATATGTTGCACAGATTGTGAAACCCTGATAAGGAAATGTGAGATTCCTGAGCTAGAAGTCCAGCAGATAACAGACATCAAGTTTGTTCCATTGAACCATTCCTAACAGATGATTTGTATCAACTATTTGTGACTATTTGTAACTATTATATTCATAGAGCAGTCTTGGATAAAGACTAGTGTAGCAGTTGATTCTTACGTATTGTATTTTTGGAATTATTTTGACTAATATATATTGCTGGATGCTGTAATGTAATTGGAAATAAGGGGCCAGGTCCAAACCAGAAAAAAAAAACAGCCCCACAATATACATTTTGTCATGAAGTCTCATTACGCCCATTAGATAAAGGTACACATAAAATGTTTTATTTAAAAAAAAATTGATGCAAATATGTAGAAACAAAAAAAATTGCACAATCTACATATTGTGCAAAAAAAAAAAAGAAAAAAATACATATTTCGAGAAGATCATTTTTATGTTTAAAAAAAAAAAGAAAAATGCTGACGAACGTGTTTCTGCACAGCCAGCTGCAGCAGATTAGACTCCTAATGAGTGATCTATTAAATCAGGTCACCTGCACTCGCTCCAGCCTTAACGTGACTCAGCAGAGAGCCGAGGGCAAGCACTAAACGTGAGTCAGCACTTTATCCTCCGCTCTGATTATGGTGCAGGACGTGTGACCGACGTAAAGTTGGGACAGTGAGTTTATCCGAGGTTCTGCAGGAGGCAGAGGGGACAGGATGCATTGGGTTATGTGAGGTTGTGAGCCACATGCGTGCTTGTTGTCCAGTCGAAAAAGACCCCGGATGTACCATAGAGAAAAGTCTCCCTCAATGAACGTTAGTTTGTAGCCATGACGTTACCGCCAACGGTCGCTGTAACCTGGCAACGTCGACAAAAATGGCGACACAAACTGTTTAAATGACATACTCACATACTGAGGCTGTTTTTATTTGTTGTAACGTTAACACAATAAAGACACTCAGACATTAAGGCCCTGTAGAGGGTGCTAAGTAACCCTCCACTGTTACTTTAGGTTGTTTGTCTGATTACCAAAACCTCCATGGTACCAAACACAGTCTAGTTCCCTCTACTGTGCCTGCTATGCATTACCATAGTCCTGGCAAGTCATTTGAAAATAAAGGCCTGTGCACTACTTCTAGCACAGTCACGCATTGCCAAAATACATTTACAGCAGTTGACTGCTCAGCTTCCTTTGTGGTCTGGCATCCACATAGACGACACATTGAAATGTGGTCAGAGAGCATTTAAGTAAAGCAAATGACTGAATGAAATGGTCATTAACTCATAGTGAGTTATTTCTGTTTAATAAACTTTATTCTTTCTCAGGCTCCTACTTTAGTGTTACTGCTGTTAAATCAATGTCCCTCTCATCCTTGAGTGTACAGAGAAGCAGGCCCACCGAGTGGAGACATCCAGAGAGGGAGGAGAGGGTCCTACAAGACTTAAAGATGGAGGTGGAGGAGCCACATCTGGATTTAGAGGAATGTATCAGCATTAGGTGGACCCTGGGCCTGCACTGGTAGTTGGTGGTAGTTTAGAGAAATTAAGCTTTTCAAATGATCTTTCGTCTGCAGCAGAGTAATGGTTGTGATTAGGGGTGCGACAAATAATGCATCTTATATATTGTGATATAGTCTCTTTTTTTATGTTATTGATACATTGGCATCAATATTAGGCTATGTTGTGTTGCAGTGTCAGAGGTGTGTCCTTAACTGAAGATATTTGACCTCTGAACAGTACTCTATTGTGACATTGTTACTTAAAATTTTTATTTGGATGTTGTGATTAATTTCAATTCCCTATGTGTGATAGCTTATTATTCACATTCTTTCAGGAACAGGGGGGCCTGCTTAACGTGGAAAGGACACTCTCTGGTATGGTATTTTTCTGGTCACTGTGTGCATTCATTCACCATGTGTCAGAGTGGCTGAAGAGTTTTTACAAGTCCATCATGGCTGTAACACAGTGTGTCTCAGTGGTTAATGTTGAGCACATTCCAGCTAAAACAGCCATGTCTAATCATATGAACACAATGCAATCTAAAGCTGCCGAAGGGCACTTTATAAGATGAAAATATGGTTAACAGCATCTATTGTTATATATGAATACATTACATATTGCAGGTAATAGTGAGGTGGAGTCCTCTGGCCTCCTCCCTGCTTATCCAGTCTGTGTTCCACAAGGCCGATGGGAAGAAAGAGGAGGAGGAGAAGAAGAGGTGACTGAACAGATGAGATAAGAGTTATTTTACCCGTCAGATTACATTTGTCTGTGGGTGTTAAGATTGTAAGAATGAATTCAAACTGCCTGTAATTTCATCCCCTCTCTAAAACTCATGATTTATGTGTAATCTCTCTTCCAGGAAATCCGAGACAGGGTGTTGCGTTCATGTTGCACAGCAGAGGTCAGCATTGAGCAGGTAGTTATCCCTTATGTTCAGTTTGTTTCTACTTTCACTTTTACTCTTTATCATTTTCCTATCTTTCTGCTTATCACAGGCAAGTCCAAGCTCCATGTTGGAGTACCGGGTGTACTTAGATAACCAGCACAACATGGCCGACTGTCCTGTCATCACCCCTGCTGCCACTCCAGTAACCCACAGGCCTTGTCCATTCATACCTGTTCCTGGTTCAGTGACAGCTGCTGCTACTGCAGTGAGCTCTGTGGTTAAATCCGTGGTGTCCAGCCCCATGATGGACACCTCTGCTCCCATTAGTTCTATGTGCAGTCCCACCAGTTCAGCCTGGGACACTCTCAGATCCACATCCATGAGTCCCGGCTGCTCTGACCAGGATCCTGTCAGTGCTGCAGCTCATCTCCACCTGTTGGGAGAATCCTTGTCCCTGATTGGACTCCATCTTCAGGAGACAAATGTGAGTAGAGTCAGTGCAGGAAAAAAAAGTGTCCTATTAAATACTGGTCTGGGAAACTTTATTTCATATCGTGAATGTATTACATGGACAAGTGGTTCCAAAACGTTTTTCATTTATGTACACCCTTTGGATTTTTTTCTCGCAAGGTACCCCTGACCAGCCCAAATCATTATACACGTACTTGTGAATGTGATTGCACCTTCAAATAGATCATTGGTCTGACCAGCAGCTGCACATTGCTTATATCAAGATAGCTACATTATAACTCATAACTAAACAGGGCAGACGTATTATCGCTGACCAGACTGTAATTATAACCAGATCAATTTATTATTAGCAGATTCTAACTGGTTGGACCCAATATAGGCCTGTCAGAGTTAGGTAAATATAGGACTTGACTGTCCCTCACCAACACTGCAGCTCCGTCTGTTTCTTTTACATCTTCACAAGGATTATTTCTCACTAACGTTAACGGTTTTATCTCCAAATTGATGTATTGCTTCTAAACAGAGATATTTCTGGCTAATGTTAGCTAAACAAAGTGCAAATGCTAAATTAGTTTATTGACTTACAAAGTGAAAAGTACTTGTATTAAGGACCAGATTTATAGCGGCATAAAGTTTAAAATGTGTCGTTTGGCGCCACCTCCTGACAATAATGGAGAGCTGGCTAATGTTGACCCCCCTTAATATCATTAACAGTTATTGATAACAAAGATGATCTGTTACAATAAAATACATGAAGAATGCAACCAGCTTGGCACCAACATGAGTTCAGTGTCGTAATGACCCTTCCTTCTTTTTATATTCATTGGAGATGTGAGATATTGTAGTCCTAGAATTTAAGTTGACACAAACATGATTATCTAGTTTTTTTTTGCTCCATTGAACTGCCCACACACTAACGGACTACAAGATGATGAAGGGCAGGTTTAATTTATCTTCTATTGAACAACCATGCACTGCATTAGGAGATTAAATTCCCTTTTTATTCATGTCTCTGCAGAAAACGGTGAGCATGTCGAGCAGCTTGTCTCTGCTCTTGGACTCTCTGCTTTGTGCTCTGGCTCCTCTCCTCTGCCTCACCGCACAGATACCAGAGCTGAGGAGCTGCACTCAGCACACACTGGTGAGAGATGCAGCCGCTTAACACTGCATACACACCATATACTATACACTCTTCAAATTTAATATAATGTTATCTTTTTTTTAATTTTTTTTAAGCCCTCCACTTTGGAAAACATTTCCTATGTGATGCCCGGGTTGTGAGTGACGATGAAGACCCCACTGACAGCAAACAGCACGTTCTGATACTGAAAGACACTGTAGGTCAGTTTACATCTGGAAAAAACATCTTAAATCTGTTTTGTTGTACAAGAATATTTGTTTGCACTATTGAAATTATTTCAGTGATATTACAATCATTCAAGTTGACTTTAACATGTCGGGTCAATTTTTTTTTGTATTTGTTGTTTAATTAAAAGAGTTCTGTAAAGATATGAATTATGTAACTTTTTTACTGACTTGATACCATCTGTCTGCGTCACTGGACACATTAAAAGTGTCAATTTATTTTCTTCTGCTTTACATTGGATTTGATCAGGCGTCCGATAGATTTACTACATAGTCTCTTAAATGTTCTAGGATTTACATTTGAATGTAAAAGTTGGAGAAACTAAAAAATAGCCTGAGTTCATTTTAAGGAATATACCAATCTTTATCCACTCTAATAAAAAATGTGACTGCATATGACAACAGCAGCCTCCATTTCATATCCGTGTAATTATAGTACACTAACATGAAAAATAAGCAGTGAAAATATTGTCAATAAGCTGAAACTAACTAAAATTATATAAATCAGTTTTTTTTAGCTATAATATATCTACTAAAAAAATGGGAGACAGCATGAATTCTTGAGTCTTTTGACATTGAACCACAGAACTGAACAGACTTTGACATTCCAGGAGATGGCGCTGTGTCGCAATTGCTTTACAATTGTTCCCTGATATTTTTCCCATGCAGTCTAGTCTTGTAGAATGAAATAACAAGAACATGATTTTAATATAGTGTAGTAGATCAAATGCTATATATCCAAGCTATATAGGAAAGAGTTTGGTAGTGAAAGACTAAGAGAATGTTGATTCACAAATTAAAAGATTTAAACATTATGGTCATTATTACAGTTTTCCAACAAAATATTTTGTACTTTCTTTTTAGCTACATATTTCTGAGACATTATAACTGAACAAAGACTACTGTAAAGCTACACATGTAAAAACTATACCTTTCTGAAAAACTGAAACTCAACTCAACTTTTGGCCACAACAAACATTCATATGCTAATTATGACAATTTCACACAAACATGGATGTAAACTGTAACCTGACTGGTTGGTGGAGGCACTAGTGTAGTGCCTCCACCAACCAGTCAGGATACAGTTTACGAGGCGGTAATTCTAGTTTATAAACAGAAAGATCCAAAAATCACAGACTCTTAATAATTGAAGCTCGCAGCTTTAAGGTTTTCAAACACGATGTAGAATGAAAGTGCTGTTTACTTTTTTGTAAATCCCCTGTCCGTATGATGCCCAACGTAGCAGAGTTAAGTTCCTTGTCGATTTATTCAGACTTTACATCCTCAACTTGCCCTGACAACGGCAGCATCTGAAAGTATTAACAGGCATATTTTACCAGTTATTAACCCAACGGCTCAAACCCTGATGTTCATGCTTATTTGATAGTCAATGATGAGTTTTGACACCTCATGGGTGTGGTCGATAAAAGTAAGGCAGAATGATTCACATGTGCCCTGGGATGCACTGCCTCCGCCCCATCATGGAATGCTTAGCAGCCCGCAGACAAAAGAAACCTGTTGTGCCCGAAAAAAAGATATATACTGCTGAGTACGTTCATGTGGGCATGTGTTAAAAATTTGGGAGTGGTGAGACAGGTACCTCCCTAAGACTGGGAGTCTCACCTGCGTAGGCAGCTGTTAGTCGTCAACATGTACTGTTCTGGTTGAGTTGTCTGGGTGAGATTCCGTGAATACCAAATAAACGGAGCACACAGAGAAGACAACGCATGAATACAACTTAAAGCCCTCACACTATTAGGTAAGTATGTTTGTTTATTGTTTGAATGATGCTAAACTAGTACTAGTTATCTGAATATTAATGTGGGAGTTTCACTAATGCAGCAAATTGTACAGTTGGTTGTCATTGTTCTGTGAGCTTTACTTTTGACTTTCAGTATTAGATTGAGGTCATGTTGACTTTCACTTTAGTGCTAAATGTATATAGTTTTCATAGTGAACTTGAAATGCCATATGTCCAGTCCTTTTTTTAAATTTTTGTGTGCATTTGTAAGCGGATATATTCTGTTAATGTTTGCATTTGAGTCCACGCATAAATGTCCTGGTAGAATGTAGTTAGACAGGACTGACAAGGTGTGGCTCATAATGAGAGCTTAGTAAAGAGGGGATGCAGTTGGCAAAGGAAGAAAGGCTCCAGTGAACTGAAAGCTTCATGTAGAAGCCCAGCTATTATCGATTATCTTAGTTCTTGTTTACTCAGGTGAGAGCCTGGAGAGAAAGGTGATGCTCAAAGGAAACTAAATAAGAAGACTGCATTCTTTCAACTATGATCAGTCACACACCTATCACAGACGAAACTCATGAAAAGTCATCATATCTTTCACATGTTTGTTTAGACCTTATAGTAGTTTGTTGTAGCTTCCCATAAAATAGAACCAGTAATCTTTGGTACTGAGTTACATTCAGCACATCTGACCCCTTCCTCCTCCTCCTCCTCCTCCTCCTCCTCCTCTCTCCTTTCAGCCATGAGTGAACTGTTGAGAGGGAGCTACTACGGGTCCTCGTCCCCAGAGCTGAGACTTGTTCTCCTGGGAAACATCGGGTGTGGAAAGACGTCTTCGGCAGACACCATCCTGGGCGAGCTGTCCCCCATCTCCCCCAATGCCTCCAGGAGCTGCCAGCTGCGACAGGGCATATCCGATGGCAGGAGTGTGACGCTGGTGGAGGCGCCGAGATGGTACTGGAACGGCGGCAAGATGGAGGAGAGTGTGAGGAACGAGACGCAGCGAGCCACGACCCTGTTCACCCCAGGCCCACATGCCATTCTGCTGCTGGTGCCTGTTAGCCAATTCACAGAGGTGGGTTGTGAACTCAGTTGGCTCTTCCACTTGTGTTTTTGTCTTGACATTATTACTCATTTACTCATGCAGTCATCAATGGCATTGTTTTGGTAGTTTAAAAAGTAAGAGATGTGATTTTGATTACTCTGCCTCCTAATATAAAATATTCATTCATTTTCATTTATTTTTTGAAAATGAAATTGTTTGAGGAAATTACAAGGAACAGTATGTTGGTATACAAGGTGCATATGTTTTGGCAGTGAATCTAGCATTTAAAGTCCAAATGTTGGTTGTCTTTCTCAGATGGAGGTTCATGTGCCGGCAGAGCTGGAGGAAGTGTTTGGGCAGGAGGCCCTGGATCACACCATTGTCCTGCTGACCTGTGGGGACTACTTGATGGGAAAAACTGCAGAGGTATAAATGTTGTACATGTTCTCTCTGTGGCGTGCTAACACTGTTCATTTCCAGTACTCTTATGTTTAGTATTTTTAAAGCCTTGTCTACACTTTAGTACCCTGGATTTCAACTGTATTTGAGTTTTAAAATGAGTTGGCCAGGCTTGTGACACACTCACACTGAGATAAGAGCGATCTGTCTAAAGTTTTCTCTTATTCCAAAATAAAAAGGGCAAACTTTTGCACACCACTAGGTCACCAGGTGCGTACGAGAATACCTAGGGTAGACAATATAGAACAAAAATCACAAAAATCCTGCACACTGTCTTATTCACTTGAATTGGGGGTATTAAGTGACAACGTTTGTACTAATTCCGAACTGAAATCGTTTTGTGTATACTTTGAAAAATGACCATTTTGTGAGGAAACTGCTGCTTCAAATTTCGTACATCTTTGCAAAATTTCCCACAATTCACTGCGATATGCACTAAAGAGTTTGTGTTATAAGTCCAGGATAGAGAGATAACCCATTGCAAATATATATATTTTTTTCCACAGGAATATCTGCAGAAAGAACACCCAGGCCTGAGGCAGATAATTGAGGCCTGTGGGGGGAGGTACCATGTCATCAATAATCGGCAGAGACAGAACAGGGAGCAGGTCCTCGAGCTGCTGGAGAAGGTAAGACTGCAGTGTTAAGAGCAATAATCAGAGCAGCATCAAGAGTTGAGTTTGCACACACAGTTTGCGGTGTTTATTGTTCACAGCTTCTCTGTTCTCATACTGATTGTGGTGGTTTTCCCACAGTTTAGTCCGTTTGGGTGCAGACTTTAAAAAGAACACATGTAGATTTTGGGATTTTTGTCGAGAACTTTTTTAAAACCTCAAAGTGCAACTCTGTTTTATAACATACTGCACTTGGCAGACCTTGTTGTTTTGTCAGAGAAAGTTACTGAGCCTTGATGTTTTTCCCAGCAACGCCCTGTTTCACACAACAATCACACCCAGCCGTAGTCTGGACGTGTATTAATAATTAGGCTGATTACATAATAACTTTGACTGACATGAGAATTGTAATGCAGGGATCATAAGACGTGGCACTCTTATTGTAAATGTAAGGATGTGGGACATCTCCTAAATGTATTGTTTGTTTATTTAACAGGTGGACAATATGGTGACGAAAAATGGTGTTCTCTATATGAAAACGGCCCAGGATAGAGAGCTGGAGCAACAAGTAAAAGACAGAAAGAGGGAACTTCTGGAGAGTTACAGAGCTCAGAAGGAGGAGAGAAAAGAGACCGTTGCTTCAATGCCCATCCAAAACACAGAAACACAGAGGAGTGTGGAGTACAGCACCGCCTCCGAGAGGAGGAGGAGAGAAGTGAGGGACGAGATAGAGGGAAGTGTGAGAGTGAGCCAAAGATCTAACGGGCTCCATTCAACTCAAGCACCGGAGCAGCCGACTTCTTCAGAGCCGCTTAATGACCAGAAGGTCGGCAAGACGCCCAGTTTCAGACTAAATACAGGTAAATATAAGCATTTTTGTACCCAATGTTGTTCTAAATCCCAATGTTGAGTAAAAAAAGATCAGAAATGAATGTGAGCACAAAACAGGACTCATATTTACCGTTTTTCCTCTCTAGATGGAGCTATACTCTCACAAATGTCTGAGGTTAAGTCAACTCCAAAAGTGGTCACAACTTGTGAGTCACAGGGCCTCACTGTCTCATATTGTGTCGCTTAAAAGTGCTATGATTTCAGATGTTAAAAAAATTATTGTAGTTTTCCATATTAATCCCCAAATTTCTCCTGATTGTTTTCAGTTCACCAGAGAATAAACAGCTTCGAAGAGAGATCCCCCGAGCCGTCTCCGACCTCCTCTCCTTATTCGCCCGTCTTTTCCGCCTCGCCGACCTTCGCCCCCTCTCCCGCCTCATTCCCTTCACCCTTCTCTCCTTCCTCATCCACTGCATCCTCCTTACATTCATCCTCCTCACCTTCATCCTCTCCGGAGCTGCGTCTGGTGCTGCTCGGGCGATCTGGAGCAGGGAAGAGTACAGCTGGTAACTCCATACTGGGGCGCGAGGAGTTTGTGTCAGACCCGGACAGCCTTAGAGCGATCACTCAGGAGTGTGAGAAAAAGAAAGCACTGGTTGAAGGAAGACAGGTAAGTGAAAAGAGACTTTCATGTTTTCATTTTCCTTTCATTCCATGTGCAATCGCCAGCCCCTTCTGAATCTAATCTTTGCCTTCCTCCATGTTTTGTGCCATAAAACAAAGAAAATGCTAGTTTTTCAATGAATCAACTCCTCACTTCGCTGCATTTGTGTCCTCTCTCAACTGCAGGTGGCGGTGGTGGATACCCCAGACTGGTTCAATACAGAGCAAACTCCAGATGAGGTGCGAGCTCAGATCTCATCCTGCGTGGCGTTGTCCAGTCCTGGTCCACACGCCTTCCTCCTGTGCGTCCCCTTAGACCAGCCTGCAAAGACCGAGCTGCAGGCTCTCGAGGCCCTCGAGACCGTTTTTGGCACAGAGGCAGTCCAGAGACACACTCTGCTGCTCTTCACTTACGCAGATAAACTGAGGGAGAGCAAGAAGGCAGGGAAAGACAGCGTGGAGGCGTACATCGCTGGTCAGCGGGGGGATTTGTTGAAGCTCGTGGAGAAATGCAGGGACAGGTTTCATGTGATGGAGCGGGGAGGAGGTGGGAGGGACAGGAGGAATGTGGCAGAGTTGCTGGAGAAGGTGGAGCAGACGGTGAAGGAAAGTGGAGGACAGTGCTACTCCCATCCTGCTTTTCAGGAGGCGGAGAACAGAGTGAGGCAGAGACAGGTAGAGATAGCAAGGGAGAGAATGAGGGTGAAACCAGAGCAAGACGGACCGCTCAGCTCTGAAAAGCGGGTGCTCTATCCCTACATGCAGCCTGTGGCTGAAGAGGAAGTGAGAGAGGAAGAGATTGAGAAAACAAGGGATGAGGCAGAGATGAGTGTAAGCAGCATGAATATTGAGAGCCTTCCTCCCATTACGCGTTCCACCATTTCCCCTTCACTTCTCCACTCCATTAGGGAGAAAATTGAGTCGAGTACAAAGATGTTACCCAAACTGTTGGCGGATGGCTCTGCGTGGGTCGGCGAGGGAGCAAAGAAGGTGAAGGGTAGTTCGGTGTGGGAGACAGTCGGCAGCGGAGCACAAAACGTCCACAAGAAGATGGTTGATAGTTCTGTATGGGGGAAGGTGGGAGCTAGTGCCGGACATGTGTCCAAACTAGTGGGAGGTAGAGTTCCAAAGGTAGTGGTGGACGGTTCTACGTGGGTGGGATCAGGAGCAAAGTCAGTAGCAGCTAGTCCAATGTGGGGAAAAGTTGGATCGGGGGCCTCAGTAGTGGCGGACCGGTCCATGCGTGTCGGGTCCGGGATTGGAGCCGGGGCAAAGAATTTGGCGCAGAGTCCCATGTGGGGAAAAGTGGGATCTGGGGCCAAATCTGGAGCTAAACTGATGGCTGAAAGCTCTGCACGGGTTGGAGCCGGACTCGGTGCCGGTGCTAAGAAGGTGGCGCAGAGTCCAGTGTGGGGGAAAATGGGCTCCCAGGCCAAAGCAGGGGCCAAAATGGTGGCGGAGAGCTCTGTGTGGGAGAAAATTGGGACAACTGCGAAACAGGTGCCCATGGTAGTCATAGTGGGCGCACTGCTGGGTCTGGTGCTCGGTGTGGTTTTGGGGGGTTTGATTGGCGGAGCTGTCGGGGCAGCTGCTGGGTCTGCCGCAACCGAGGTGGGCAGACGGAAATTCTTCAACAAAAGCAAGTTAGAAAAGACGGATGACGCAGCAAGGAATGTGGAGAGAACAGTGAACAACAGCATCGACTCTCTGGTAAAACAAGGAGAGAAAGTACTGAAAACTGAATGAACTGCTGAATGGATCATGTATTTAAAATGTTTAACAAATGTGAAAACATTTAGTTGTGAATTCGTGGCATCAGAGTGTATAATTCAAAAACGGTGGCAAATATGGTTTTCATTTTTATTTTAACAGATTGACGATCTTTGTTTTTTTCTTTCTTTCTACACCAGTAGACAACAAGTTGAATTCACAACTTCAATATTATTACATTATTTGTTTAAGTTTCATTTCACCACCTAATGAATGAGGATGGTTGTGACTTTTTTTTTCTTTTTAAAGGGTGAATGTTCCTCAAACTTTATATGTTCCAGCAATATTTTTGATTTGACTAAATTAACTTGGCAAAATCAAATTTGTTAATGCAAAGGAAAAATATTTTGTCTAATATACTAGATTTGTCAAATCCTGTAAGAAAATAAAGATAATAAAAATAAATTATTTTAAACCTGCAATTTATTATTTTCTGTCCAATCTCTTCATGTAAGTGGTACATTCATGGTGAATTTAAACTTTATTTTTGTAGGTCATTTAGAACATTATCTCCAAGTCCCAGGCTGGTCGCCATCACCCTGCTTGGCCTCCCGTATCAAAAGAGGGCGAGAAGGTTAACACACCAGCAGTCCCAACCAACATTCTAAGGTTTCGGTTTCCTAATCTTTATCTACGTCATTGCAAATGCCGTGATGTTAAGTTGATTTCTATAATTAAAAAAAAAAAAAAAAAAAAAAGATATATATATATATATATATACTGGCAAGTGTTTGGAATTGCAGAATTCTGCAGTACCCCATGTGTGACCCCTGCCTCAGTCCTCTCTGTGGTTTCATGGTTTCATAACAAAGCAGCAGGAGGAGGAGAGGGTGGGGGCAGAGGAGCCTGGCACGGCAGAGCGTTGTGAAAGCTGCTCTTCCTGTCGTGTGGTCCTGAAACCCGTTGTGTAGAGCATCCTGATGGCTGCATTCTTCTTTTTTTGTTTTTCTCCTCTCCCTTTCTCCCATGCAGTGGTTGCCACCACACACACACACACACACACACACACACACACACACACACACACACACACACACACACACACACACACACACACACACACACAGCCATCCCCCCCCCCCACCAGGAAACTTGTTGGCCGTCAATGAGACAGCACTAACTGAAGGCGTTTCCTGGCCGCACACGCAGGCAGAGAGACACCAGCTCCACTGCACAGCTGTAACTAGCCCCAAACATCTCACTTATGCAACCCCCCACCACCACCACCACCAAGCTGAACCCATTCTCCTACCACATCCCGCATCCACCCTGACCTTCCCTCCCACAACCGCACACCTGCAATTGTTGCTGTTACATAAATCTTTTCCCACACACATAATGCACAGACAGGTCAAAAACATGTAGCGATGGAGTAGGCCTACATTTACAAATTATTAGTGGTAACTTAATCACTTTTTCTATTTTTCTGCAACTTCTACTCCACTAGCCTACTCTTCAGAGGCAAATATTTCACATTTCATGCCACTATTTATAAAAAAAAAATGCAGATTCAGATAGTAATACAAAATATAAATCAACTAACAAATAATGTACTGTTATAGATTAAGCCTAATTTACTAAAACTACTAAATGAATAACACACACACACAACCCCTGTGCAATATTCAACCTCGTTATTGTTTTCTTGGATGGATATTGGATGTTTTATTGTCATATATTTCATATTTTACGTCCGTTTTTGTTGACTATTTATTTTCTTTCTTTTATGGGCTCTCCCAGTGTATAACCGGAATGACAATAAACATGAACTTGAATCAAATGTGAATTAGCACCGTCAACCACAACATGAGTGATGGACACATTATTGCATCAATAACTATTATCTTTGTTACCTCTAGCTTTAACAAAGTTGTTTTTTTGTGTACCTGTACTTGGTTGAGGATTTTTTTTTTAAATGGTAATTTTACTTTTACTTAAGTAGCCTAGTGAAAAGCACATGTAAAAAGTCCTGATAAACAGTGAGAATGGAACAGAAAAAAGCTGCAGCCGTGTCTGCGGCCGCAGGAGGGCTTGTGTTACAGTATGCTTTGAAAATGAACGAGCATGGAAGTTGAACCTGGAGCAGACTTGTGGAGGACTTCAGACAGGTAAGTACATCAACGCAGTGACTGGACTCTCCACGTCAACAATCACTGTTAATTGCGTGTGTGTATAACTGTGCATTCTCTCCTTTGCTGTGATGTGTGTATATGTATAGGTATGTGTCTGCCGCCACTGTGGCTTTAGTATTGTTTAAACACGTCCGCGGTGTCTGCTTTGACGTCTTAACCCACTGTGAATCCAAAGGAAGTTTCAGGCCTTGTTGTCCATAGTGCGTTTTTATTTATTGTCATTTATATTTGAGTTTTTTCTCTTTTCTGGTTAATTCGTGTTGAGCTAATCTGAGGAAATTGTATATTAATATAATTGATAATCAGTTGTATGCACAGACTACAGAGGGCCTACTTTTACTTTGGTACGTTTTCACACAAGCAGCCTACTGGTTACTTGTTAACTGGGTGTTTAAAGTAACAATGCCTGTACTTGAGTACAATATTCTAGTACTCTGTCTACCTTTGATAATCAAGTGATATTTTTCTGAAATGGACGATTTCAGCATGATCAGTACTTTTACCTTTTGTAAGTAAAGTAGGTCTAAACTTTGAAGCCGGTACCTTAACTTAATAAATATTTTGAATGCAGGACTTGTAAGACTATTTACAATGTGATATTGCTACTCTTACTATAGTAAAAGAGTACTTCTTCCACCACCGCAAACATATACACTACAACCTAATTCAACTGCCCGGGAAGACTCAAAAACAGTTAAAGCATCTTTTGTTTTTTGTTTTTTCCAGTTCTGGTGCTTAACAGTAGTATCATCAAACAGATATATTCACCTTCAGGTTGTCACATCACTCACTATTTATTTCAAGCATGGAGTTTACCTCCATTGGCTTTGAATCTTAAGCGCACAATGTGTAGTGACAAGTTGTTGTGTCAGTCTATTAACATATGGACACATGATTTATTCACACGTTGTTTGTTAAAATAGGCATTCTAACCCTTTAACGTTGCATTTATACATCTAACATCTGATGGTTGTGGAGATCAGCTCACACTGAGAATTTCAACATGCTGAACCCTTTGAGGATACACAAATGTTCCCGAAACATTTTGTATGTGTTGAGAAATCGAGCTGACAAAGAGCAGTCTTTGGAGTGCAATAAGAGGATGTCAAATAAGGAACAGCGAACTAAAACGCACTTTATTTCTGTCTGGTACAAGTATGTCACAATGTGAGGGTGGTACCATCTGCCTCCCCTCTCTGACAACAACATATAAAACTGCAACTTTGCAGAGTATTCTATAGTAGTCGCCATAATTGTTTTGCGTATTATTTACATTTATGAGGCGGCATTTAGACCATAACAAAAAAATCTGGAGTTTAACCCTCTTGTGATATATTTAACATTTGAAAGACAATTCAAGAACTTGTATTTCTTCTGTTCTCTTCCTATTTTGCATAATTCATCTGTGTCCATGCACATTGTTAGACATTGAGGTGTAAAGCTTGACAAAGGAACATTGTGACCTTATTTGGATATAAATTGCGTTTAAGTCTTTTTTTTATGTTTTGCGATGTTTCATGACTCTCAACTTGCCCCACATCACAGAAACACTGGAAAAAGACAGAGACAGTTAAAACTACAAAAGTGTCTCAGAAAATCCACCCCCTACTTATGTCCCTACTTGGAAGTGGAAGAGAGAATCACACTTGTTCCTCAAACACTTTTGGTATCTGGCGATGATGGCGTGTTCTGTCCGTCAATGTGACATTTACACATCTTTGTTTGCCGACTTTTGGTGTCACCGCTCGTCATTGGTTGCTGCCACCATCCTTGTGTGACCCTTGACCTTTCCCAGAATGCCATGGGTCACCAACGAAGTCTTAGCCACGAAGTTCTCCTCACTGTCCGTGTCACCATAGCAACTGGATGTTGCCGGGGAGTTAGCCAGAGCAATGACTGAGTCAGTTGAGTCTCTGTCTCTGTGGACTGTCGCTGGACGGGCTGAGGGTGGTGGGGCGGCGTGGGACGGAGGAGGAGTGTTGCACTGAAAAAGACGGTTCTGGTTATTACTGTCCAACCTAGCCGCGGTGCTCTCCTCCTCGTCCTCAGCTGAGTCCTTGCCCTTGTCCTGTGCCTGGTCATTGAGCAGCGTGACTAAGAAGTTGATGTACTTTACAGCCAGGCGGAGGATCTCATTCTTGCTGAGCTTCTTGTCGGGTGGATGTGTGGGAATGAGTTTCCTCAGCTCAGAGAAAGCCCCGTTCACGTTTTGCTGTCGCCAGCGCTCGCGGCTGTTGGTGAAGACACGGCGAGCAATTTTCTGAGGAGGGCCTGTTAGACACACATAATCACTGTCTGAGTGTGCAGGGCCTTAAAGGACATAAGAAGAAATTAATATCATTATCGTCAACAAATCCCATAAAAAAACAACGTGATCCCACTAACAAGTCTAGTTTGGCCAAATCCTGATAAATCTTATTCAAAACACATTGATAAGCCACAGTGCTGCACTGGGACATCTTCATTCATTACAGTCAACATGAGCACTTCATTTAATTTGAGTTATTTTGTGTAACGATTGCAGCTGCATACTAACTAGAGCACCAAATGTGTATTAATCCACTGCTGAAAATAGTCCCCCCCAACAAATGCACCTTTTTACTCCTGTTGAGATACATTTGTGCCCTGCTGTTTTCAGGTTATTATTTAATAAATAAATAAAAATCTTCATATGGTTCTAACCCGTCTTCAATGAGAACAATGGGCTTTGGGCTGCAAGCTACAGACAGGTTAAGGAATCAGGAAATTATTGTCAGACGTACTGACACTTGTTTTGTTTTTTTACAAGACTTGTTGACAGTAAGGAAAACACAGATCATCTGCAACCTTATCTTTTAAATACATTAGAAATTAACCTTCTCAGTGACACAAGCAACAATTAGATCAATGCAATTTCAAACATGCAAACATCCACAAACAGTAACTATGGCTGTATCGATATTGAACTTCTGATTCTCTATTTGGTCACACAGAAACTCACAGTCATTGATCTCCATCTCAAAGTGTGACGAGGGTCTTCTCTTGATGCGGCTGCTGCTGATGATGCCATAGTTTCCTCCTGAAGGACTCAGGTAAGAACTAGAGATAAAAACACAGCAAAATGTGTGAAAATGTGGCATTTCTGTAACTGCATTCGCAATCAAGTACAATGTTGAGTCGTTCCAACATCTTTGTTCTCAAAAAGAAAGAAATCTCGGGGAGTGGATGGAGGAGAAGATGGTGGAAACCATTAACTGCGGTGTGATTAAGTTGGTGGCGTTGATTGAGTGTGCATGCAGAGTTTTTGCTCAGTCTCATTAAGTCTGCTTACTAGCTGATTCTACTTCAGGGGGATGAAATAGATCAATGCTTCCTGCTACAAACAAACCAGAGAGAAGTGAGGAGGGAATCTTATTCCCAGACCTGCATGACAGATGGTGAAACCTTAGATGCAGAAAAAAAGAGTCCAACTTATTACATAGCTGAGGCTCCTTTGTTACGGAAAGAAACTGTGAGGAAAATCCTTTTTTGGAGTAGAGAATAGATGAACAGTAGGAGGGCTCTGATAAAGTCTGCAAGTGAATGCCTTTCTTCATGAGAGGAAGCAAAGACTCGCCAACTCTACCAGCCCCAAAATGCTTTAAGAGTTCTGTTTTGTAGTCTTTTGTTGGATAAACAACTAAATTTGGTGGAATGAACTCCCCACTGACGTCAGGACAGCAGTGGCTGAAAACTCACCTCTTCAAGAAGTACTACCCTGAGCCTTCCTCGTAGCACTTATTGCATTCGTATTAGTTGTTGCACTTATTGTATTCGTATTCGTTTACTGCACTTATCCTATTCGTAGTAGTTTGTAGCACTTATTATATTCGTATTAGTCTGTTGCAATTATTGTTTTCGTAGTAATTTGCCTCTGCACTGTACTTTTGCTCTGGTTTATGCTTTAAGATGCTTGTTTAAGAAAGGAGATGCACTTATGACTTCTGGTGACTAGTAGTTCTCTTGAATACCTATGTTGAATACACTTCCTGTAAGTCGCTTTGGATAAAAGCGTCTGCTAAATGACTGTAATGTAATGTAATGTAAATTTAGCTGCAATTAAAAGTAAATGTATTGCTTTTTTTAAATACTAAATGCACACAGAAACATTTCATGATGCAACTCGTGTTCAGTGACCAAATGTCCCGATGATAACATTTAGCGTGAGAAATGTAAGGTCCCTTCATAACAGCACACATCCTGCTGTCAGTTTTGCGTAACTGCGCAGCGTAGCCACAATTAATCACCATGGGAAGTCGCGAAATCCCAGCAGTTGAGGTTTCATATGAAACGGGAAATTGTTACCAACGAGGTGGTATCATCATTCCTAGTATCTCAGGAAAGCGTATTTTGGTAGCTTCACATCTGTTTACAATGCCTGTTGAAAAGGACCTGAATGAGCATGTGGCATTTATGTGCCTTCTTTTAAAATACTGTTTGATGTTTCATAAGTTACATTGTAATATTCTGCATCATTCAGAAATCCTTACATTATCAAATGCAACCTCCATAAGAAGAATATTAAATAAACAATCTGCTTATAACATTTCAGTGTTGTCTGTTAATGCTGTGGTTCCCACTTTATGCCCCCAAACATATTCAAATTAAACAATCTGAGAAGGGAAATCAACTCTCCTCTGCATTCACTGGTCAGGTTCTGAAGAGGTCGTAAAGCAAAATGGGTGCTTATGGATGATCCATAGCTACAGTATCTCACCTGGTGAAGAAGGGGTGTGCAGACAGGTACTGCTGAGGCAACATGGGTCCTGGGGAGAGGACTAAGGGGCCCCCAATAGCTACAGAAGGTCCAGAAGCTCCAGGGCTGGCCAGAGACAAACGGGTCCGCTGAATGCGGTGAAGGTCCCCGTGGGGCCCATGTAGGAGGTTGGGAATCGGGTGGAGGGCAGTCAAAGGGGTATTGGGCAGCGGGAGAGGGGGTTTGGTGTGACCGAGGCTGATGACTGGAATGTGTGGAGGAAGAGGAGAGGATGATGAGCACGAAGGGAAGGACATGGTGGAGGTTGGGGGCGGTACCGGGCACGTGGGGGTCTTTGCTGGCGCAGAGAGGAGCGGAGGTGGAGAGGAAAGAGTTGGGGACCCGTTGGTGGAGGCAGCAGGGGCTGTGGTTCTCTTTGGTCCTCCTCGCTTCTCCTCCTCCTCCCCGGTCACAATGACGATGGGCTCGGGTGCAGCAGCTGAGTCTGCGTGGTGACCGGTTAACGCAGTCGTCGTGGCAATGGGGGACTGAACGGAGCCAGCAGAGGGGACGTCCATGTGTCCCTTGTGCCCTGCCTTGTTAGCGATGGAGTCAGAGGATGCTAAAGTCTTGTTGTGGAGGGGACTGTGCTGCTCTACGGAGGCACAGGACGGGGAGGAGGCGGAGGAGGAGGTGGATGAGGAGGAGGAGGAGGGGCGAGGTAGGTCGGGGGGTGAGGCAGGTGGGCCGATGAGGTTCAGCTTCTCCATCATGGTGGTGAATCCCCGTTAGTGACAGCTGCACAGTGAATGACTCAATGTGTCTTCTGTTTGTGTGTGAGAGTAGGTAAGCTGCTCATGTGTTCCACCTGCAGCTTGTTCTACCAAGTCAATGTGTCTGTCCCTTAAAACGCTTTATTTCCTTCTCCTTTGTTCTACTTTCCTGCAGATTATGCAATATTTACCATCAGTTTTGGTTGTCAGGGTCACAATGTTAGTCGTCAGTCCAGACTAAATGTGCTACAGATGCCCTCTTTTTTACCCATCATTCCAGCTGCTGCTGGCTGTATCTAGAGTGTGAGTAAACGTGAGCCTGTATTCATTTCCTAACTTCAACGTCTCAGAGGATGCCACTGACAGAAATGTTGCAGTCCTCAAGTTGTTTTAATGGAGGCGTAGTCCATGCGGTATCGTCTGCGGGTGCAGCGTGGAGCCGGGGTGGTTGTAGCGGTTGGATTATGAGTGGATTTTGCTCCCTGAGCAACAGATTCAAGGTTGTGAATGTGAAGTCTCTATGGGCTGCTCTCAATGAGTCGGTCTGTCTGTTTGTATTTTGAGGATGTGAGTCAAAATCCTTTTAAGCATAAAAAACGTCCCAGACCCCCGAAGATTGGATTGATATCAAAGAGTCTGTTGAACATAAGAAAAACACATTCAGGATATATATATATATTGTGTTTATATATATATCTATATATAGATATATATATATAGATGTGTGTGTGTGTGTGTGTGTGTGTGTGTGTGTGTGTGTGTGTGTGTGTGTGTGTGTGTGTATATATATGTATATGTGTGTATATGTATATATGTATATATATATATATATATATATATATATATATATATATATGAAATTGTATATATATATATGAAAATGTGCTTAAAGGTCATAATTTGCAGATAAGCTCCACTAGAGCTCGTACTCAAATGTCAGGAGTAGTTGTTGTTGGGGAAGCTGGTCTACAGTTTATCGCATTCTACTTCTCTGATGTTTAAATGTTGGACACAAGTGAATTCACTGCTGAGCTCTATTACTTCACAGACGGAGACGTTGGTTGTCACTGCGCCGACGAGCGTAACACTCTTATGATTTCTCAGGTTTTGCAATCGCAAGTGTTCCTGTTTTGTCTTTTTCTAGTGATCATGACTTTATTTTGGACAGTTCCCTCTTTCACAATGATGCTCTTAAAGTTAGTTTTTTATCATTTAAATTTGTTATTTTTAATGTCATATGAATATCTTTGTGGGAAGAACCCTTTGAGAGGCTAAACAGAAACAACCAGAGATTAATATTTAAAAGGTTTCACTTTAAAATAATTTAGCTGAAAACACAATTAGTCTCACACATTAGTAAGATAATTCATTTAGCTGTGATAGCCAAGAAACAAAGCAGTTATGACTTTTAATTATATTTTACACAGCCTTGGATTTTTAGTCAAGCCTGTATGTATGTTTCTGCACAACGAGCTGTGCAATAGTTTGTATCAAATCCTTTAAATAAAATATCTTTGATAATTGTGATAAACCTCCATGCTATTTTAATTCATTAACATTATATTTATTTAAATAGTTATTTTATTACACTAGATTTTACAACTATCTAATATATGTCCTTTCTTTCTGTTAAATATATGTATATATTATCCTCACATGCTTATATTATTGTTTAAGCTAAATGCACAATATATAGATTTTTTTACCATAACCAGAAATATACAATTCAGCCCTCAACCAAAGACTTGTAAATACAAATCATCTGACAAAACTTTGAATTACATTTCTATATTCATCTATTCATCACAAAATAACCAAATTTTAATGACCAGTTTTCAACAATTTTACCAAAAGTACACACCATAAATGACATATGGGTCATCTAACATAAACTCCAATTAGATGCTATTTTATTATTATCATTTAGACAATTATTTGAAAAAACCCCATATAAATACATATACCTAAACACACACACATACACACACACACACACACACACATATATATTTATATACATATACACACACACACACACACACACACACACATATATATTTATATACATATACACACATGTATATATATATATGTGTATATACATATATTTGAATATGTATATAAATATAGGTATATATGTGTTTTTTTAATCATTATCAGAGGCTGTGAACCAGTCATTCACTACATGCTTAAAAAATCCCACATATTAAATAAATACTCACAGATACATTGTGGCATCCAGTGTGGCTCGTCTGCTGTCACGCAAAATCCATCAGAGTTTAAGTGATCTAAGAACGCACATGTTGTATCTCCTCAGTGTTTAGGGCCCTCCTCCTCCTCCTCCTCCTCCTCCTCCTCCTCCTCCTCAGGTCGCTCACCCTCCACTGCAGCCTGTCAGTGTCTGAGGTGAGAACTGTCTGACACCATTTAGAACACTCCTCAGAAAAATGTAAAGTCCCAAATATTCACAAAGAAATAAAGTCAGAATTAGATTGTCCAAACGCACACATTTATTTTTCGAAGGCGCACTCAAAGCGTGGATATGTTCTCTGCCTTCCCCTCTGTCCATATGTCATTCTCACCCGTCTCCCTCTCTCCCTCTCTCTCTCTCTCTCTCTCTCTCTCTCTCTCTCTCTCTCTCTCTCTCTCTTTCTCTTTCACTGTCCTGTCTATCCCTTCCTTCTCTCACTCTCTTCGCCAAGGAGACACAATGCTTTGCTGGTTGCCAGTCGGCGAGCTCTGGAACTGGTGTGTGTGTTGGAGAGAGAGAGAGAGAGAGAGAGAGAGAGAGAGAGAGAGAGAGAGAGAGAGAGAGAGAGAGAGAGAGAGAGGAACTGGTGAGAGAGTGGTTGGAGAGAGAGAGAGAGAGAGAGAGAGAGAGAGAAGAGAGAGAGAGAGGGAGCCATGTTGCAAGGAGAGTTTTCCGCTCCCTGCTGGACAAGAGGATGTGCTCGTAGAATCTGGTGGCTGCTGATAAGAGCCTCAAAAGCTGCCTGTGGCCTGTAGATAAGGAACCTCCACCACCCTCCTCCCCCTCCTCTCCCCCCTCCACCAGCAATACCGACACACACACTGCTTGTAACACTTGCACACACACAAGCCGGTTCACGCCTACATGCATGTATGCTCACACACACACACACACACACACACACACACACACACACACACACACACACACACACACACACACACACACAGACACACACACACACAGACACAGACACACACACACATTACATTAGACTGGTCAGTCCCAGACTTTGAAGAGATCTGGACTGTTTCCAAGAAAATATCCGCCACTGTACTATATTAAAATATAATAAATAGACAAAGGTGCACACATGCTTCTTCACGCACACATAGAGTGGATGTTCATGCATAGACAATAACAAATAAATATATTAATATTTATCTATATCTGCTATTAACAGTATTTTTTACATCTTGATTATTAACTACAATTGCTTTATAATGTATTTTTGTGGCAGCATTATTTAAAAAAAAGCAATGCTCTTCTATTATGGATTTGAGACAAATTGATGTAATGACGGAGTTAAGCACAGATCAAACACAAAGGAGAGAGGAGGAGCAGCTGTTCCTGAATAAAGCTTTACTTTTATTAATGTGATTGTCTTATCGTGGTTGATATCTCAGTAGATCCATTTATCAATTAGTTGATCAACACACAATTAATCTATTCTTATTCTCGTTAAAAGAAAAAAAATCTGAGGAAAAATGCCTTTAGCTCTCAAATATTTTTTGATGTTATTGGTTTCTCTTCTACTAAATGTATTAAGTTAATATAAGTTATTACACAAAGGATCGTTTCAGGATCTTTTCATCTCTTTTTATTGCACACAAGAGATATTTGGGGTCGGAGCTTCTCGGTTATGACGTCAGAGCACACCTGTGTCACTGATGAGTGACGCTCATGTCGTCATCGTGGTAACTTTTCTCACCAAGAGCTCCCAAACTTCCTTCCTAAACTTAGCTCTCCCCCTCTCTCCTGTGTGCTCACCCAATGCTGCTCTTCCCAAAGTCTCGCTCTCTCCCTCTCTCTCTCTTTCTGTCTCTCTCTCTACCTCAACCTCAGGGTCAGCACTTTTTTTTTTTTTTTTTTTTTTTACATTCCCTCAGTCATTTCCTTCTTAGACAGACTGAAGCACAAACATTATAAAGGCTTTACAGTAACGTGACCTTCGAGGTCCTGGGAAAGAAAGAAAGCAGTGCTAAGCAACTGCTCAATATATCTGTCATCACCTTCATCATCATCATTGTTGATTTTTTTTTCTTCTTTGTAGTAATCATCATCATCATCATCATTATAAACAATAACTGCACTGGGGTCTGTATATGCTGAAATAATAGTAGTCCACTCAGAGAGCAGACAGTGTCGTCTATCGTCCTGTCACACTCTTTTGCGTCCGGCAGCTGTGGTTCCAGTCGATTGCTCTCTGTGAGCCAGAATAACGTTGCAGTGGCACCGCTGTGCCTGCAGATGCTGCATGAATTTGCCTGTAACATATAAAAAGCCACACAAGGGACGAAGAGAAATCCTTTGGGATTAACTTTTCTTGTGCTTTATATTCTCCTCTCACAAGCAGTGTAATTCAGTCTCGTCACATCGCTGTATGGTCACCACGCTTTCGTTTCTTTAAAAGGTGTTTTGAGCCTGTTGATTTTGGGGGTTCATCAATAATTTCTACTTTAATAGCAGTGTAGTAAGATGCCTGTAGCTATTTTCAATGATTGTTTATAATTATTCGTGGCTGTATGTGCTGCTGTCAAATCTACTAAAGAAAATTAAATACATTCTCAAAGTCAAGGAGTGGATTGAAACGGGCCCTTAACTGTTTTGGTCCAAATATTTGACTTAGATGATCTTCTAAAAGTAAAAATGGACAAAAACAAGTTGGTAAAACATTTGTTATATGTATGTATACAATGCAAATAGGTTGTACTTTAGTTTGATTTCATGCCTTTTTTCTGTTTTCATGTGTATTTAGCTGCAAAAAAATTGCAGTTAGCTGTTTTGTAGTATTGATGCTATAATGTTGAGATTTCCAATGGCACAGATAGACTTTAAAACAATCTGAAAGAAACACATTAAGAGGAAAGTGATTTACAAGTAAATGGACTGTATTGTACTTTTATTCCCTATTTTATTCTGCAGTATTTCTACAGCCTTGTTCTATAGCAATATTTGAGTGCATTTTCTTGTATTTTTGGTTCCTGGCAGACAAAAAAAATCTTACTTATAGCTGAGTTTGTGCTCAAGAAGAAAAGATGGCTTTTCAGGTGCTTAACAAAGACGAAAATGAATGCATCGAAACATTGCAACAATTATCCAAACAAAGACTCCAAAAACGTTTTAGTTACAAAAGCCTCTAAACTTCTAAAGATTAAAAAACAAATCAGTGTACACTATGGGTTTCCCCTCTCTTACTGTAAAAGCCTGCTTTCTCATTTAGTCACAGTTTTATGGGCAGCTACCTCAGAAGAGAAATGACAAATGTTTGACCCTCTCATTTATGGCTCAGTGTGAACACCCAAACTGTAAACAGGGAATAATAATAGAAACAAACGCTAACAGACAGCTTCCGCTTTTCCCTTGAGTGAGGAAGAAATCAAGAGAGGATTGTTTTAATCTCACAGTTTAGCTGTCACGCCCTCCTCTTGGCTGCCTCAAAATACCAAGCTTGATAAATGGAGTATCGATTGGGGAGCCATTGACCATGAGTGACGTGTTTGTGTGTGTTTGCGTGTGAGTGTGTATGTGTGTGTATGTGTGTGTGTTTGTGCATGCATGCATGAAAGCCAGTGTCAGGCTATTTGTTGAAATACCCTAGAGACTTCAGTAAAAATAAAAGTAAATGTAAAAGTTCTCTCTTGTGTGTGTGTGTGTGTGTGTGTGTGTGCGTGTGTGCGTGTGCGTGTGTGTGTGTGTGTGTGTGTGTGTGTGTGTGCACCTGCAGAAACCATTGATCTTCTTGCTGGGCCAGTAAGCATGTGTGGGTGAGGAGTGGAAAATGAAAAGCTTGTGGCCTATTTGAGGTCTAAAGGAAGTACCAGCTGTTAAATTGTAGTCTAAGAACCAAAATGAATGCAGAGGCATAACGTAGCTATTTGTTCCTTAGATGGGTAGCAGAAATCAAGCCAGGTTACCGTGTTTAAATGTGTGAAATTTTGTGGCGAAATTTGAAGAACTTTGACACTTGAAATGTGCACAATTAAGCAATAGCCATGACAGAGTTGATCTTGGGGGAAACGGAGAGTTCAAAATGAAGGAAGCTATTGTACATATTCTTATTAGCTGCATAGCACCACCGACTTTTGTTTAACCCTCCTCTTTCGTAATTACTGCACATAAAATGCATGCTGTGCAGACAGAAGATGATGGTACAAACACACTTTTTTAATAAACTTTTGGAACTTATATTGCCCTGTTAGAGGCAAGGCTAACAGGCATGCTAATTGACAGTTTGCAAGCTCATTAGCTTGTTTTTCCCTCTTCAGTATGAGCAAAGTGAACCATCCCAGGAACAGAATACTACAACTTAGAAAAAAGCCATCTTCCTCAAAATGTGTAGTGTTTTTATACTGTCTGCTTAATTATTCATTTCAGTCTAGTGTTTCAGTTTATTTGATAATTCATGTTATAGTAATATTTTTATATTGTTGTTTTATAAGATTATGAAAGAGGTTGTAGACCTGTAGACAGAGCAGACATTGTGACATGTCACAGTAGGAGAAGCACATGTGTTTTAAACAACATTAACGATGGCTGCATTCCAGTTAGGGGAGGTCCTGGTATTGTCCATGCTGGCTCAGTGGAATATTTTACTTGGACACTTAATGCAACTGAGCCATAGTTAGCGTTATCAATTTCATCCGCTTCGACAAAAAGTATTCCATGAAAAAGTTGTGTGATGTTTTTTGTTATTGTTGTTCTGCCAGGGAAATCAGGGATAGTGAAAACAGGTTTGGCTTATTATTTCCTTTTGACAAGAAGGGGCTGGGCCCTGTTAAGATCGAGGAAGATAGGTAAAATAGTTCTGCAGTGAATTACATTATGTGATGTTATATATTGTGTCTGTTTGATTTTGATGCTTGCTTGGTTGTTGTGAGGCTGCAAATTAGTTTTGTGTTCTCTTTTTACTTCAGTTTCATTTAGTTTTGTAGGATTTACCGGTTCAATTATTTCCCATTTGTTTCAGTAAACTATTTTAAATGCCACCCTTTGCATTATCCTCACTATCAGTCGGGTTCTTCAACATCCCTTCTTAAAGTTTTTGTTGTTGACATTATTTCCAAGAAAACATCATCTGCCCTTAATTTTCAATGGCGGCGCTACAAGTGGTAGCAACAAGATAACAGCACATTGAATAATCTCTAATTTCCCCCAAAATCTTGCGGCTCTGGCTTTAGAGATATCATTATTAGTTTGACATGACTGACATGTGATGTTGTGTAACAGTAGCACAAATAGAGAAAAGCCCGTAGAAATAGAATAGAAGTAGAACGGAAACTTAAATTAATGTAGCAGGATGCTCAGAGCGGTAGCCATTTTTACGTGTACAGTTTATATTGTGCCTGTTGTAGCAGGCTGAAGTCAGTGAAGATAAGGCTAAACTAAATTGATTTACGGGCAAGTCACAGATTGACTCAGGTGAGGTTTTACAGTAACAACTCAAACGAGCAGTGGAGTAGTAAATGATAACATTTTACAACTTAATGCTTCATCCACACACACTTGTCAAAGTGTAGGAAAGTACATTGTTATCACCAGATAAGTGACAACTTTGTAAGCTAACGAGCCAGTTAGCTAGCTAGCGACCTTGCTAATTCCGACATGCTCTAATGCTATATTGGCTGCAGAAAACGATGCTGGGTCTAACGATCCCTCTGCCTCACCCCATTCTCTCTGGAGAAAGACAAGCTACCTAGCTAACTAGCCGGCCTTCTGTCTCCTGAGCTCCGTCCGCTCTCCTCGAGCGACCTGCGATAACTCTTTATGGTCCCACTGACATGTGTTGTAACAACATCAACTAGCAATAATCACCAGCATTTTCTTTTGTAATAGTCAAATGACCATGGGATTCAGTTCAATGTCTGTCCAACTCCTTTTATATTTATTTGGATGAGCCATAAAGTTGGAGACTGACAAAGAAATTCCCTTTACACAACAATGTGAGACTAATAATTGGCTAACATTAGCCTCCTCAAACCACCGGTCATACCAGACCAAGTAAGGCAGAACCTAGAGTGAACTAGGCTGCATTGTATTCCTTGTGAATTAAAGTTTTAATTTTTAAAATTTTTTTTTTTTCATTATTATTCAATAGTTACATAGTCTCACTTCAAAGATTAAGAAACCTGGAGAATAATGACAAAAATATTTCTCACCCTCACAAAATACAGTTTGAACTTAGAGTCATGAAAGTCATACGAACACACATGCACATGCCCAAGAAAACACACACACACGGTCCCCGTGGTGGGCTCCATGGCCACATTTCCTCCACGTCATGTAAACACTATTGTGCGCCGGGCGATAGGGATCACTGGAACCTAATTGTTCGAGGCAATATTCGCAGTGCATTTCATGGAGAAAGTGACAAACAATGCTGCGAGCGCTGGCTGGGACACCTCCTCTGCTACGACAGATGTCGACTCTATTTATTTTCCCTGATTGTCTTGGAGACCGTCCATCCAACTACAAAAAATAACAACAAGAAGAATTTGAGTTTATGTGGGAGTTGTTGGTCAAAACTTGAGGATGTGTTTACACTGCCAGCCTAGAATCTGACCTTACCCACTTACACTAACTTACAGAGACCTGATCCACATTAGGGCTTTGCGGGTATTTGATTAAACTAGAGGTGGCGAAAGGAGCATGATGCAATATTATTGACACTAGACACATGAGCACACAGATTTATTTGAAAATGTTTTGTAAGGTATTAAAATAGTAGAGTCTTGTAGATGAAAAAGATTGAAAACAAGGTTAGCTAATTGGAAAAAAAGTACAATCTGTTCAAATACATTAATAATATTTGTGTAAAAAGGGGTTGGAGGAGCATGACTATGGTCATAATTGAAATTGATTTTAATAGACAAATAATATATAATAGAAGATCAGTGTCGAGCTGGTGACAAAGATGAACAAATATAGACAAAAACATGGTTTCTAGCCTGAAATGTTTTGAAAAGAAAAAGACTATTAAGGGACAATCTGCGTACCTAGTTCAAATTAAAAAACACAAATTTAAAGAATACTACTAATATTTCATATCCACTCCTATAACATGATTGGACTAATGGTGGATAGTTAACAAAATATCAAAATTAATGCAACAGGAGATATCATCTTTTTTTATTTCACAAATTCTTCAACCGCCTACGTTACCCACAATGCAACTCGGTCACTGACAGTTGGGAGATTCAGGTGTGTTATGCTAGTAGCAGCCTCAAGCAGAGATGAGGAGCCTGCATGCGGTCTTTTAAACTCACTTCTCTCAAACTCCACGCCAACACATTATTTTTGACTGACGTGTAAAAATCTGTGGAGTTCCTCTTTAAGTTGAGGAGAAGCGATCATTCATCAGTCAAGTTTATCCGCTTCGTCCCAATCAGATCAAACAATGATTCCGCATTACACATCTGTAACGTCAAGGCCCAATCATTGTAGTTTTTTTCACCCGAGTACACAGCAAGGAGCTTTCATTTTATCTTGTCGCTGTATAAAGTTCATGGTGATCCTGATTGCTGTAACGACACCTCGTACCGTGTCAGCCACATGTCCACGGTCACACATTGCTCCGTTCCCAGGATGCACCTGGACTGGGGCGAGCAACCGGACGTGGGGGACAGCTGCTTCCTGTGCACACTTCCTGGTTTGACAGAGCAGAAGGGGGGCTTAGTATGGGGAAGGGGGTTTGGTGGAGGGGCAGGTCCAGCGGTGGAACAGGCCTTCTCCAAACAGGATATATCTGCCACAGCCACAGGTGCGAGGGTACCAACGCTCCTCATCCTCAAATGCATTTTAAAAAAGAAATCAGAGACCTCTACTGATTTGAAAAGAGGGGTTGGTTGATGGATGATGGAGGGATGTCAAAGAAAAAGTAGAGAAGGAGAGGGAAATAAGTATTTAGAGGAAAATGGAAAGGAAGGCAAGTTAGACACAAAGAGGGAGGGGAAAGTGTTCCTTTATTGTCTCGGAATAGACTCACTCAGCTGGGAGGGAGACGGCGCTCGGTGGGATAATCAGAGCATAATGGGTTCAATCAATAGTTTCCTTGATTGCACACATACTGTACATTCAACGTCAACAGTTGAACAGGAGCCAGAAAAGCAGCATGTTTTCATGAGGTACTTAATTCAGGATGTAAAATATACAAACCTGTAATGAAGTTTAATTGCAGCGCTCTTTTGCAGTATAAATTGCACAATGCTATGTTTCTATGGCTACCAAAAAACCCCACATGCAAAGTCTAACAGATTTAGAATTATGTGAAAGGATAAACAGATCTACAGTGAAGAAAATATTTACTGATTCTGAAGATATTGAGGTAAATATTTGCCCCTTTTACCCATGAGTATAGTCATTTTGCTTAAAAAAAAAAAGCAGACCTGTAATATTTTTCTGCCGAAGGCGTAAATAGATGGCCGTTTCAACCTCAGAAGTTTGGAGGAAGGCTGAGATGGAAGCTGAGATGCTAACTTGTGCATTTAATGGTTATTTTAAAAGATAAACTGGAACTATGAGTGCTGTCACACTCAGCATTATTATAAACTGACAAGAGTATGCTTATCAAGCTTGTTATCATATTCAGTCTTGTTTGTTTATGTTCATTGATCTGAACTTTAGTTATTATTCAGGATAACATTTTTTAGCAGCAGTCCTGCATTTGCGTGTCACCAGTGTAGAAAGGCAGGAGAGACGACACTGTAAGGAGCCGGCCATGTCCCTCTCACTTGGAGGATTGGTCTGACTCATTTGACCCCGAAGCCTCAGTCTGACCTTTGACTCTGAGGTGTCATCACCTGCGTCGGATTACGTGCAGAACTTTACGAGTGCACTGCGGCTTTTCAAACAGCCCACTCGCATCCACTTCCACTTTTGGCAACACAGCTCCAAATATTTCCACATGAGATGAGCACTGACAATAGCCTGTGTGTGTGCGTGTGCGTGTGCGTGTGCGTGTGTGTGTGTGTGTGTGTGTGTGTATATTTATACATCTATGTTTTTGAGGACCAGTTAGTTTCAGATCTTCGTAGTGGGGACATTTTTGGAAAGTGAGGACATTTTGGCCAGTCCTGACTTCTTCAAAGGCCTGTTTGAGGGTTCAGACTTAGTTTAAAGGTTTATGTTACAATTAGGTTTAGTGTTAGGGTACATGGGTGTGTGTGTGCGTTTGCGTGCGTGCGTGCGTGCGTGCGTGTTCCTCGGGTCACGATGATACCGAGTGGAACAACAGCGTATTGTGTCTTCCTCTATCATATTTCTCATCATCAGCACTGCCGTCGTCCAAATTCCACTGGTGTGCTCGCAGCGTGGCAGAGGGACTCGGCCCTGTTGTCAACCCCCATCCTGCAATAATAGGAAACAAGGCATCACTTTTCCACTTTCTCTCTCACTTTTCATCGCTAATTCAAAATATATGAGTTCCTGTTTGGAGCCCCCTCGCTCTGGACTTGATTGTTTGTTTTAGATAAAATGCTGCATGCCATTTGCTTTCTTATCCAAAATGCTTTTGTTGTTCATAATGTGCTGCTGTTTTTCTGTATATGGGTGGACGTTGGAACACATTTGTAATGTACCAACCACCTCTTTTGTTTTGGCACATACATTGTATGTGCCATATATATATATTTTACTGAAATTAAATTGAAATTTGCACCCTGTGCATTCGCACTGTAATTCTAAAGGGGGGATTTTATAAATACTGATGAGTTTAATGGAAAATAACGATTCATCAGCAGGGTCATGGTTAAACTATTTGATCATTAAACACATATGACATGTGTGACCATTTAGTTTTAACTCGACAAATTCAGAATGGAATTCTCTAAGTCTTAGTCCAAGCCTTAATTTCAAAATCTACATTGATGTGCTATACTGCCTTATTTCCACATCTAATTTCGAGGGACGAGTAGGTTCTGCTCTTTAACTTTCCTCATCGTGCCAGTCTGGGAAGTCTAGAGTATCTACTTTTGAAGCAGCTGCAGAGCTGCTTCTCTTCCTCAACCTAACCCGCTACAAAGGAGAGGTGTTTTTGTTATTTTGTTCACCCCATTTATATCAGTGAAGGTAGGCTAAATAACATAAATACCTCTCAGTAGAAATTAAATACGTTTCAAGAGCACCACAAAGTACAAAAGGATCATATAGCTAATCAACTCCTCTCTATAACAGTTTCAATAAAAACTGAACCTTTATAAACATTACAACCTTATTGTTGGACTGTTGCATTCAACTACATTAGTTTAGTTAAGTGTTTAAACTGTAAACTCATATCTATGATGATTGTTTACTCATGCATTGTACTGTACACGTGAGCAGATTTTATATTTTTTTGTGTTTTGGTCAGCTCACCACTAGATGGCGACAAAGACTAAGTATTACTAAACTTGCAGAGTCCAAGCAGCTTTACGTGACTATTTAAAGGGACATTTTGGTCAACCATTTTTCTGTCATAGTATAACATGTTTATATTTTCCATGACCCTTGTCATATTAGGTCATCTGTATTTAATATGAAAATGTCGAACCACTGTGTTAATAAATCATCAGATGTACAGTTTAAGCGGGCAAGAGTTAACACATAAATACATACAAAAAAATACCAAATAAACATGTCAGTGCACACAAAAGGTAGGAAATCAGTGGTGCTCTTTTAGGTTGAGACTGTTTGATTTAGAAACAAAATAAGCAAGTGCTTTAAATCTCTAAAAGGAAAGAACATGGCTTTTTTGTTTCGGTTCATATTTCCATATTTCATCTTGTGCCATTTTTAAAGGCAGTGATATTTGTTACAAAAAAACCGGCAAGAAAGAGATTATCTTGTTTATTTGCTATCAGAAACATACAAACAATAAAAAGTACAGTTCTCATTGGGTAGGCGTGACACTGGGTAATACATACACACACACACACACACACACACACACACACACACACACACACACACACACACACACACACACACACACTCTCTGCTGGTGGGCCGCCGCCGCAACGCTCTGTGTGTGGGTGGTCTGGACCAGGTGGAGGAGAGAGGGATTAACACCAGGCCTGCCTAAAGGGGGAACAAAGTATAGAGTGAAGGAAAATAAGAGACGGAGGAGAGATAGACATCTGTCCACCAGATGTGCGTTCCACCATACAGAGGTGGTTTATGAAATACAGAGAAAGGAATGAAAAGGCTTTTAGTCACGAGGATTAGTGACAACTGGATGCATTGTGACCAAAATAATATTCAGCCTTGCCGTCTTCCTCAATCGCTCTCTCTACTGGAAAAGTGTGTGTGTGTTTGCTCTAGTTGTCTGTCATTTGGTTACATACATAACATAAACACATCCACACACACACATATTGGTTCTCTTTCCATCTTTTCTTCCGTTTCCGGAGGAACTTCTGCAGGCTGCTATTATAAAGTATAAACCAATGATGACCACCTGTCAAAACATGTCCAGTTACTCTCTGTGTGTGTGTTTTTTGAATGGTGTTGATGACAGGGAATGAGACAGGTTGAACTTGCAGAGGAATAATAAACTCATCTGTTAAACATGATAATAAAGTAGAGCTCTTTACATGGTACACATTTCCATAAAAAAATACTGCAAACCTGCAAAACATAAGTAGCCTACTTAGCTCACATCATTTTATAACAATAAACATAGATCTATCATTTTTAGATTTTGGATTTTAATTTAAATTTCTCCTTTATAAATCATATTTCATTGCACACTAGCCTTTTTGCACATATTGTAACAAATTATCCCTTGAATCTAGAAAAAAAAGGTCCTAGATTTTCCAGAGCTTTCTTCTGAGTGATGAAAACGGAAACACTGATGGCTCCAATAAAAGCTTGGGAGTGAACCTTAACTAAACACTTCTATGCTGTTAAAAATACTCAACGGTGAACTTTCACGATTAAATTACTTAAAAATAAAAGTGTAGTAAAGTTGTAGTTAATGTAAAATAGGCAATGATTAGCGTTAAGGTTTTTAGGTTTAATTATAGTTGCTGTGTAATTAAAACAAGTGTTATAAATAAATATCATACAGCCATAAATACTAAGTGGCAAGACAGTTGCTTATCAAGGACACACACACTTCAACCGTCATCTATTTACTGTAAACTTCCTTTGAAGACAGTTATTGTGCCGCCAGCAGGGCTTCCTGACCACACACACATCTAATGGCTTAGTGTCACATACAGATCGAGTGTGTGAGGCCGTACACTGCTCTGCATACAATAAAAAAGAAAACAAATAAGTAAAAGAAAACAAACCCATATTTTTCTCACAACCAAACTCAGAATACATTTTATTTGTTTGTATAGAAAAAGAACCTACAGTTTGTTAATATATTACTTTTTGTCAACAAAAAGAAAGGAAATTTGAACATTAGCAGTTCCATGACATCTGTGAAAACTTTCATCTACAGAGGAAGACAGTGAGATATGATTGAAAGCTCAAGAACAGCTACTGTGCTACAAGCAGTTATGTGATTGTGCCTTTTTGCAGCTAAACAACATTTCCCCATCCAAATGTTTATGTGTTAAAACAACTGTACCAAATAGGTTACAGATGACTCAAATTAAAGCTTTGACTACAATTTACAACCCCGCCTTTTTTAAACATGCCACATAAATCTGTCACATTTTTCTGCCCTCACCTCTGAATATTTGCAGTCAGATTTTTTGCATTTAGTCAGAACACTTAATGTTACTTGACACTTACACACTGCTCCTTTGAGGTTTTTCTTTAGTTCCGATGGATTCACTGTTTCTTCCCTCTCCAGCATCTGTATATGTGCGTGTGTGTGGTTTACAGCTGTTTACATAGCTAACAGTGTGTGAGCCCTGTTCAACAAGCCCAAACTCTGGGATTCAGGCTTTTCGAAGGCCTATAAACTCTGGATGAAAGCTGAGGCCAAATTAATAAAGTTTAAGAGGATAAAGATGTGGCTTGTTACACAGCATGACATTAAAATCTCCCTCCTAAATGACAGAAAACAATCTGAATTTACGAGTTCTTGCCATAGAACAACATATAAAGTACACCAGTTAGTATTTGTGTGCGTCCTGTTTGCGTTGCATCCTTTGCCCTTACAGAGTCTTTCCCTGAGCCTTCATATCTCCTGCTGGCTCAGTTGACCCTCAAAGCTCACTCTCATAATGAGATATTAAGTTAAACCAGCATGCATGGAAAGGCAGATAACTGAGGCCTCAATCCACGTTCGCTCCAGCGTTTGGTGATACCTGGAACTATTAAAAGGCTATTTTGGTTGATGCTCCGGTTATTGGGTGCATTGAGGTTTTTATCCCCGCTTGGCGCTGTAATAGTTGTTGTTCTTTCGTAGCCGAGCTGTGAAACATACCTTTCTCCCACGAGTTATAGAGCAATAAATGCTGAAAATAAAGTACCTGGATTCCTTTAAAAACGCAAAGTTATCTCATGGTATAACTTGGGTTCTGAATATAGAGGAGCTTTTAAAGCAGCATGTCTGCGATCAACATGACAAATATTTAACCTGCAATCACAGATTTATTTTTCACCTCTTTGGGGTAAGCAGAAACAAGATGTGAACCCAGCACTGACATATATCATAAGTTAATATGGCGAACTTATTAACAAACTGTCGCTCTTCTGCACATCCAGCAGTCATGGAGCTACATTAGCATTTATTTGGAGTTGTGCGTCAGGTAACATGATAAATCTTAAGTCCAATATTTGCGCTCTTTTAGCTCTGTTTTTGGGCTCCACCAACTCCTGAGGAAAATAACTGCCTCTTTATCTACCAAATGTTCCACTATGTTTTTACTAGATAGTCAATAAAGTTTTTTAACTAGGCATGCACATTCAGAGCTTTTCAGACGTGACTGTCACAAATAGTTCACTGATAAAATCACTATAAACATGTTGGAGGATTTTACAAAGAAGGACAATTAGTTTTTAAATGCTTTAGAAACAGGAGGTCTTAATATCTAGATTTGAGTAAATATTTTGCCAGTCAAATCAAATTGTTTACAGGATGTTCGACTTTCGTTTCTCTATAATGCATGTAATACTTGACATTACAGTGTTTGTATAAAGACAGTAGTCCATGAATATGAGATATGATTTAACGGTTAATAACAATACCTCGTCTACCTTTTGGAGGTTGGTTTATGGCATTTTGCCCGTTAGACTTAGTCTTCTTGTTTTTCACATTTCCTTTAGTTTGTATACACTCTGGCGTTTCGGAGAATAATGCATCGGACAGCGCGTTGAGCATTAACGCCTTTGTGCATGCTCATAGATTTTGAGATCAAAATAAAGGCCTAGTTTGAAGATGGGTGTAGTCAGAGGAACGGCTCCTTGCAACTGCTTTTGCAGCTTCTATCAACTCCCATACACAGGGCTAACGTGAACACAATGATTATTTGAGAAACATGCCACCACTCATGATCTTAACAGAACAAGCAAATCACTTTTGTAAAACAGACATCTAACACATGTCAGCTATTTTCACTGCTTCCCACTCACGGAAAAATATTACATCATTCCTCCCTGTGTGGTCTACCATCAACTTTCAAAAAACCAAAGTCAAATGTTTAATATCTACATAAAAATGCAATTGAGAGCAGCTCTTGCTGTTTTATTATCTGTTTTCTTTGGCAGACAACTCAGAATAAAAAAGTAGACTCACGTTCTGATTGAAACTTTGATCACTTGCTGAAGCGATTCTTTTCTTTCATCTGTCATTTTCCTTTTGTTCCACCTCATGAATCATTACTGAGGCTAACATTAACAAACACTGAGTATTTCATTAAAGCGTGCAGCCTGACAGACGGCTTCTTCCCTTTCCGCTGCAGTAACAGATGAGCATCAGATTCAAAGCATGTACAGTATCACTGTAGATGGAGCTGTCAGTCAGCTTTGGCACACACACACACACACACGAGCTGGACGAGCTTTCACAAGCAGTCTGAAATGAAACCGACTCACTCACATTGTAATAACCCTCTCATTCATTCTCCTTCACCCAAAAAGCAGGAAAGCTTGTATTTGGATCGGAAATCTGCTACAAATCTGGGGACCATATGCCGGGACGTATTCAGCTTTCATGTCTTTCAACTGGGTCTTTTTTTGGGGGGTTTTATGAAAGAGTCCTCTTCTCTGCACATGTGCATCTCCCTTGATTCATATTCTTAACGTTTTTGCAGTGAATCCTGGCATTGTGTGTTTGCTGACAGTGCTCCATTTATCTAGGCGTTCTGCTGGGTGAGCAAATGTTTGGGGGTTAGCGGCTCAAAGGGGGCCTGAACTGAGTTTATACAGATGACTCTGGACTGCACATTCACTTATTTCTGTTCAGTTGTCAATAACTGGGGGACGTATAAATAGATTGGTTCCATATTGTTGTTCCTGTGTTCTGACATTGACCTTATGTGGACCCATAGTTGGATCACCAATTTGAAGAGCACAGAAAACAGACGCAGTTAAGGGGAGATAAAGCACAGAGGTAATATGGGATACATTTAAAGATGGTGGTGGGTAGGGGTGTGGGAGTTTTAAGGATCATATAGCTTTGAGACCTCCATAAATTAAATAATTTATTCAGTGGCAGCCATAGACTGTTTGCCTATGACTGTTTTTCCATTGTACATCATCCTTTGTACATCAAACCAGGCCAGTTCGCTTTAAATCACCTAGAAATTAGAAGTCTAGAAAAATCAACATTTGAGTCAATATTTTTCAGCCAAAATAAATTGTTTACAGGATCAACCTTTGTTTCTTTAAAATACTTTTAATTCTTTGACTTGGCTTGTATAAGGGCAATAAAGAATATGAGATATGAGTATACAGTTAATTGCATAATGCAACAAACAGCGCACTGAGTATAAACGCCCTTGTTTGTGTACGAAGCTTACGCGCCATATGCAAAGGTTCAGGTTGGGGTAAAAATTACGTTTAAGTTTAAGTATCATTTAAGGCCACTCTGGCTAATCTAGCAAATCAGTGTTTTATTGGATATTATGAATGAATGTGATGAAGCACATTGATTTGTCAGGTATTAAATTAGCTGTATTTCCACAAAAAAATTACTTTCCTGCCTGGTTATTTTATCCTTTAACAACTTATCAATTTTCCAGGAAATTTTGAGAATTGTGATTTAAAAGTATACAGTGCATTCAGAAAGCATTCAGACCCCCTCACTTATTTTGACATTTTGTTATATTGCAGCCTTATGCTTAAACTATTTAAATAATTTTCCCCCTCATCAAGTTTTTACAAAAAGAAAAGTAAGTATTCCATTGACACAAGTATTAAGACCTTCTGCTGTGAGAATTGAAGTTTACCTCAGGTGCCTGGTATTTCCTTGATCATCTTTGAGAGGTTTCTCCACCTTGATTGGATTCCACCTGTTGGTAATTCATTTGATTGAGTACGATTTGGAAAGTCACTCACCTGTCTATTTAAGGTGTAAAGCTGAGGGCTCAGAGACAGGATTTTGGTGAGGCACAGTTCTGGTGAAGGCTACAGAAAAAGGTCTGCTGCATTAAAGTTTCCCAAGAGCACAGTGGTCCATAATTCTTCAATGAAAGAAGTTTGAAAACAACCAGGACTCTTCATGTTGGCAGGCGATGGCCGTCCACCGACCATCCCCATCCCACGGACAGAACTTGAGAGACTCTGCAGAGAATGGTAAAAAAAATCTCCATCCCAGTTCTGCAAAGTTCATCGCGTCATATGCAATACTTAATGCTTTAATCACTGCCAAAAGTGCTTCAACTAATTACTGAGTGAAGGGTCTGAATACTATTGTTTTCATTTATTTTTTATAAATTTGCTAAAACTCTTACATCCAGTTGTTGCTTTGTCTTTTGGGGGTATTTTGTGTAGATTGATAAGAGGAAAATAACTTTGTGTCTGTGTCTAGCTGTGTATCTGTACATACATAATCTGGTAGATATCAATTATGCTCAATACAATTGAATACACCCAGATATTGTCCACACGTAATGGTGACGGTTGAAGTTGAAGGAGGAGCCAATGTGTATAGGATTAAATGGAATGGAATGAGATGAGACTATATAATGTGACCAAACATGACAAACTGTTGAACATGATACTCTGTGCAACATGGGGCTGATGGTGATTATTTTCATATAACCCCGGATTCATCATGAACAACTGGCAAGACCAACATGATGCACAAAAAGAACAAGGCCGCCATCCAAGAAAACAAGTTCACAAGCTCACATGTTAAGCGGAGGAAAGAGAGCGAGGGGTGAAGGGGAGTGAGCTTTTTATAAGAGTTGAGAGTCAACCAGGGTGGTCCTTTTAAGCTGCATGCTCAGATGGGAGGCTTGTCAACACAACACAACTGCAGAAATAACCTCCAAGTCATCCCACTGCTTCTAACTTCTCCCAACCGCGGCTGCAGACACATCAAGAGCTGGCCAACTCCTTCCCGTTACCAACACCCCAAGCTCGGTCTGGCCAGTGGGTGTCTGGGAGCAGAAATGTGTTTGTTTCAGTCAAATTGAAAACACTTCACAGCTTTTTGTTTTTGCCGATTCAGGTGTCCAACTTTTAATGCTTTAAAAAAATGTAGTTCAACTAGTCAATTTGGATGTAATGTTGATGTGTCAATTTTTTTTTTTTGAAGGAATATAAAGTACTGATTTGTTTTATCTGAAAATATACCACAGTTATCAGGCCAGAGCTCATTAATGATCCCAACCAACTCTTGTTTCCCTGGCTCGGGTCTCCAGCACCTGTCAGCTACGCTTGTTTTGGTTTTTTTTATGAGCACTGGAGGCAGGAGTGGATACAGAGCAGCAGGGTGGAGCGGTTTGGAGGGAGGAGCAGAGGAAAGGGGGATATTTGTGATATTTACGGGCTGCTAACGGCGTGGCGTGGCGTACTGCACAGCGTTTCATGGCACTTATAGAGTTGTCTTTCTTTTGAAATACTTGTCGACACGCTGAGATTTATAATCTCTGGTTGAATTCTCACTTGATTTTCAAAAAAAAGATATGATTCTGTGATTCTTGATACAGATCGATACATCTGAACACATCACAATAACGTTATGATTTACCTTTGCCCAATAGTCATTTTTACTGAATAATGTCAAGTCCCTTCCACACAGCTCTGCTGTCCTGTATCATAATTATAATTTCCCTATCATCAAACACAATTAAATAATGCTTTGGAATTTTTTAGGAAAAGAGATGAAAGTAGTATTATTAAAGAAGTCCAAGTCCCCAACTCTGTTCTGTGAGAACCATGTGATGGGCTAGGAGGTTTTCCAGTCTGTAATCTGTGTAAGGCTAATGTGGTATTGAAGAAAAGACATCCATGTTTTCTCAAACTTCTCCCTTACCCTCCTCAATGTTAACTTTTTCATCTCAAGTTCTAAATCCATTTCTTTTAGCCATCTTGTATGTACCAGGGGAGTCAAATTAAGGAGAATAAGACCATCAAGTTCAGGAAAAAAATGGTAAAAGGGGAATGCAAATGTCTGTGACAGTTTCTGAAATGACGCAAAACACCCCATTCTGTCATCCTTGATATCTTGATTTCCATTTCCATACCTGGCTTGAAAGTCTGATTTAGAAAATGTAAAAAGGTGGTTTGCAAAGACCGGCCTGAAACGAAGCTCTCTGCAATCTAAAATTGTTCCTAAATTGCACCCAGATCGTCTAAGTGTGGGTGACCGCAGGTTTTTTTAAAAGAGCTCAGGGGCAATCTGATACCAGATTTCAACCCACAGAGGAGCATTTGCATCTTTGCCACTATTTGCCGCTTTTAGAATATGCTCGATCTTGCTTGTTTGCAGAGTTTATGTTTATGAGAGTGCTATGTTTTGTGGGTTCAAACTCTGCAGCTGTTGTCTGTAATTCTAAATTCACTGATGCATAATCTAGGTTGTTCATCATATCAAATAGATAATGAAATATAATCAAATATGAGTTCATCAATTGTATTAACTATGTTTCAACCATGAAATGGATGTTGTTCCATTTCTTCTGTTTGCCTTTTGTTTGTTTGTCTGAGAGAAGTGGACAAACCCTCATGGTAATACGAACAAGAGAAAGAAGAGACAGGTTTCCTGCTTTTTCTACAAAAGAGATTAAAAAAAAAAACTCCCCATAGCTTTTGCAGAGAAGATTCAGATGATAGGAGCACAGATCATGAAGATAGAATGGGGAAAGAGGATGAAACACAGATAAAAGTAATTATCTCAAGTAACTGGTTTATTGATATTTTACTATTGATGGTATTCTTTTCAACCTCAGCAGTGCTATGTTGTGTTCAAAGTTAAAACTGGTGAAGGACGCAACAACTTGATGGAAGGCTGTATTAAATAAGTGGATTTAATCACTGTGAAGTCACAGTGATTAAATCTTAATCTTAAATCAGATTACAGTTTTGAAGCCTGAAGGTCGGCATTTTTGACGTCGCCATCTTGGTTTTGTCCGTCACCAACTTTTTGTTTTGGTACCAGAAGTGACTATGATACAGTACCAACATGTTATACTTATGCGGTGTAGTTCAAAAGATGCGATATTGACACAGGGTTCCTGTTGTTTATAAAATGTAAAGAATAAAAGAAGATTTTTAACAAATAAATGGGGTAATAAGAGCTTTATTTATTGGAAGGAATTTAGTTTGACTGAAGAACCAAACAGAAGAAAACTGCTTTTTTAATAGAAATTCAACAGTGACTCCTTTCCAAATAATTTATCACATATTTGTGAATGTTAAACTAGTTGTGTTTTTTTTTCTGCAAGTTTCACCCTAATCGTAGAAAATGGTTGTAATGACTTACGACAATGAGATATGCATTTGACAAAATTAGCATTTATTGATAATAATCTCGAAGATAATAGAAGGTTGTGTTTAAAACATTTTTTTAATCTAAGTTATACTTTGGATAACATGTCTACCGTACTAAACCAACCTTTTCTAAAATCTGCACTGTGCAAAAAACAAAGACTAAGAACAAATTGAAGAGGTGTGATCTACTTCTAGAAATACTCCTGCATTTAAGAGCAGCTCATGGTCTCAGTTACTCAGGAACAAGCTAGTCTACAAGGTTTAAAATGTAAATTGAGATCTGGACACTTGTACACAGATTATTGCTACTGTACTGTTGTTTGTTATAGTTGTTTCATTGCTGTATTCATTTTAGCTTTGCCCTAGGGATGGCATCGTCAGTCTGCCTGTTAGTCCACCACATCTGTCCAGACTCCATAATCTGAGCTACCACTGGATGGATTTCCCTGAAAGTCGTAGTTCCTATAAACTGTGATCACCTGACTTCTCCTCTAGCGCCACCATGAGGTTGCATTTTTCAGTGAAATATAACTCGACTATACTAGACAAATTGCCGTGAAATTTGTTAAACGCATTTATGTGTTCAGATGAATACTCCCGGAGCTAACGAAATTCCCATCAGCCTCCTCAGTGCTATCAGTGCTCATCAGTTGCATTCAGTGCTAGTTAGCAAATGCTACACACAGCAAGCATTATACCAGTCAAATATCTGCATGTTAGCATTGTCAATGTGAGCATGTGATTGTGCTGGGATTAGCATTTAGCCTAAAGTATTTAGCATGTAGTGTTGATCTATGGAGCAATTCTGAGCGTGGCTGTTTGGATAAAAAAGTTGTCAGTAGAAAGAAACTAGATTGTTATCTTGACCTTTACGGTATAATTATAATCATTCCCTCTCGGCCTCATGGGAATGTTACAATCACTATTTTACTTGCACTTTTGTATTAGGATATCCAATTATAGCAGTAACCGGTAAAAAGGACAAGTTAGTTACTACTTAAATATATGCTTATAGTAAGTAAAAAATAATATTTTTTTGTCTTTTTAACCTTTCATCTAGTTTTTCTTCATGTTATACATTTTGATATACCATTCAAGTCTTTCAACATAACCATTCTCTTTTTATAGAGACAGGATGCATGATGAGCTCATGGGTAGCTCTGCTGTTATATGTCTCTGTCATCTGTCTACGCCAGGTTTTAGGGATTGGAGAGGGGTGTCCCCCCCCTTTTCTTCAAATATACACACTCCATCATATTTCCTTTCACGGTGCTCATGCTGCAGTCTGACTCACACATCACTGATGGACTTAAGTGGGTCGCACTCCCTGGAGACTTTTTTTTTCAAGAGGGAAACAGGACTGTGAGCTGTAATTGAATAAATCTCGAATAGGACCGTTAGTGCCACGAAAGGCAAACTGTTCCCCGAGGGGTTATTTGGGTGGAAGGCAGATGTTAACAGATGAGCCACATCACACTCACACCAGCAGCTACATACAGGCTGAGGTTTCCTCTATACATTTACCCAGTCCTCTTCTGGAGTGGATTAAAGGAATAGTGCAAAATAATTGTTACCGTCTTATTTTTAAAATAACTGAAATGATGACAGAATTAGATGCTCATGCACCTTCACATGTTTCAGAAATTCTAGATGTTTTGAAAAAAAAAAAGGAAACTTTAAGACTGAAAAATAGAATATATGACTAATACATTAGATGGTCCATGTGAGGTTTCGGTTTCCTTTTGTGAGGAATGCTATTTTGTACTATTTGGGCTTGGACACACTGTAGGAAAGCAGATTAACAATTGTCAAACTGCAGATTTGTTCTAATCTCTCATTTGCCCATGATATCACATCTTCTTACCAGTGTCAATATGTTTCCACTGTTTAAATTATAGTTGCAACTGCTTAAACTTTCCATAATCTCTTACAAACACACAAAAAATATTTTTATAAACATGAATATACATGTTGTAGACTACTTTCTACTCAAGCCATCAGATGGAGTCGCTCGCTCTTTCACAAATGTTCAATAACATGTAAAATGATATATGAAGATATTTATGCCTTTGTATAGAATGTACTCCCCTTGAGGCTATAATGTTAAAAGTGATAATCCATCTCTTCAAAAGAGGACATTAATATATATGATTGATGTATCGTTTCAGTGAGTTTTACTGCTCATACATTTATAGAATAAATTAAATCATTTTTTTTTTTTTAATCTTCATTCTGAATCCTACATAAAAAGCAGGCGCACTTCTACCGCTCCAATTTCCACATAAGGAAACAAACAGCAGTCTGAACGTTGAATAATACCTGAAGACCAGATGAACAGATGTGCTTGATATTCATGCTAAACTCTGCTGCGTTCTTGTGCTATTTATTCAGGCCGCAGAGGCTAAAGAACAGGCATGTTTTCCTTTAAAAGTGATGTGGAGGAAATCACACACTGAAAATCAGTGAACAAGGGAGGGAGAGATCAAGTGTGCACACGCTGAGATCTTTTGTGATTACATCTGATAAAATAGAGAAATAAACGCAATTTTAATTTTTCAGACGAATGTATGTATATTTGTGCAAATCCGTAAAGGCCTATCGGAAGAGTTGAATATTAAGACCTAGACAGGCCACTATTTTTCATGTATTTTAATAGGCTTGCAATTCTATTTATTAAACGGCCTCCATTGCCCCAAAAATATTTTATTTTTATAATTTTTATTTAATTAAATGTGCGGAATTATTTAAAAAATATGGAATAAATAATTAATATTTATGTGATTTGTTTTGATTTTATTTTTTTAGTGTTCCTCAGTTCGTCTTTCAGTTAAGTATCTTATTTTTTTGGAAAAAAAACAAAAACAATATGTAAAGCTGTCAATAAAAATAAAAGTAAAGGAGGCTGTATATGTTTAGCTTTTTTTTTAATCCCAGTTGCACAAACTCTGTACATTTTATTCCAAACATATTTAAAACTGTACAATACCAGTCATTCAGAAACGGATATCTAACTATGGAGGCCTGTGTACAAGTCTCACCATCACACTATGAACTGCATTTGTACATAATGTGGGTTTATTCTCAGACAATTCATGGAGACAGTCGGCCATCATTAAACATTACATAAATAAATTAGACGAGACTTTTAGGATGCCAGCGGCTGAACTGGCCAGCTGAGACACCGGGTAGCTGGGGACCATCCTGTGCAGCGAGACAGGAGCGCACGAACGGGCAGCTCGGGGCCAGAGAGGGGGGCAGCAGCGCGGCGCAGCGTCCCGGGCCGAAGTGCTCAAAGTCCAGACACGAGGGGAAGTTCTTGGAGAGGAGCGTGGTGAGTGCAGGTATGATGCTGGGGTTCGTGTGTGGGCTCAATCGACTCCTTAAGTCCAGATCGTGGTACAAACCGGGACCCGGCTGCGGAGGAAAGAAGCTCACCCTGTGCGCTCCGAGGAGAGGACGCACGGGCACCGCGCTGCGCTCCTTGGATCCCTCAGGGGCCCCAAATAAAACTGCTGCCTCTTGAAGCGCTTCCGCCGCCGGAGAAAACTCCCATTCTCAAACATGCCGGCTGACAGGGGGTCCAGGGTCCAATAATTGCCCTTGCCGGGGTTCCCAGGCTCCCGGGGCGTTTTGACAAAGCAGTCGTTCAGAGACAAGTTGTGCCGGATGGAGTTCTGCCACGCGGGGAACTTCTCTCCATAATAGGCAAAGCGGCTGCTGATGAACTCGCAGATCTCGCTGAGGGTGAGCCTCTTTTCGGGGCTCTGGAGGATCGCCATGGTGATGAGGGCGATGTAAGAGTAAGGGGGCTTCGCCGAGAAGGTCCCCTTTTCTGGACCCTGCTGCGGTGGGAAGTCTCCGTCGTCCCGCGCGTCAGTAAAGGATGACGCGCTCCGCTCAAATATCAGCGAGAAACCCGCGTCCTTCTCATCTTCACCCCCGCCCGTCCGTCCCTTCACGTCGATGTCCAGCTGCTTCATGACTTCACCGTCCAAGGTCATGGTCCGGAGTGTCCGGTGGCACGGCGGCCCCAACGTGCGCTGATCTGGGACAGAACCGACGCAGATCCCCCCCTCTCTCCCCCTCTCATTCACATCTGACTGCATCTTAAGACTCTTCTCAGCCTCCCACTCTCTGAACTCTCTCCTCCTCCTCCTCCTCCTTCTCCTCCTCTTCCTCTTGCAAAACAGTCTGTCTTCATTAAAACAGCAGATCCACATCTGACACACAAGAGTGTTGAAGTCTTAAAGTTGACACTATAGATGGTTTACTGAGAACACATATCACAATGATTAACCACTAATCTGAAACAACAAATGTTTTTTTCTCTCTATAAAAGCCTCAACATTGGCTCCGGATTGTCTTATTGTTTTATTGTGATTCAGTTTAACTTTCGGTTTTGCAGTCATGCTAAACACAGATCTAAAACATAAGATATATAAACATGATAAAAAGATTTAAAAAAATCTGTGAAACAAATGCAAAAACACAACTGCACAGTGTAGGTCAAGTGACAGCTTTAAAACAAGTTGAGAACATCATCAGTGGTTAAAATCACCTTCATCCGTCACCAATTCTATGTGGAAGAGGAAGACTGATTATCATCTGACTCATCCTGAATATTTAATCAGATAGATTAAAATAATTTCTCACTCCTTCCTTTATTACTCTTAATTATTATTATTTAGTTTTTAAAACAAGCTCTGAAAACCGACCAGCTGCATAAATGTCTCGCTCAACCACACTGGATGCTTTTCAAATGTGCAGGTCTATATCAGATTCTTTACATATGTATGTTTTATTGTATGGCGCTTTACTGGCTCAATCCTTCATTAAGGTTTTAGTGTGATATTTAAGTGACCACAGCAGGTATTTGGATTGGACTATGTTTAACGTACATGTTCATTTTACTGAGCTTGTTTCTAACTTTTATGCTCTTGGCCTACATAGCGCTCATTTCCTTCGGTGTTGCTCATTGCCGGATGGTTTGGCACACAGTGACCGAGGCAACGCTGGCTGTTTTCAAGCACGAGCAAGACGTAATGCTTTTTGAAATAATAGCTGCACTGTATCAATTCACGTGTGGCCACCCACTTGGAGAATGGGCCTGTACTGCGGGGAGGGCTGAGGAAAACTGTGGGAAGTCTCATTAGTGATCCATTCTTCCCTGGACCTCTCGTTTAACGTGACACGTGTGTCCTCCTCTGAAACTATCCTTCTATTTTATAATCATTGCACTTTTTGCAGGGGATTTATATCAAGATCGGGCCTTACCTATATCCATAGAAACAAAAAGACAGGAAACAAATGTTATGTTTCATACAGAATTTAATGCAGCACAAAACCCATGCAACACACACACACACACACATATACAAATCTATTAATATTCTTCCCACAGAAAACAGCAATGCTGAAGAAATCCATGCACCAATTTAACCGTCAAATCCCCAAATGAACAACAAAAGAAAAAAAACAAACACACTTAGAATCAATGACAAAGACGACAAATAACTTAATAATAACAACTTAATTTAACGTGTGCAACTAAATGTTTATCCACTGACCTTAGCAGACAGTTTTTTCTGTCAAAGGTCCTGAGAAGTAAGTTGTTTTGCAGTTAATGACAGTGAACGCAGCACTGAGCTCAAGTTGCAGTTTGTGGTCCCGTGCAGAAATAACTTTCTGCTGCAGCCATCTGGCGCAGCTGACCATTATACACAAGCAACACTGGAGCTGTTTGGATGAAAAAATGCAACACTTTCTACTGAATGTGTCCACTTCTTAGGCTTTCAGGATCCCATTCATGCTACAGTGATGCTACAAATCAACATAAAACAAACCTGTCAACTTTATTAGTCCTGTCACACATGCTACAAACAGGTCAGAGTGCAAATAGGATCAGTGCAGTAAATAATTAAGTACAGGTAGTACAAGTCATGTACAAGTCTTTTTTTTTAATTTTTATGTTGTTCTCTGATACAAGCAGCACCGTTTGAGCAGCCATAGAGCCAAAGGGAATTTGTGCTGTTTCCTTAGGTACGACATTGTAGCAGTGATGGTAATTTAAACACTGAGTCAAGGAGGAGCTGGTGCTGCTCTTCTATGTTTGTATTCCAGCCTGCATGAACTGTAGAGGACAAAGAACTAGGAGCAGAGAGCGTAGTCTTGGATTGTTGTGTGCAAATGTGCGTAGTGCTTCGTCGCATGTGGACGTAAAAACCTTTGCACGGAGCGTGTTTCTCTAGGCGGTGTGTTTCCGCTGAGCTGAGGTCAGCCTCACAAAATTTCCACACTTGAGGCAGCACGAGATGGAGTTGCCCTCTTTCCTTGGGATATACCAGCATTTGACACAGCGCACTCTGTACTTCTTATACCTTCATAAGTCAAGACAGAAAAAGATACTGTAGTGAAGTGTACTTCTAATACTTGAACAAATACAACATAAGAAACTACAGAGAAGTAAAATGTATTCGATTTCACCTTTATGCTAATGAAACCCAGTGGTGACTATGAGCCAATATCAGCGTATCAAGTGTTATGCTTGAAAACAATAATGCATTTCTGCATTTGTGGCGGTCCGTTTCTGCCTGGTAACCAATTTTTATTGAGTTGTTTTTAATCCTTGGAATTATTGTTACTGATAATTGTTGAAAGGGAAAATTAACTGACAAATATGACCGGAGAATCCAGCTATATTTAGATACAATTATACAAATTAAAATGCAGTCTAATATTTTATATGTCATAGGTTTTAACATTTTGGATGATATTATTTTCCATAATAATTAACTGGGATAACCAATCTTCATTAGGGACCTCAATGTTACAGCCATTATAGAAAGTCCAACTCTGTGTAAAAAGTATATTTTCTGAATGTCTGCTTAAAAGTTAAGACTAAATTCCACTAACTTGAAATGTGGCTTTATGCTTCCATAGTGATCTAATATACATGCCCTCGTACTCCATGTATGTTTTTAAAGCATTCAACAGCCTTCAGTGTTAATATGAGCTACCTTATTCCACAGGCATTACAGAGTGGAGTCCCGTCCTCTGCATCCCTCCACATGGGGGTCTTCCTGGTGCAGCATGATGCACACACTTTACCCTCTTTTGAAACAGAAAGGAAACATATCTTTGATTAGTGTTACAGTCACTTTGAACTGTGTGTACTTAAAAACTGCTTTTAATCAAATAAAGGAAGCAACCAAACTTGCTAACATAAACAAACAAGGCTGTATATCTGAGTGGAGTCACAGAAGAGTCTTGGCTGCCTGGTCTCTGAATGCTGGAGATACAAACTTGTTCAAAGCATATGCAAATTTCCAATAGTGAGTTTTTATTTTTTATTTCAAATGTTTGAGGGAGGAGAGATGCTAAATCACTGCAATGATCTGAAATGAGCCTAAGCATCGGCTGCACCACTGGAAGTTATGATTCAAAGTTTAAATGTATATTCTGTTTCTTGTTTTGAAGGGAACTAGTTAATACCATTATGGTCTTAGGATGTTTACACAATAGTTTCCCCACATAAATGTGCACCACCTGTTCTGTCCTCAAGACACATGTTTTGATGTGGTGGCGCCCTCTAGTGGAGAAAAAAGACATCTCGTGCAAATAAATACTACCTGCTTTATTGCAAGTATAGAGTAACGTTGATGCATTCATTTTAAACACATTGCATGGCGGCATTATATTATAACATGTCTGAAAGTATGATAATTATTTATTTATTTAATATAAAATGATTTAGTTAATATAAACTATGTTAAGCCTCTTTATGGAGTTTTCTCTTTTATTCTCCCCATTCAAGTTTTCTTTTAATATAATTGTTTCTTATCTGAATTGAGGGGCTGAGGATGGACAGTGTGGTGTGTTAAATATGTTTTAAAACCTTCTGAGACCAACTTGTATTTTTCTAACTGTGAATTAAATAGATTCATCTATATTTCATCAATGAGATTATACAATTAGATATATAAAATTTCAGTTACCCTACATTGCTGTCTAGGGAGGCTGTAAAAATATTAACTGACGTTCGGCTTCATAAAATAGCGCAGGCACTCAATGGTTACTCACTGGAAACGCTGGTCGTTGGGTAACTCTCCTCATCGGAGCTGCTAGTTTTAATGGATTTCTGGGACGTCCGACTCCTCAGCCTCTGTTTCCTCACGCTCTTGTGGAGCTCCTTGCTGCAGCAGACACCAATGATTATGCATGTGAACTTTTAGTGCTGTTAGCTATTACTCAAGTTTTTCCATCAACATTTTCTAAACATGCAAACATGTAAGGAATACCTGTCGCTACCTGTATTTTGAAGTTATGAGGAGCCGACATTGTCCCCTATTGTCGTCCAGTTCCGTGTCCATCCTGAACGCAACTCCCTGGAAGTCTGGGTCCTGGATATCAGCACTCCGCCTGGGATGAGGTTGTTTTCTAGGAGTCTTGGTTCTGCACCGCTGGGTAGATGGAGACGCAAGTTCCTCCTTTTGTACTGGCCTCGGTTCTGGTTTTGATGTTGGGGGGTTGTTTCTCCATTGTGGCTTGAGGATTTCAGTTGTGCAGCTGGAGGGCATTTTCCCTCTATGTGAGCGTGTGGACATTCTGGTTTAGATGATGTTATTGTGTCATCTTGTTTTACGAGTGACTGACACTTCTCTGTAGTGCCAAATAAAAGCGATGCGGATTGCGAATTAGGCGGGACGGGGTTCAGAGGGAGAAGCTGGGTGTCACGTGGGGGCTCTGCAGTCAAAGCAAAGTTTGCATTGTGGTCCAGTGCTGGCTTTGACCGAGCTACATTTGCATCTTCGTTTGAATTAAAAGTCAGCTGGGCATTAAGGAATGCGTAGGGGATGTGCGTTTGCGACAAAACATTTTCAGAGAAGGGGACATGCAAAATATCTCGTTCGAAAGAAAAACAATCCCTCTTACAATCCTGGTTCCACTCAAATTGACTGTCAGCACTGAGCTCTGGAACATTTTCAGTCGTTTGTGGCTGAACACAGCAGCCCACCTTGGAGTCTTTCACATGACACTGTGTTTTAGAACTTATAGTTCTCCTGCCGTCTCCTCTCACATCTTCCACAAGACTGACACAGGCTGGGATTTCTTGGCTCTCGCGGGTAAGAAGGGATGGTCTCAGAGTGCATTCATCACCCACACAGTCACCTCCGACTCCCTGATCCGTTACATCTGCTGTCACAGTCGATGATTTATCTTTTGAATGGCCTAATTTTGCGGTAGATGATACTAAACTTGGTTCTGACTCCACATCTCCTTGATACAGGAGCCTCTCACACTGCCGATTGATCAAACTCAGTACTTTCCAGGGGCTGTTGCTTTTCGGATGTGGCTCAGTCAAAGTTGTGACCTTGCTTTCCTCCTTACTTTCCTCCTTCACTTTTCTCATTTGTTTATAAGGTGACTTATGAGACAAACGGTTCTGGCCAGAATTGTTAGAGATTTTAAACAGATGTGCATCCTCTTCCTCTTTTTTGACTACAAGAGGACCTTGTCTAGAAGTCTCATGTAGCCATGTGGAGGGTGAATTTGTGTCCAGGAAACTGTTGTGGATGGGGGACGCTAGCTTGGAAACTTCTTGGAAAAGGTAAAAGAGTGCTGAGTGGGAAGCATCATGTTCAATTACGCTCTGGTTTCCCTGGACGAAGGCTGCTTGTTTCCTCGGTCCTGTGGTCATGTTGAGGAAGAGCCTGTAGCATAAAACAAACCAACTTTTTAAACGGAGGGGGTCAGGGGTTGTTTAGCAATGTAGAAAATAATAAATAAATATATTTTTAATTATAATAATAATAATATATAATAATAATAAATCTTGCTACACAAACATTTTTTGCTCGTCAATTTACAGTCTATTGGGAAAAAACTACTAGCCTGGGAGGAGATTGGCCAGTAAATATTGCTTCATATTAAAACCCAAAAGTTCAATAGAATATTACACCATTTGAACTATATGTGTATGTATAGCTTGTATAACTGGGCTACATAAACTACTGTATTATGCAAATACCACAGTGAAAGCAGATAAGCTGAATTTCATTGTTTAACAGTTTTGTTTCCAAACTGTTACCAACAGGGATGCTGGGATATTTTAAAAACGTTCAATTAAATTGTTTAATTGACGTTAATTGAAATGTTTAATTTTAAATTAGGCCTACATTAGAAGCCTCAGAGCCGACATGGGTTAACGGGAATCAGCTTGTTGTTATTTTAAAGAAAAACAAGGCCGAGCTGTCATTTCCGCCTGAATATAAAAAGGATGTGTGCTGTGTTACTTCATTAACTCACCGGGAGAACTGTAACTTCAGATTTGTTCTAGAACACAAATGTAGCGCTTTGTCCTTTGATGTCGAAGACTTTCGCGGTTTTCGGGGAGTTTGAATGTCGCGAGCGCAGAAGCAGGTCGGATGGATATTGACACAACATCAATACTGATAACCCCTGAAAGTAGGACTGTAAATGAGTATTCTTCCACCTTTTATTCTCTCAGAACTGCATCAGCTGGATATTAGTTCACTTAGGCCTTAATGTTTTGTACTACAAAAATAAAATAAAAAATAGTCAGTGAGGCCTAGGTTGTTTTTAGCAAATGTTCTGATTTAATTAATTAACTCTTTAGGTATTTAAAAAAAACAACCCACAGTGTTGGTTTAAAGTTAGTCAAGAGATCACTGCAGAAAGCCTAGTAGATCCATAGTTGCATGTTTCTGATCGATTAACTATGATCTTAGAATTGGCAGCATCTTGCATTAAGATCTCGACTTTATCTGTTGTTGACCTGTCATGGCCTCTATGGCTGACCACGTATTTCACAGTTGGGCCTCAAGACAACAGCACAACATGTGGTCACAATCAAACAGTCCAGTCCACCAGGATCACCGTGCACTACTGTGGATGCTCACCTCAGATCTCCCAATCGATCATCACCTAATTGATGAAGTATGCCGATTTACCGGGACTGTCTGCTGTGATCCGGGTCGTGTGTTGGACCAGGAGGAGGCACGCGGGTGTTTTTGGTTTGCTAGATTACACCTGCTGGGGAATAACAGCGCTTTCCACGCGGAGCTCCAGTTTCACTTGTTAGCTGCTGCAAAGCACTTTTTTTTTTTGCGACAACACAAATGTTTGTTCAGATCCTCGCCGGGTAAAGTTTGGACATTTTTTTTTTTTTTTTTATAAAAACAATAGTCGCCTGTTAATTATGCAATGAACAAGCTTCGATTATTTCAGTACAATGTAAAGATACTTTTTGTCCCCTTTGAGTCCTTGTAGTGTTGACAGGTAGGTCGCTGGGTAATGAGGGCAGTGTTCAAAAAATTCTGTTTAAAAACGTTTTATTGCACAACTTTAAATATTTGTAATGTCTAATACATGATATACACAGTTGACTTACATTTGTGCGTAAGGACAAGTACAGTAGACTTTTAACAAGTAAATGGTAGATGTGGTAAAACTCATTCCAAGGTAACCTTAAGCTCACCAGCTCCAAAACACACTTGTCTCAAGCTCCATTCTGCTGTGAATCAAAGAACACCTGAAGCTGAGAGGAAGGGCTTTAAAATGCATTTTCCATCCGGCACTTGAAACTAAATTTTGCCTAAATATGTTTTGCAATGTTCATAGTGACTAAATCTAAATTCTGCCTTACTTTGTTGAGAGCCCACCCTTTCAGCTTCAAGCATGGTTGTCTTTGAAACACACATTATGATAAATGTCTTCTTCTGTGTCTGGCTTCAGTACCATGCAGAAGAAAACATTTTAGAGGTCTATGACTCTGAAGTTTAGTCAGTGGGTACATATTGATAAACCATCACAAGAACTCCACATGAACCTTGCACCAAAAAAATTAAGTAAATGCTATGCATACAATATCTAGTGAATCAGAGTGAAAGAAATGACTGAGAACATAATCTTGTAATACTTGTGCGTATACGAGCTGTAACAAGGAATGTTCCATTGAACAACACAAAGATGAACTTTGTTGAAACTTAAATCTGTAATGTATGACAAAAAACATGAGATGTATCTTAAATTGTCTGGTGTTTTAGCAAAGAACAGTTTGTGAGATTGAATGGCCTCTTGATGCTGGCCTGAGAACAGTCCACATAAATAAATACATCGTCTGTTAAACCATCACAGTGTGTGTGTTTGTTTTTGGAAGTAACCATTAATTTCACCTTAAGTGAGGCTTAAATAGTGTTTGGCTCTGCCTGATGTCATCTGCAGGCCTGTCCTGTCATTGGTTTACTTTGGAAATTGTCAGTCGGGGATAAGTCTTGGGAGTTGCTAAGGACTCTACTATCCTAGCCGTGCATCCCTCCGCGGTCGTCCCATCGCTCAACCAGCACCCACGCCGTCAAGCTTGCGGCGTCACCTCCGTCACTTTTCTCCAACTTTCGGCAAGCGCCCCTCTTCTCAGTGAGGTTTGGGCACATGGCCGTCCACGTAGAAGTTCCTGGTGACTTTGGGCAAGGTGAGCTCAATGCCTTCAAGCTCTGGGGTGAGAATGATCTGACATCCCAGCCGGGAGTTCTCCTGAAGCATGGGCGCCATGTCCAGCATGTCATCCTCACTAGAACGCCAAGATTTGTGTCATAAATTTACAGCGTTCTACCTTGTGCCAAATCGCACACATTTGCCTGTCGTTAAGGACAATGCCATTGGTAGCAGACCTACCTCTCTTCGGGCTCTGCCAGTTTGTCGAAATGGGAAGAACTCACATAGACGTGACACGTTGAGCAGGCCAGTGATGCCTCACACGCTCCTTAATAAAAGAGACACACAAATAATGAGCAATAAACATCTTGAAGTCATGCTTCAATTAAATATTTAAGAAACAGCTTTAATTGTGCAAGTGCTCACCTTCCAGTTCAATTCCATGCCTCTGAGCCAGATACATGACATTATCTCCCACTTTGGCCTTAATTGGAATCCTCTGGCCTGACCGATCTATATACACCACGTTCACCCTGAAACAGCAGCGATTTAAAAACTATTTAACCTTATTAACAATCATACATGTGAGCCCATCTGGCAAGGATTTGAAAAAGTAGGTCTTTCTATATTATTTGCACATGAATTACGATTAGTATTTTGTAAATGGTAAATGCACTGCAATTACATTTCACTTATTTTACTTAGCAGGACAAAGTCCCACTATATCGGGAGCATTCAAGAGTTCAGGGTCGCTGCCGAAGGACACTTTGACAGGTGGACAGGAGGATCCAGGGTTAAAACTACAAGCTCTGCAGTTGATCGGTGTCCCACAAATCGTTTACTAAGAATATAAAATGTTGTACTTTAATGTGTACCCTTAAAATAATAATTTCTCGGGACAATGTGTTCCTCAAATGCAGCATATGCATAATATGCAGGCTGCTGGTTTAAAGTACAATTTGTTCAGTGCCAGTCCATGTTCAGGATGTGGTCCAACAAAATATATAAACATTGCAAGTTCAGCATGACTCAGCAACTATTTAAGCTGTTTTTCACTGCAGATTTAAAGTAGCCTCCACTGACTAACTTCGCAGTTTCAATGTTTTAAGTAAAACGTGTGAATTGATTAATAACAGAATAACATATCATTGAATACCATATCATTGAATACCATATCAATGAATAACATATCAATGAATAACACATCAATCCCCAATAAACAGTCCCTTGTTAACTCACACATCCTCGGGGTCCTCAGCATTGGACCTGCCCTCCTCGTTGTGGTAAAGACCTTTGGAGAAACAACCAAACAGAGGCAGGAACATCAGAAGTGTGCGTGTTTCTGGAGACACAGTGACGTCAGCTCCTCCTGACGGTCCCGGATGTTGACAATGTTTCACTTGTCGCATGTGGAAGTCAAGTTACACAAGTGTTATTGAGCTGACCTTTGACCCCTGCCTGCCGGATAACCTTTGCCCTCCTGCAGGCCAAACTCTAAAGGCATCAACTAAAGCTTGAAATCTTGAATGCAAAACAAGCAACTCTGTAAACAGTGAGCCCTGAGAGGAGACGCGGTCCTCTGGGGGCTGCGGTGTCAGCGGGCTGCTCCTCTCACCTATGCTGGTCTGCAGGTGTCGGTTTATGGTCCGGAAGCTGTCGAACGAGCCCCTCCTCTCGAGACTACCCGCACCGCTCGCGCAGCCCTTCAACCTGTAGAAGGGACACGTGCTACAGTCCGGTAAAGCTCGAGAAAGCCTCAAAGTCAGACCCACGCGCGACCGGACAGCCGCTGCGGCCGCCATGTTTCTGTTTTGGTCACGTGGGAGAGAGCGGCCAATGGGAAGAGAGCGCTGGAGTCAGCTGTGATGCGCTGCTGCGGACAGCAGAGGGCGCTGCTTCTTCACACACACGCACACACACACACACACACACACACACACACACACACACACACACACACACACACACACACACAACACACACACACACACAACACACACACACACACACACACACACACACACACACACACACACACACACACACACACACACACACAGGTGACAACACACACACACACACACACACAACACAACACACACACACACACACACACACACACACACACACACAGGTGACAACACACACACACACACACACAGGTGACAACACACACACACACACACACACACACACACACACACACACACACACACACACACACAACGCTCATCATATAGGGGGGACTCATAGAAGAAGAAGAAGAACTCAGATCAAAACACATGAGCAGTAGGCCACTGTGATGTTGTAGCTGATCGAGATGGTGCTCATTATAACTGTAGGGCATTCTAATCATAATTAAGATTATCATTTTTTTTTGTTTAGTTTAGTTTAGTTTATTTGCACAATTGAAAAATATAAAAAACACAACATTGATAAATTATATTACAGTGCAGGAAGAGGCAGAAAGCCCACTGGGCTTATTTGAAGCCTCCACCTATATAATATTAAAAAAAAAAATCACAATACTATAACGAATACAAAAAGAAAATACATATGGTATGAAATACTGTACTGTATACTGCATACAAAATCATGTGTTTTGTATGCAGTATCAGTTAGTAGCACTAGCAGTGTTTCCATTTTCTGTTTCTCATTCACTACATTTCAAAGGTTCATGTAATACATTTTACTACATTTATCTGAAAGATTTAGTTAGTAATTATACTTTTTACATGCAAAACATATGATCATTGAAAATGGTTTGTTGTTACAGATCGTTAGACCCAAAACCTACAATATTTGAAATTGGCTCCATATGACCAACTACATTTCTAAAATGCTTCTGGCATGTTAATGCACAAGTAATCATAACAATCCAGGAATGTAACATTAACAAAAATATAACATTTTGAAAGGTGCTGTTTTGCATAATGAGTACTTTTTCTTACCTCAATATTCAGATAATCCTTTTGCAATAATGCTTCCACACTTTTACGGTTTTGGTGTTATGTGATGATGACATTGCATATTTGTTCATCTAACATTGATCAAATTTGAATGCTCTTCTTTTACTTATAATGGTGTGTTTTTTGACATTGTGGTATTGTTGATATCTTTTTACATCAGCATACTACATTTGATTCCTTTTGCAGCTCGGACCAGGCTAAGCCTGTTAAAGTTAAGGTAGCAGGTCTGCCCATAGGTCAAAAGAATCAAAGTACATTTCATATTTTGAAAAAGGCCCATTCACTGCTAAGCTCCATACTCGCTGATATCACACAACATGTTCTGCCATGTTTATGTGTGCTGTAGAGGAAGACAAAGTTCGATAAGAAATTGAATGCAGGCTGGTAGCGGAAACTGTTTTGTATGTCGGAGACTAGTGGTGTGTGAAGACAGAGGAGAGATGTTATGACTAGAGAGAGGGGAAGAGCTCATGCACTCTGTCTTATTTCTTACTGTACCTCCCCATCCTTGACATCCACTTGGAGAGGAGTTATCCTAAAATAAATCGGAGCTATTATACATATAATCTCTTGACAGAGTAAACTCCCACTGAGGAGCACCATGTTGATATCTGACATGTGATTTATAAGCTCTAGCGCACTATAATATAATAGCACTATATTTTTGTTTCTTTTCTTATCTTTCCTTCAGTATCTCGTAATGATCTGTGCTTCGGGGGAAAGCCACTCTCAAAGTGGGTTTTAAGATGTAGACTAACCCCCCATCTGGATCTGGCTGCAGAGGTTCTTTCCATGGCCATAAAAAGTAAATGGGGCCCTCTCATGTCTAGTTTTTTGTTTTATAGGGAGTGCTGGAAGTCAACTCACTGGCATTTAGATTATTGCACTTTATATACTCCAAATCCACATAATGAAACACTTTTACACTTTCATAAATATACCTTCACTCTTTCTCTCACACACACACACACACTGCACCGGATTCGTGTTCAGGGAGAGTTTACCTCTGTGTCTGCGAAGTCTGTGAATTTTGGAGCACTTAGTGTATCTTTGTCCCTCTAGTCCTGGGATTGTGCAGGTGTGTGTGGGTGCGTGTGTGTGCAGGGGTGTGGTGGGTGGAGGTTGTTTAATGCTTGACTTGGATATGAAGTGGCCCCTAGCTGTTCCTTCTGATTATACTCCCATCACTCCCTAAAGACTAGGCAGTACAATAACTCATACAACCCCGCATACACACTCATACTTCCTTAAGACACTCACTCTGATGTACTTTAGTTCTTAAGAAAGACATATAAATGTAACACACACGCAGTTAAAATACAGTATGTCGCTCACCCAGAGGCCAGCAGCAACAGCACGTGTTGACATTTTAGCAGTGATATAGCGATGTATGTGAATCTCCCCAGAGTACGCCATGTGTACTATATACACTTTATGTATCCAAGGACAGATGCAACGTGGAAAAACACAACATTTCCCAGCAGTCCTCTGGGTGACATACAATCCAACCAGCGTGCCCATTTTTATTTTTTAGTTATTAAACTTTTCCCACTTTTGCTGATAACAACAACAGAACTGAACCTTGTCACAGTTACACCAGATTATGTGTTCTTTTATGACGAGGAACATGGGCACTGTAATTCATTTTGAGGCAAACACACACATACACACAGTCCTGCTGCTGTAAATAGGGGAGACCGGGGGATTCTCACTGTCAATCTGAAAACCTGCACAGATTTCTTTTTTTTTAGCATTAACTGTTTTTACAACTTTGTATGACTTATGTATGTAATATGTATGTATACAGATGGAATTTAGCTAGTAGCTAAATCTGGTACAAAGCATATTCTCTCTTTTTTGAGATTAATGTATTTTTGTACATGGTTCCTGATGTAAATGAATTGAATATACTGAACTAAGTCGGAAAGTTTTAATATATATATATATATATATATATATATATATATATATATATATATATATATATATATACTGTATATATATGCAAATGTCTCCTGCATCGCTGCTCACCGTCTGCCTGCGTGTTTTAGTTCCCCTTTTTAATGTTGTTTCTGGCTTTACTGTAAGTATATCATCAGTCATGATGATCTATATTCGGCCGTCGGGTTGAATGACAGCAGCTGTTTCTTTTGATTTCACTTGTTTTACTGCCCTCCTTTGGGAACAGTCAGCTTACAGTTAGATGGAGGTCGGATGGGTGTTTTTTTAAACCCTGTGCAACTCAAGACTTCAAAATTAATTTCCTCTTATAATGCTTTATTAGATGCTCCAACCTCTACTATAAAACATATTGTTTCCACTTTTAAAGTTATACTCATTTCCATATTCTCTATTTATTCTCTTTGTAATGTGCTACAATTTATAAGAAGAGAAGAAGTATAATAAATAAATAAATAAATACAAATAAAAACTAAATAAGATACAAACACTATTCCAACTTCTATAACTGTATTTATATCTTATGCAAGACTCTGTACTAGCTACATACTAAGACACTTCATTTTTCCTTTTATTTTTGGTGGGCCTGGTTTCCTTATGAAATATTGAATGTAAAACCTCTAAACTGGAATGCCCAGTCATGTTATTTACACTTCTTTTTTTCAGGACAAACTGGCCTATCAGAATATGTATGAAATTATTTTTTTTTTAGGCCTTGTTGATCAGGGCAAAAAAAATAAACAGTGTAACCAACACAGATCAAGATAAAATTATTCAATACATAACTAGTCAAATTGCTACAGAAACACCAGAGTTTGAGAAAATTGTTTCCCAACTGACACATACTCATGTAAAAGGATATCCCTGTTTCAGTGTAATTTCTTTGCCATATTTTAGGATTCATTGGAAATTGATACATGTACTGGATATGTTTTTTTCAGACACATTTCTCACTCAGACGCCAGTTTGAGTTAGAGAGGAATTCACTGTGACAACTGAAAGTGCACTTAGCAAGGGATAACAAGATGGAAAAAGTAGACAAAAACACTGAAGCCCAATAGAAAACAATGCTGGAAGACATGGAGTTTAACTCCAGGGAGGTTGAACCTCCAATTCATCTCTTCCTCAGGTCACTGGAAGAGCAATGCAGGTGTGAAGGTTGTGTAGAGCATTGAAAGCAGCTTACTTTAGAAATAAGTTAAGAGAAGTAAAAAAAAAAATAGGTAGAATTGATGCAATAGAAAAACAGACACCCCTGTTATTTATTTTCATTCATTTCATCATTCAGGCAATTTCATTGCATATTAAGTCACTACACTGCTATTTGCAATCCAGGCCGCTAGGGGGCGCATTACAATTGGGTGGCATTAAATGGTATTGCAGGCACACCGAGGAGGAATAAATATTCCCGCCACCGCAGCTCAACATGTGTGTCTATTCTTTTCTTTGACACAGATCGGTAAATATGCCTTAAATTGATTGTACATGCTAGAGATTAAGATACGAACATGTAGCTAACTCATGAGATCGGTTGCACCTGTTCCCATATCAGTGTTACGTTTGTGAGAACGTTCTTTAGATAGAGATGAAGGCTGAAGGCTAACATGCTAATGCTAGCGGACTGGTGTGGTGTTGAGTAGCAGGTGGGAAAAGTTAACACAGGAACACTGAGAAACCTGTGAATTCACTGTGAACTTAACGTTATGAAGCAGTTTTCAGTCAAGAAGTTATTTCCTTGTAATTATATGTAGCGAAACGGGCATATTTATGGTTAATGGCCTAAACAGAGTGATGCTATCGCGGGAAAAGCTTAACAAAGGACAGCGCCATTACTTGCGGGAAAGTGTTTTTTTGTACTTGAGTCAATGTGTTGAAAGTTGTTTTATAGAAAAGGTGAAATTTGTGTTTTTCTATATTGAGAGAATCAAAACCAGAACAATAGATGATTTAGATTAGATAGATTTAGGAGACAGAGCAGTGAGGACAAGGAGCAGGAGTGGAAAGAGAGACCTCCATGAGGTTCCAGCTGGAAGATCTCATGAACCAGATCCCCAAAAAGGAGGAAAAGAAGTGGAACAACATGCTCTTCTAACGCCCACCACTTTTACACTTTGAAAGTGAGGTGCTTTCACTCTTGAAAGGTGGTGCACAGCGGAAACGGGTCCTCACAAAGATACAAAAACTAATACCCAAATAATCTCTACTTAAAATAAATGCATAAAAATGGTGAAATTGTTGTTTATCGGTTGTTTTAAGTCATGTCTAATATAAAATGCTTTGTGTGATGTATTAATCAGGGGACAAGCACTAATGGCAAAGAGGTCGATAACTATTATTAACTTTGCTACATTTTGGTCTTAATTCGTGTCTTTTTAGTTTTTGTGACTGGAACATGTTTGGCAAAAAACTGCACTACAGGAATGCACTGCTTGTTTGGTCTTGTTTTGACGATACAGCAGCATTTTGTTGTGCAACCCTGTGTTGAAGAATGACAAGAACTGATGCTTGAATCAATCAATTCTTCAAATGAGTTCTCATTTGCGACCTACAGCCTGAAAATCTCAAAAAGCTCATGCACATTCTGCATCCACTGATGAGGTTTAAATGGCAATTTCACTGCCCTCTGATGAGATCTTCAAAACAAAATGACCTAGTGATGGAGCAGTGTATTCCTTTGTCATTTCACAAACGATGAGGAAAGAAAAAGTTCAAATTTCGCTTCATCTTTTAATCTCAAGGGAGAAGTTTTATTCAGGAAGTATGTTTGAAAGAAAATAGTTTCTACATGAAACAGCTCATAACAAGGACACCTTTTTGAAAGAAAGTTACTCTTACTTTAGGTAACATATGATGGTATGCTGGCACAGTTCAGGCCATCACATTGATTGAATAACTTTGTACAAACACAATAAAGGTCGTGCAGCAAAGCAAATTGTTTAAAGTGATGTGTAAAAAACAACATTGCCATTAAAGCTGCTTTGAACGATGAAGCCCGGTGCCAGCATCTGCCAGCATTTACAGCCCCAATGTTCCTTTTGCCTTTGTGCCCGGCTTAATGAGACCATGAGCTTTCTTAAAATGTTAAAACAACATCTTGTGTTAGAACACTGCTAGGAACTTTACAGCTGCCGATCCAGCTGAGTTTGACCCTTAAAGAAGATGTATTGACAACGGGGCATGTCTGAACCACTGTAACGGAGTTCCAGTTAATCTGAACTTGTCATTATAATCATGTTTGAGTTTCAATGCACGATACCTGCGGTTGTGCATATGAGCTGCATCATGCAAGTGCTGTCGTGACTCCTGCCTCTCAGATGACTCACACAAATTTCTGAGTAACTAACATGAAACAGGTAAAAAAAAAAAGTGCCCGTATGCCCTTTCATGCTTCAGCTGTGTGGGAATGTTTCTCAGCCAGAAAAAATGGAAATTTACCATCAATGTGAGTAAACACAGCCGACCGGGAGCTGGTATTATGGCTTTTTCGGCCAACTCATGATGTTTATGTGTCTGGGTCACTTTCTCTATTGTGTGTCACTAGTTTACGTGCAGAAACTAATACGATGCTACATGCCTTAAGCCTCCCCAGGGCTCAAGGATGTATTGAGTTCTTTGGGTAATTAATGACCTTTATTTTACAAACTAAAAACAGCACAGCAGCCAGCGAGGTAGTGTTTGTTTTAGCTTTAGGTCTGGATGTGGTGTAGTGGTTTCAGTCTGTTGTCTGAGCGATTACCGTCTGGCCTGTGACAGACAGCGTTGACCGCTGACTGTTGACCTTTGACTCCAGATAGAGAAAGGCTGCAGGGAGAGGTCAAAGACTTGGGAGGTCATGGAGGTGCAACGAATCATGTCAACAAATCCAAACAAACCAAGGAAGTCATAGGTCCATTCCAATTAAGGTTTTTTTAATGCTAAATTTGGTAGAAAAGTATGTGGAATGTGTATCAGTGTAAACACACATATAGATAAAATGGCCATTCGAAGCAAGATATATGTTATGGTATGGGTTGGTCCAATTTTCTCACATTTAAAGGATAAGGCTATTGATAATCTAGAATTTAGTTCCCATAAAAATACAAAATATATACAAATTTCTTTTTCTTTTTAAAGATGAATAATTTGCTAAAATGTAGATTTTAGCAAACCTTATACTATGCATTTGTTGGAGACTTATTAAATATTGTATATTAATCTGAAATCAACATTTTTCATGTCAGATTAAAACACAATCGTGCTCAAGAACAGCTACTTAATGGAGCTGCCTGATCTCACAGCCGTTACGTGGTGGTGCAGGCATGTAATAGAGCTTGTGAGAGATTATGGAATTATTTTGCCGATTTAAATTGAAACTAAAAGACGAGGCTAGTGTTATTCTGTACTCTTCTTATTGTCATTAAACCCCATGAAAGGACCAAAACCAAAAAACGCACTACTTGATCTCTCAATACTCTCTGACTTCAATGCTCTTTCCGTGGCACCAGTCCCATTCTGTCCTACTGAAGATGTCATTTTGAAGAAAGACTCAGTTATCTCTTCCGACAGCTGGGAGCTGTAGTCAGTAGTGAGTTACTCAAACGGGAGGAAGTAGTGCTTTGTTGGGGGACTAGTTTCAGCAGTGGATGGATACACATTGGGTAATCTAGTGAGCATTTACAGCAGCAGCTCGTGGATGCTGGATTGACTCAATATAATCTGCCTGTGTTCATGGTAATAAAGCAACATGTTATCCATTGCAACATTGTGGCTCATTCTTATGTTAAGGGTCTCTGTCACAAAAATCAGACTACGTCCAGCTTTGGCCTAATACAACCAATTCTTGTTAGAAGGATCATTGTTGCCACTTCCTACTCTCCTACTTCTGCCACCCTTCTGCTAGGAAAACATCCATCTTTAAACCGGGCCGTAGCTTAGCGACTGCATTTTTGCACGGTTGTGATGCTGGTATTTGTGGAGATAAAATCTGTCCACAAACAGACACCTGGCAAAGTACTCAAATCTGCTTATGTGGAAGTTCCCGCTACAGTAGTTGTCTCCGGGACCCTATTTTGAGTTGATGACTCACAAGGTGAAAACAATACCATCCACACGCCGTCGTGGCTAAATACAGAATATCATCAGGCTTATCCTTTAAAAAAGCTGACGCATCAGTTGTTTTGTTCACAGTGTATCATGTCCCCTTTCCCCCTCTGTCTCTATCAAAGCTTTCCAATTTATTACAGCAAGCTAACCTGTCAATCACTTCGTGGTTTCCGCAGAAACGACTGCATTCCAGGGACTTGGAACCAACCACAGGCCTTCTACTGTTGTCGTGGCAGCGGGAAGATTGATAGGGTCCTTGGGGAGGGAGACTAGCTCCAGGCTTCCTCTCACTCTGTGTTGACAGCAGGTAAAGATGACTTTTAGTGGGACGGAGAGTGTGTGTTTGTGTTTGTGTGTGTGTGGGTGCCTGCCTCTGTGAATGCATATTTATGTGCCTGCATGCACTTTAGTCAAAATTAAAATGATTGACTTCCTCCCTGCGTGTGTGTGTGTGTGTGTGTGTGTGTGTTGTTATTGAATTATGGCGGTAACTGCGATGGTAATTGACCCAGCATGATCCAGACATGGCCTCTGTGAAACATTTAGTCCAAGACAGAGTACAATGTCTCTCTGGGGACTGAGAGGTGTTAACTCAACGACAAACTGGACTCTGTTTCACTCCACAGGATCCAAGTACAACTTTTCATTGCAGCTATAAATTGTCTTTATATTTCACCAGTATATTTCAAAATGAATGATTAGCCCTTAGATAATGTTGGGTCTGTTTGCTTCTACATTTAGAGGTCATTTTCATTCAATAAAAAAAAAAAGGGCACACACAGGGGTGTACACATACAAGATCCCACTTAGTTCTAATTCAGCATCTAGCTGAGCACTGATATAACCCACATTGTCAGTTCAAACTCATGTTTGCCTGTTTGGATAAAGTGAGCATCTCTATTGACACTTTTTTTCTTTTTATTGTTGAGCTACCATCTTTAAAACACAGGCATCTCTAAAAGGTTCTCCATACGAAACTCAAATAATTAATATATCAGTAGACATCTATTTCTATGTAAAGAGATATAGGAGAAATATATACCGGAGCAGAAAATGAAGTGGCCCATCTGTGTGTGATGTTTTCCGGGCTTCTCCTTGCATTGTTAACATATCCGGGATGGACTTGCATGCTTTTTAGTGCTTTTTTTGTGCATGTGAGCGTGCCACATTGGCTCAGGTAGACACTGTTAGCTATGTCGGCACTGTTGCCATTGTTTTCACTGTTAACACTGTTAGCTGCAAGTTGCCGGTTCTGCTGTCGCCTTGGTGAGAGCTGTTAAGAGGCAATGAATATGCTCTAAACTTCGAATTTAGCACCTTTAATAACTCCTTCCACTTCCTTCTACAGCTACATTTTCTACCTCAGGCTCAAAAAGGACAGAAATGGTAACAAATCATAAAGTTATACAGTTTACTGGAGCCTTTCAATGACAAAAGTTTTCTCCCTTTCTACCTTTTAATGAAGTGCTTTGTTTTCCTGTCTTTACACTGCTAAAAACAATAATGGAACTTGCGAGAAGACCAAAAATACATGCCATGTTTGGCATCAGGATGTACATGCTCTAGACTCTATGATTACTAATTCAATTTGTAAGCTACAGTTGAAATCTTATCTTCTCCTTTCCAAGGAAAAGCGTCACTCTGGTATCAGAAACGTCGAGACTCAGTCAGTAAATCATTTCTGCTTGTACTGGCTTACTTTATTCTGTCTTTTTTATTGTGCCTGTTCTCCCTTTCTGCTCCTGCCTCTCAAATGAACCCCCATCCCTCATTCACTGTGTGACCAAAACAAAACATAAGGACAACTTATTTGTTTTTGGAAGCCAGTCTAAACATTATTATCAGTGCTGCTTGCTGATTAAAAATAGCCCAAAAGAGTATGAGAAACAGAACCCATTTTGCGTGTGGCTCAAATATTGTTTTAGTTTTTGCAACATGTGCATTCAAATGTATTGAGGTAAAAACAGCGAAATCACTGATTGAATATGGTGATAATGAATAATGAGCTTTTGAAAGAGCCGCATCTGTTCCCAACTTTCATATAATTTACAGTGATGTATTGTAAATGGTTTATCCTGTTATCCAAAGGGTGTGATGTGGTATGTGGATCTTATAATGTAGTATGTTTTTCTTGGCATGCATGTGTGTATTGCACATGTTGGGGTTGCCGTCTCCTTCCTGGGTGTTATCATCTGGAGCTCAGGGCTTTATCGTTGAACAGCAGAGAGAAGTGACAACTCAGGACGTGGTGTAGGCCAGTCTTGAATGTGCCTCTTACCACCATACACACACTTGCCTGAAAAAACTGGAAAGTTTAATCACACATTTAAACATATTAACAGTCTGAATCTTAAATCTACGGGCAGTTTTTAATTACTTTATTAAGGAAGTTACTACAGTTTTCTGAATGAAACTGGGGCTAGTTTCTGGTAATTATATAAATAAAGGGATCACTGGGACGGCTACGTTGCTGTTCAATTTTTTTTATGTAACTTCAATGAAGCAACTAAATACCACTAGAAATAAGTGAGAAAATAGGATTTGTAATTTAGGTTAATCAATTTAGGTAATTTGAAATCTCAAGTTGCACATAACCTAATGTGGGTCTAAAGAACAATAAAAGCAACTCATGCTAACAGGTCTGTTTTGCAATGGTCTGGAGAATCCCAAAAAAGAACGATAAGTTCTGCACACAAACAGCTCCTCGGTGAATTTGTTTTACAGTCTGTAAACGAAACCTGTGGTGCCGACAGAGCTTGAGCGAGCTACAGGAGGAAGATTTTGTCTTCTGCGCTTCAGATTTAATCTCAGTCTTTGCGCTGATGTTGGTGTTTGCACCGAGAACTCTGCTGTGGTTGAAGATTAGTTTCTCCGAGCTGAAAGCGAGCTGTGATGTTTCAAGATAAGCAAACTTAAACAAAGCCCTCATTCGTTTTTCTTTTCTTTTTTTTTTTACATCTCAGGGGTTTGTGCAGCAGTCTGGAGGAGTATTATGATCTGACAGATTTATGAGATGAAAGAAGAGAAAAGGCCTGACTGGGTCAAACTCAGGAAAGGTCATCTAGTTCAAATTGGTACCAAACTCTCATTACAAGTGCTTTCAGACCAGACATGCCTGATGGAAAAAAAAATATATTACATGAGGTATGATCAACAGAACATCTTAAATTAACTTGAAATGATTTCTGAAGTAAATGAATATTACGCGACCTATCATTTCAAAAAGAACATGCTCACTGAGGGAAAATGATTAATACCTACATACATACAGCTTTTCCTTCGCTGTAACCTCTATATGACACAAATTTTTAAACATATTCCTTCCTCTTTATCTCCAACCAGAGGCCATGCTGTACCCCTTCCCTTGTGTGGACACACACACACACACACACACACACACACACACACACACACACACACACACACACACACACACACACACACACACACACACGTGTTTAAACCAGGACAGGGTGGCGATGATAAAGTCTTGGCAGGTGGCCGTTGAACTGTCTTGTGCGGTTGTTCCTGGAAATAAAGGGGCTGCTGTGAGCGTTGTTGCCTCAGCCGGGATGGTGTATCTGCACTGGGCATCGCAGCAGCTCTTGTCACCGCGGCTGTGTGAGTTATTACTCTGAGGTTTCCTGATGACATGGTCACAGACACGCATAAAGGCATGCAGACACACTTGCTGTCAAAACTATGATGTATACATACACTGTAAATGTGCACAACCATGAGCATTTTTGGGACATAGGTGCGTTTTAATCACGGATATACAGAAGTTTCTCCTCATAAAATCCACTGAGTATTATTACGTTGAAAAGACGTTTGAAAAATAGACTAAGGTCAACAGTGAAAAGAGGTTCAAAAAGTGAAAGTTTTTTCTCTGACTTATGAAGATGTTGTTTAAATGTTCACATTTAGACCATATTTAACTGGGGTTTTACATTGTGAATATTTTCATCCTTTACAATGTGCTAATTATAATTTATTGTATATCTGACAACACATGTCAGGGGAGCCGTAAAATGTTGTTGAGGATGCAGCTTAAGAGACTGTTTGCTTACTAGTTAGCTCGGTAGCTTGTCTTTTTCCAGATTTGCGAGGAGTGAGGTGGAGGAACTGTTAGATCTAGTGCTGCCTCTTTGCTTGTTTTCTGAAACCAGTGTAGCATTAAGCTAAGTAGCCTCTCAGCTAGTTAGCTAGCTAGCTTGTTAACTCCACCATGCTGAAATGCTACACTGGTTACAGAAAATGAGCCAAACAAAGTTGTCACGCATCTGGCTAAAGCAATATGCTTTCCTACGCTATGACTACAGTGTGTGGATGAAGCGTTAAGTTGTTAAATTTTTATTCATTTACTCTGGCTCTCTACACTTCGTGACGTTACTACTTCCCTGTTCGTTTTAGTTGTAACCGCACCTCAGTGAGTATTCAACATGCTGTAAGTGGGTTTAGTTTATGAGAAAGTTAGCCCGCTACAACGATCGCGAGTGCAATGGTACGGCTGCAGTTCTGACCATCCTGCTACATTGAGTTGAATGGGGATGTGGGTTTCTTCTCCTAGTCTATTTCTTTGAGCACAACCAAAACCAGACACTTCAGTAGCTGACGTGGAGTGAACAGGTGTGTCAGACACTGCTGTGTGTGTCTATCACTGTACCTGAACCAGTGCACAATGCAGGTTTAGTCATAAGCGTTCCAAGACATGATCACTCACACCCACGGTATTCACATCTAAACAAGAAGTCAGACCCAGACAGACAGAGAAATGAGCATACAAACCCCTGACACACACACATGTACATATACTGTATGTACATGTACAGGATAATTAAAGGTGTCCTTTAATTATCCTGATACATTACCTCATCTCTCCAGGCTGTAAGGCAGCACCTGGTCACATTACCGCATACACACTAAAACGATATGGCATGTACACACATGCGAACAAGCAGTCTGACTCAAGTCAGTCAAGACATGTCAATTTATTTATAGATCACAAATGCTGAGAATAAAGAAACTTTAGAATAAAGAAAAATACGATTAAAAAAGACAAGAAGTTAATGTATGAATAAGTGAATAGATAACTTTAATGTTGTAAAGACTGTCAACCCAAAAACTACAAATGACAACAAATGAAAAGAATAGAGACAATGCCATGAGTGTATTCTTACTGGAAGTTTAGCCATAAAGAGTGTCTGCCAAATCTGTGGTTGCATTGTCATCAGATTAAAATCTATTAAGTGATCTGGTTTTTAATTAAAGTTGCTGCAATAGAGGGAGTATTCTCATAGTCAGGGCTGTATAGATGAAAATGGAGGGGGGTTGGTACACACATTCCACTGACATTGACGATATACAATTTAGACAAGTCTAATAGTAACCCACTAGAGTGTGGAAATTCCCTTCATGGAAAGAATTCATTACACATTACTCTTCCACCTTCCTCAAGGCATTTCCTCCCCTAACATAGCCTACTAGGGTTTCTCTTAGTCCAAAGGAAAAAAATGAGCTTAATTCATCCAATGACTCCTCTAATTATCTTTCACCATCTCATTTTTCAACTTTAATAATTTAATTTATCTTGGCATACATTCAATCATTTCTCTGTTCCCTACTTTACCTAGGTAACTTTTCCAATTTGCCTTACCAGAGTGAGAGTTATGCAATGACAATCTGAGGGGTAGAAATAACCTCTAGGGGGTAAAAAATAAATCCATCCATGGCAAATGCAACAATTTTTAGGAGCTTTTAATAATAATAATACAATAATGTTAATAATAACAATAATCCGAACCCCACTACATTTCAAATGTTCCTGCTTATATAAAAATCAAATGAGCGAGTAGTGATTGGTGTAGGACTTCTATGTATTTTAATCTGTTATTAAATTAACAACATTATTCATTCCTCACATATTTGACTGATTTGATCACAGTTACAATTAGTCAGTTAAGCTGCTCGATGCAGGCTAAGTTAACATTTGGTGTAAATTTGATTTTGTTTCACATGTACTGTACAGGCTGCAGATCTTGAAATACCTGAACCACTGGCAGAGTGTTTAAAGGAGAGTTATTTGGTCTAACAGCATGTCGCTTTGGATCATGTTTCCTGATTGTTGGCACTTTGCCACCTTAAACTCTCCCTCCTCTGTTGCAAATGCCAAACGTCAGCGGCACACAGAGGCTGCCAGTCAAACACATCGAGCACAGTATGAAGAGACACAAGCCGACGTTCTTTGAAAGATGCATTTTTCATAAAGCTTTTTCACTGATGTAAGTCGTCCCCCCTCCCCCCCTCCCCACACCTCACAGAAGATGAATACTTTGTGCCCTTTTGTTTTGAGTTGCCTCCTACACGAGAGGTCAGCTCTGCCATCTGTGTACAATATGAAGACGTGATGGGAGACCACAATACCAGGCATGCAAGAAGGAGCAGCAGGCAGATTAAAAAACACGATGTGTGCTTTAAGCAGGTTCACTCTGTCAGTTTGTTCAACAGCTAGCTACAATAAAAAGTCCATGTGTGAGAAATCAAGACATTCTTCTGTAAACTCTTCTTAATGATTCATAAGGAACCGCAAACCAGGAGCATAGGCCAGTTACGCACACTGCACTCCCTCATGGCTATTACTCCCCCGTGCCAATATTACTCTTGTTCGCTTACCAACTCCCATTTCCATCAAGTGTTTCATGTTGCTATGTTGAAAGGCTCTCTATGGAAAGCCCCATGTAAGGAGCAGCACTCTCCATAAACAGCTTTTGTTCAAACACTGGTATCTCTTTCTGCTTTGCTCTTTTTCTTCTTTTCCTCACTTGATGAATGGAGTGTGGTTCTTTGCCCATCTCCCCCAGACCCTTCTTTAGTCCTGTATAAAACAGATACCATCTAAGACTCCATGAGCCTGAGCACGTCATCCATCACTTTTATCAACAAAGGCTCGTTCATCGACATCTACAGGGGTCAATCTGTCCTCCCACACTGGTCATAAAATGCGTTTGTCCCCTCCACCCTCATCTATCCTTGCAGGTTTCCATTAATTAACTGCTGATCTATCTAATGCCGAAGTCAAACACAGACATTTGGAAACAGGGAAGAATTTTCTGCACCATTAGAGACGCTTTCATGAAATCTAGTTGGGGAATAGGAGGAAATGGCGAATTTAGACTATCAATGTGTGTGTATTATTGTTCTAGCGAGTGCCTGCGTGAATGTTTCTGTGTGTGTTCAGTTCAGTGGGTTCTGCCTGTGTGAGGTAAATCACTCTGTTCCTGGGTAGAAAGCCCAGCAGGCCGCACCCACAAACCACACTCTCCTCTGGCTGGCTCACACTGACCGGGGTACAGGCCCGTTGGAGTCCATACATCTTGGCTTCCTGTATTTTCTCTCAAACTAACCTTCCTTCATTGTTTCTCCCTGACATGTACTTTGGCAAGTCCCCCTCCATCCCTTTTAAAAGCATGAACACCCAGTACTGAGAAAGGGAGTTAAGGAAGGAAGGAGAGAAAAAAAAAAGAAGGAGAAAAATTGAGAGAGGGAGAATGAAAAAGAGGGGGCCTCAATTTTTGTGACGCCTAGCTCTCGCCAACCCCAAAACCCACAAAGAATGAGATTGGGGAAGAAAAGGAGGAAGGGATGGAGAGGAGGCGGGAGGGAGTAGAGGGGCTTATGAAAACCTCTGTGGATGGAGGCAATCTTTAATAAAGAGAGAGCCTTGGGTTTCTGCGGTGGCTGGTAATGGCTCCAGTTGTCTAGGAGGAGGACTGAACAACACAGTTTGTTTATCCAGAGTAGTGGGAGTTGCTAGCATTACAGCTTGCCTCATTAGCATATATGATGACAGCATGGAATAGCTCACCGGTCACTTAATTTTTGGCTTTTCTTTGCAGAGTCACTAATCCACTGCTGAAATCGTGGTTCACAAATTGCCAGCAAGACTTTGCTCTGTGTAGATGCATTTTAAAGGTCTAGTCGAATCAGAAGGTGCTACTCGCAGAGTTGGTGAACTTCCAGCCTTTTCTCATTCCCACGGCGTGAAATACCAACACGTTACTACAATGTTAACCCTTCCACATCATTATTAGACAGTCAGAGAAAATGCTCTGGGAGATTGATGACGTAGTATAAGGACAGAAGTGGGAGGTGTGAAGGATGGGTCAAACAAACACAGGACTTTCAATCAGGAGACCTGTGTTTGTGTCCCAAAGTTACTTTAGTGATGTCTATGACGTGTTTTCCATTCTTATATGAATTTATTTATATTTTTACTTAGTTGGTGCATTGCTGCATTCCATTTGAATTGGGAAGTCGGAACTTCCAAGTTCTCATTCCTAGGAATTTCTGACTCGGAAAGTTGGACGAACCCCACCTACTCCAACCTCAAAATCCAAGATTGCTGCTTTGCGCATCAACAGTAAAAAAGCTGTAGTATTATACTTTTCTTCTTTTCTGTGTCTCATTATATCAGTCATATATACAACATTGTCCAACTTCTATCTGTGAACATGTTGCTACAGTGTTTGTATGCTCAAACTATCGCTGTAATGGGTTGTTATCAACTGGTATTGCTAATAATAGCATACTTGGCTGGTGCACAACCCATTTTGTTTTTCCGTCTTGTACTAGAACGCAGTCAACTCGGGTGTGATGTCATCCCCAGCCCCTTAATCTGATTTCGTGGTAAATGGAATGCATCATAAGCCCAACCATGATGTTTTTCCTAAACCTTATTATATGGTTTTGATTATTTCTGACCACATGTTTACTGTCACTGTGCCCTATACCCAGTGCTTTGGAAGAGTACGCCAAGGATTCTGACATAGTGTCAGTATGTGACGAGTTGGAAAGAGATGTGTTGGAACTTCTGTAGCTGGCAAGCTAACATGCTAGGCTTCTCGGAAATGCTAGCACTATTCTGTCACAATAGCTTTAACTTAATGGCTATAGTTACTTTAGTGTGATAACAGTTAACAAGTATGCTAGATCACTTGCTAATGGAAAAAAAGGTTCACACATGATTGATTCAAGCAACTTATTGATGCTTGACTCTGCTTTGACTCGTTTAAAAGGGTCCAACAATGCCTTTTAGTTCAAATGATTCATAGGCTTTGTTTTCATTAAAGGTTAGCAGAGTTGAATATATCTTCATATTGGTTAACAGTGCATTTTCACGTGTCATAGTTAATCCAAGTTAAAAATTCAAAAGATTTGTGAACAAATCTAGAGATCATGGCAATTCTATTGAATCAAGTTATTTAAATTCTTGTGCAGCTGGGCCTTCAAGTTCAACTGAAGCATATTTGAGGTTTCAACATTGTAAGCTAGTCAAATTCAAAGCATATCCTGGCAGGCATATGTAGGCTCTATTGTGTTTCATCCTAGCAACAAACCTTGGCTATATGCAGTTACCAGGAAGTAATCCTCCCAGACGGATCAGCAAGGGAACACAAAGAGGGATTTAAAAGTACTGTAACTTTATACCTGCATCATGCTGCTGAAGCCTGGTATTAGCTTTTGCTGAACTTTCATAATTTCCATCAGTGGAGTTGCTATAGGAAGGTATCGCTGCAAATCAAAGTTTTCAGAGTCACTGCTACTTTCCCATCAACAGTGTGACTAGACAACTGCAATCTTCTCAAATTGGCTATTTAGACCTAAACCTTAAACACTTGGGTCTGTGGTCAAGATTGGGTCATGCTGTTAAAAACGAGCCGAAATTCAATGTGATTTATAACAATGTTTTCAGGCGAAGATCTGTTAGTTTGCCAGCGATAAGACTTAGTGGCGAGGAGCTTAACCTAACCATGGCCATATAGCCTCACAAAGAGGAATTTACTCTACAGGAAGAATGTAGAGAATGTCTCTCTCTCTCTCTCTCTCTCTCTCTCTCTCTCTCTCTCTCTCTCTCTCTCTCTCTCTCTCCCTCTTTCTCTCTAATGTGTCTCTGAAGGGTTCATTAGCAGAAGATGTGACATAATTTAAAGAGTGTGTAGCTGCTCGTCTGTCAACCAGCATGTTATATACTTGACATTAATTCCAAATCATTAAAGTGGCAAAATACGGATTTGGATTACTTAGAGTGCTGTTAGTGTAAACCAAGGATCCAGTGACACCATCACAGTGTCATTTCCCTATTTAATGTCGGTCACAGTCAAAGGTCATTTATGACTCCCCACACACTTTTAAAATGTGCTTATTCTTTCAGGGAGTGAAACACTTTGAGGGAGTTGAAGTCGGGAATGAGGCATGTGGTCTGCCTAAATCAGTTGCTGTTAAAACACTGCTCAATATAAGCTTATATAAAGTCTCTCTGGGCAGATAAAGCCTTTTTCTTTTGTTGCTTTTTGCTGCTAACTTGCCGTTTGCTCCACATATGTTAGCTGATGGTACTTTATACCGAGTATATACAGAGTCTGAGAAACCACCACAGCACGTCTGTCTGAGCAGATGAAAGGTGTTGTGGCGCTTCGAGGGACAGTGAGATGGAAAGAAGATGATCATCTGCTCTTCCTTTGTCGCAATTCTTGTTTACATGAAACACACAGCATTCAGTTCTTCATCAGATTGGATGTGTTTTACAGTGAGCAAGCAGATGTGAGCCAAATAAGCATCATTAAGCGAGTAAGCCACCCCGATGACTGCGTCATTAAAAAACTCCCCAGACTCCAATTCTTTCAATTACCTACTAGTTAAGCTCTGATGTGGCAGACGCCCTCTCTAGAGTCAAGATCTGCCTAAAATTCAAGATTTACAGTGGAGTTGACTGCTTAAGGAGCAGTTAGCTCCAGGGATCAGAGCCACATAAACCATAACCACAAGACGACACAACCAGTGTTAATGAAGCACAGATGAGAAGATGGGCTCATAAAAAGACACATTGCCTGACACAGGAGAAACCTCTGAACTGGCACTCTGTTGAGAGGCAGTCAGTCTCCCAGTGTTGGTTTTAGGAAAGGATTTCAGGGAAATTTACATAGAAAATTTTAGAGCTTCTTTTTTGTTTCCCCCAGTGCAAGTAACAAAGTAAATTTACTGAGTATGTTTGTTAGGTTTCTAGTTAGGCTACTAGTTATTTACTCAAATAGATTTTTTTCCAATTATTCCAAAACAACATGATCTCTCTATGTAAGAGAAAGTAAAACATAATTTGTGCATACGTCCCTTGATTGGATCCAAACCAAAATGTAATGGGTTCTTCCATGCCACACCTTTACACCAGATGTTGTGAAAATTGGGCCGCTATTTTTTTGGTAATTCTTCTGACAAACAAACAAACAAAGCCAGAAACATAACCTCCTTACCAAAGTAATGATAACAGAGATCGTTCTGCATTGTAAGTCGTTTGGCATTTTGCCATTAAAGCCATTCATTTATATAATGGCTTTAATGGCAAAATATACTAAGATTTTGCCAGTTGATTTTTTTTTAGCAAGAAAAATGAATGCAAATCATGTCTGCCTGGAAGGAAATAGGAAATATCAGTAATGTAAAGTATACATGTACATGATTTGTAGTTAAAACACATGGGCTGAACTTTGCTAAATCACTTTTATGATCCTAAGTAGACACTCTCTTACCTTAAGAGCAGTGAGTGTTTGATAGTTCTGCTCTTCTCCCTCTCAGTAACGTAAATTTCTATTTAACCACCTGTCTCTTATTTTGATGAGCTGTCAACAGCCCGGAGGTTGAGGTAACTGGCATGAGTAATGCCTCCAAAACGGATGAACAAGCAAAACAGACAATGCAGGTGATTTGAAATACAGTAGCTCCCCGCATAAATCAACCCTATTGCCAGACCAGAATGATGATATAGGCGAATTTAGCAAAATCCCATAATGTGTTGATGTTGTAAAAATTCACAAATTTCTTTGATAATTACACATTGAAAAAACATAGGGTCAAGGTTTTGTTAAGGTTAGGCAACTAAAACATTTCTAGTTAGGGGAAGATCATAGTTACAGTTAATAGAAAGGCAAACATGAATCACTGGTCGTTGACCGGACATAAAAAAAACCTCACACATGAATGGTTGCCATGTTACACACCCATCGACAACTCTGACCAACACACCCCTATATACCCCTATACATGATATGAAGTGCATAAAAAGACATAAACAGAGAAACAAAAATTAAATGAAGCCAGGCAGGATGATGTTAACCATTGACTGATTGCAGGGCCAGTGTAAAGATATGAGGAGGGCTGACGATCCCCTAATCCAAACAGGATGCAAGAAAGGCATTAACAGTCATCTCAATATTGGCTGGAGATTCAGCCAGCCTGTGTTTACAAGGTTTAACAATTGGAAAAGAGAAATCCTGAGTCATGAGGGAAAAGTTTGAATGCTTGATCCTACATGGTTTGCCAGGATAGGAGCTGACGATACAAACTTTCCCTTGGGAACACAGCTGTCTGGTTACAGTCTGCAACAGTAATTTACATGCTGCTAATCAGAGGCCAAATTCTCTGAACGATCAACGGAAATTTTGACATTTGGTGAAATCACCGTAAGATGTGGCTGTGAGACAAGCACACACAGGACAAACAATAACCAATAAAGCTTGAGCAGGAAAATCCCATTGATTCTTCTATCAATGGGATTTTTAATCAATCCCACCAGAGCTCTTTATATTCTTCCACCACAAAACGTGACTCAATCACAAAACAGTGTCCTCAGTTTCCCAGAACCAAAATATTATAATTAAGGTGTTATCATTTGGCCCGCTAATAGGACGCCATTACCCGGGAGGATTTGGCAAAGAAAGGCCGTCTGATTATATGCAGCTCAATGGGCCCAGAGCTTGTAAGAAATAGACATCCTTTTAGGGTATTTAAAATCACCGGGGACGATTCTCATCCTTCTCCTGTGACAGAAAACACGTCTCCTCATCTCTCCGGTTGTATCCTGTGAGGCCTTTTTCACTGCCGCGGAGAACATCTGGAGCCAGTCACTCCACCGCTGGCTCGTGAGAGCAGCTCCTAATGGAACATGTGAATGTGTTATAAGATCCGGCTCAAACAGCTGCTATTAGCTCAATTACACAACTTGGCTGGAGAGCAGCAATGTGCTAACTCTTCACGCATTCTCGTTTAATTGCATAAATTGATGTTAATGCGGCCCTAAAGAGCCCAAGCAGAGGGTCGCAGAGGAAAACAAGTGGTCACATCTAAAAACAAAAACTCTGATGCTGAGACCTGATACGTGGAAGTGGGGTTTGACAGGGGAGGTTGGGTGGTTGGGTCGCTGGCGGGGGAATGGGGTAAATGCAAAGAATGAAAACAAGCTCTCAGGAATCACCATTAAGAGCCTGAGGTCAAAGTTGATGGATACCGCTGCTGAACTTTGTTTCCTGAGAATATTTTGTTTTGTTCGGAGACCGTGACTCTACCTGTCTGTCTGGCCTGGGGTAGTGTTACTGAAAAACATATGGAAATACACATGCTCCTAAGTGGGCCAAAGGTATCACGCAAAACCCTATCACCCTTCCATTGCCGGCAGAAACTTTTAAGTTCAATCCAGTGACGTGTTTTATCTTTATAAACCAGTTAAGAGCCATCGGAAAAGCACATCTGCAATTAGGCAGTGCTTAACTAGAAGAAAAATAAACTAAGAGGTCCCAATTGGAAAAATATACAAATATGGCCTGAAGATGTAATCTGCTTTGTTCACTTAATCACTCTTCCATGTCCTGCTGGCATGACAGTATGCCTAGAAAGAATAATAGTAGATAGTGAGAACTGATGGCCTGTGAATAAATGTGTTTTGAAGGTGTAATTCTCCCAATTCATCCCTGCATAATGCGCCATTGGAGCCGAAAAAGACAAATGGGAAAATAGCATTTGGTGACTACGCTGCAGTTAGCTAGCATAGATGCCCAAATAGAGTTGTCCAGAAATGGCCATGAAATTGCCAGCTGTCCTTGGCAATTGCCTGGAGGGAGATTTACTCACCATCTGTATTCTGTTTTCAATGGAAGCAACAAAATATTACCACCCAGCACAATTCTGCACGGAGCTGGACGGAGAAATACTAATCATGGGAAAGTAGGATCCCATAGCTCTTTCCTTTTTTTCCTACCTATTCAAAATGATCGTGACAGACTTTCACTGTCCTTTCATGTATTGTCATTACGCTCCTGGCTCCTGACTACATGCTTATATTCTGAATAGATTTTAACCAGTTGCTGTCCCTGCTGATGGCAACATTTACATATTAAGTCCTGTAACATTTCTATCTGCAAAAGACATTGACAACAGGACGCAAAGAGATTCTGGACTACAATTTTGTAGTTCGTAGAGAAAGACAGAGAGGTATGCTTGAAACAAACTAGTTTGTACGCTGTGGCGTCTGACCGTGTCTGAATGCAAAAATATTTATAGCTATTTATAGTTTCGGTTACACTCAAAAGTAGGGTGAAAAAACATCTGACAGTGATCACACTCTTTCCCACGATCTCTCTCTTAGGCGCTCATAATGTTGCATGCAAAAAAAGAGACAAACGTTGTTGTATGACAAATGAAAAAAAAAGTTACAAATCCTGCATCACCTCTGCACACCTGGCTCTCAAAAGGCCTAAACTGAAAATGTAAGATTAAGCAAAGGGAAGAAGTAACTTGAAGGCTGAAATAAAGTGGAGGAAGGCAAGAAAGGAGAGCAGAGATGAGATTTTCAGGGAGAGGGAGAAGGTAGGAAATCAAGAAAAAGCTGTAGCGAGGCCTGGGTTGAGAACGGAAGTGCAGAATTGTAGACTGAAAGTAAAGTAAACAAACAACTCAAGCATATCCAACTGTGTTCTCACACGCACACAACACACTACCACATACTTTATCTCGTCACACAGATGCATAATCTTCCCATCGTCCTCTTCTAAACCACTCCGCCCAGCTGCACGACATGTTAATACAGACTGAATTGATCCAGATCCATGGACTTACTGTAAGTGACTGTGAGGTAGTCCAACAAACACACGCTAAAAGGTGCTGATGCAGCACATTGGTGTCCTCTGCCAATAACCTCCGTTTTGCAAGGGATTTTAAGTTTTTCCTGTCCAAACGTAAGCACAGATGTGCAAGAGTATGCATTCCACCTTTGAGCTCTATACAGGGAGTAAAAACCCGAAGACATCACGATCAGAGAGGAAGGAAGGTTTATGTTATAGAAGAAGAAAAGACACTAGATGACAGCTTGGGGAATTATGGGGGATCTTACGCTCTCTAGTCCAAACAAGCATGCCATTTCTCTTCAGGCTTTGGCATATTCCTGGTGAGTTACTCACAGCTCTTTGCCGTTTTTTCATTAAAGCTGTTTCATGTGTGAGGCAGGAGAAAAGTAATGGGCAACTGGCTAATGTTTGAGTCTATATTGGTGTCTTTGTCGCTGTTGTCCTTTTTAAAGTCTGTCCAGCTTTCTCGTCCTCACTTCTTCAAAGTTACTTTATTTTTTATTTCTGTCTGCTGCTCTTCCCTTTTCAACTCTTCTTCTTCCTCCCTAAATTGCTCCTGGCATCCCACCTTTACGAGGGGGTGGGGGTGGGGGGGCAGGAAAGGTCCCAGATGACAAGTCCCAGTGGGAATGTCAGAGGCACATCAGGAAGCTTGTGAAATCCATCCTCCTTTTCGAGCTCTCTCTACCACATGTAAAAATACCTCTGCCTCTATCAATCCCTCTCAATGCTAACATTAAACACGGAGGACATTGCAAACAGTGGGCCCAGCACAATGTCCGCAGTGTTAGCAAACAGTAAAAGGGTTTATAGCAGCTAGCAGGACACTAGCTGTTCTTTCACCAAACCTCGATAGTTATAGGGTGGCCATTAGGGGGTCTATGGGGACTCGTTTGGGACCAGTACGCTGCCCAGTCGCTCGTATAATTGTGCTTCCGTAAACAACGAGGCCTATCAGTCACTGGAAAAACATAAATACCCTCCCCCCTGACAAGCACCCAAACAAAACACCAAAATAAGACTTGGAGCTGACACTCACAGTGAACTGCTGGTCTCTGAGGTCCCACAACGCTGATTGGTAAAGACACCCAGCTATGAATGGACATGACACTAAATGTGGGCTTCCAACTGTGTTATTCCCAACAAATATGCTCTGAACCAGTTTCAAAATGGATTTTCCATTCAGTTTGATAATTACACACAAAGAAGTCACATTACAATTGCCTTTATTAAACTGATTATTGTATGAAAAATGGAAACCTTTTTGCATAATTATATACATATTGCCCTGTAATTCATCCTGGCTTATTTGATATCTTTGGAAACTTTGGCATCTTGACTAGAATTTACAAGTTCTCTGGGTTTGAGCAAAGCTGATGATAGATCTGCCAAAGAGTTTGTGGGATTGGCGAGTAATATCTTGCAGTGTGAGGATATTTAGTTTAAGCAAGTGAGCCCGAGGAACGCTGGTTGATTTGAAAACCCTCTGCTGTTGAGTTGACCTGACAACTTTGACTGCAACTGCATATTGCTGACAAACGAACAACTGCATACGATTTGCATTTGTCCGGACATAAACTGTAACTTGATCCCTTAAGCTGTCGTGGGACGCATTCAAATGAAAGCTGTTTAATCAGGAGTTGGGACTTATTGGGACACTGTTGAAAACATAAGACATTGACAGATTTTCAACAGAAGGATGTTTGACTGTGAACTTTGTGACTCTGGTGATTTCTTCTGTCCCCTCTGGCTGTAAACTGTTCATTTTCTGTTCTACTAACCCATCAAAAATGAGAAGTTGGAGTTGGCTTTGGAAGAATTTCTCCCACTCCCCAGTGGGTTTGCACATGCCTGTGCATGTAAGAGTGTAGGCCGATGGGATTACTATGCTGCTGCAATCGCTCAAGGTGGAACGGGGAAACCCTGCAGTTCACATTTAGAACAGTTTTCAAACCAAAATAAAATTCCCTTCGCTTTTCTTTACTTTCACTTTTCACCATGGAGCAAATTAGCTGAAGAGGCCAGCTGGTTTGTGTCTGTGCACGATCTGCTGATACATTCCTGGTACCCATTTACTGAAACTTGCACTGAACTTGCACTGCAGCACACTGAAACTGGACCCAGCTGCTGGTGTGCTTGTGACCTGATGTCTAATTGCTTGCAATGGCACAAGCAGCTTGGAAATGTGGTTTCTGGTGGAGGGGAGGAGGTGGTTGTGGGTGGCGTCAGAGGGCTTTGGGGGACGAATGACTGACACATAGACGCGGAGAAAAAACGAGGAAGACATTAAGTTTCTGCGTTTGAATTTCTCTGAACCACACGTAATGGGTTGCAGAGCATGAATGACATCAGAGCGTTGACTTTCACTAATGGGCTTGCAGTGTCGTTCAAAACAAAGTAGGCTGTCAGAGACCATACATGAAGCTTTACACACAAAACAATGCATGCTTTTATGGAAATAAGTAGTGCGCAGTTATTTGAATGACTTTGAATTTGAATTTTTTTCTTGCCATTGCTTTTTATCTTAACGTGTCATCTCAACCTTCCGTTGGCAAGGCAGCCATCGTAGATGTAACAGATATTACAGGCACAAGCAAGAGGTTGAAATATGTGCTGCCGCTCCGATAAAACATCCTTTTGTAAAACGGAACAAGCCAGCTGGAATGGGAGAGCAGCCCAACTGATTTATGGATAACAACAAATTTCACACGGCAGGATGCCAGATGTGTTAACAACACAGCTCAGATCTTGGATACATGTTTAGCTTGTTGCTCAGTCCTGCATGCAGCTTTGCTTCTGCCAAGTCTGTGATGCAGCCATGCTTTGAATTAACTTTAATATGTGTGTGCAGTCAGAGATTTACACTTTAAGATGTGCTCAACAGGAACAGGATTGTGTTAACAGGACTGATAAGGGAATCAAATTCTGACACAAATCGAATCAGCAACTCGCTCTCCATCCTCTTCAATATGTTTTTTATAGACTGAACACCCAAACTTTTTTTTAAATGTTTGGCCCTTTATAGGAGTGGTTTGATATTTTGGAAAAACTTTCTTGCTGAGAGTTAGATGAGAAGATTGATTTCACTCTAATGTCTGTGCACTAATGGAGCAAGAGCCAAGAGAAGATTAGCTTAGCTTAGTTTAACATAGGCTAAGAAAGGGGAAACAACTAGGCTCTGTCGTAAGCTACACCTACCAAAGCATCTCAAACTCACTTATAAACAAATTGTATCTTGTTTGTTTCATATGCACCAGCAGCCTGGTGCAGTAACACCCCTTCTTCCAGTTTTAATGCTAAACTATTCAACAACCTCTTGGCTGTAGCACCAGCTAACCTTCCTAAAACCTGCTCTTTAACATTCATGACAATGCTGAGCAGACTGAACCATACTATTCTTTGAACCATTGCTGCCTCCAGTGATGGTTTGGTTTGAAGTTACATGTGAGGGGCTAATTGTTCAGCTGAGGTCAGCAATTTCTTGAGTGGTATGCTCTTTGAGTATAAAAAAAAAAGAGGGGAAACCAGACTTCAAATCACTTCCAGTCACGCTAACCTTACCGTCTGGTTGACTGAGCTGGTATTTTGCCTATTTCGCCCTCTCTTTAAAAAACACCTTCTGAATGGAAACATGAGAGAGTTACTAAAAGAAAGTGAGCAGAGGTCAAACTTGGAAAATGAGAGGGAAGACTAAAAAGGCGAAGAAAGAGAAAGGGAAAAAAATAGGTTTCAGGCCCAAGCTTGTCTCGTGCCCTTCTCCTCACTCTCACCATATCAGCGTCTTGGCTGCACGTTCTTACAAATGATCCCGAGACATAGAAAGGGGCCAAAACTTGGAGATCTGGCATTAATTTACATTCTTACTGGTTTTTGCTTCTCCTGCTATTTTTTGGACCCTTCAAGAACAGAGAGCAAGATGGAATTTCAAGAGGCCACAAAGAAACAGAGCAGGAATCGTTCAAGCAACAAAATCTCTGAGCGAGCGGCCCGCAGGGATTCGTATGGCTGCCGTGCGGTTGTAATGTCTTTGTCCTCCCATCTCCTCTGATTACCATCATGTCTCTAGAGAGGTCCATGAGGGAAGAATATGTGTGTGTTCATGTGTGTTTGCAGAAGAAGAGATTCTGGCAGAAAAGCACTTTCTTCCAAGGTGAAAGGAGTAGGAAAGGCTAAAGCAACACTTCTACAAATTTATATTCAGACCAATGCGTTTCATCCTGCGTGTGTGCGTCTTTAAACTTGTTTATAAAAGTTAATGCAATTATGATAAAATGCCAGAAAATGTATTATATCATAACTTTAATATGAATTTATATGATATCTATTTGGTTAAGCTGTGAGTACATTCATTATTAATTAATTTTTTTCATTAATTGTCGTTTAACAAACTGTTAAACGACAATTTACACATTATCACTTTTTAAGATTATATGGCAGATGTGTAAGCACACAGTTGTTTGTTTTATTACATCACCCTCCAGACACAGATTAACGTTATCATTCATTTGTTTTTCTGGTCACCTGATGAATGTTAGTTCAATATTCACTCCTTTTTACTCTGTTTTGGTCTCCACCGCCACAACCTTTGCTGCTGGGCCCATTGAAACTACAGAGAAAGTGATAATTATCTGTGGGTCGGACACCTTTAACATTACATGTTTCACTTTTTTTAACATTGTTTATGTAAACATATTCATTAATGCAGCTTCGAAGTAAGACATTTTAGTTATGTTTATAAAGATTTAGAGATAGTTCCAATAGTTTCTTTTTGAAGAATCTGCCTGGTTAAATGAACACATTTTGTACATATAAAAAAATTAAATCATATAAAAACTGTAAGGACAGCTCTTCCATGAGAGATCACAATTCTTGTATCTTCTGGGTTTAAAACATACCAGGAAAAAAGGACAAACCAGAAAAAAATAAATTAAAAAAAAGTATTTCAGGGTAAAATTTATCCATATTTTACATTTAGGCGTAAGGTTAAGCATCCATTGATGGAAGATAAACATTTGGTCAAGGGCGGAGCAGTTACATCAAAGTCAGTTACTGTCCTTTCATGAACGGAGAGTGTGTGTATACACAAGTTACATTGTGAGCGTATGCAAAGTCTCTAACTGACAAAACCTCAGACACATGCGCACAACGCCCTCAAGGACCAAGCCTCGCTGGGAGTTGTGTGTTAATTCTGGCATCACAGGAACGAACGGACCATCCTGAGGGTTGAGTGAGTTGGATACAGCCGCACGGAGCCGAGTGGTGGTGTCGGTATCACATTCTAAACCAAAAACAATCTGGATCTCATTTAGGCCTGTAGTCTGCCAGTGCTGGAGTGAACACATCCAGACTGCAGTCACACTCTGCCCAACAAAGGTTTAGTGCTGAGATGCAGCCGAGCCAGGAGAAATAGACCGGATCACCAATAGAGTTCTCGATGACCTGCACCTTCCCTACAGTAGATTAAAGAAACCACTGCATGAAAACTGCAGTCACATGTCGGTACAGAATCATTGGTGTCCCCTTGCCCAAGGTGTTATCTGCTGTTATCACTGTAATTGGAGCAATAGGAGGTCATTTCCTGCAAGAACAGAGCTCAATTGTGGTGACTCATTGCTCCTTGCTGCAACTCCCAGCAACTGCTCAACCGTCCTCAGAAGAAGACCAGATCGCCTGTACCCCTTTCCCACAATCCCCTCCTCTCTCCCTCCCTCAACTTTTCCTCTGAACTCAATCCTGAACTCATCCCTCCTTCTGAAGCCACCGTGCCCTGCGAAGCACTTCAAAAGAACAAGGATCATCATAAATCTCCCTTGAGTTGGCCCCAAAAACCGCAGCAAGTCGGTTGGAAAATCCAAACAAACAATGCACTGATGAGTGGGTCGGATCGTCTTAGGTCATGCACTGCAACGCCGCAAGCCCATCGAGTGATCGCATACTGGAAAGTAAACATCACGCTTCAGTGAGGCTATATGGTAATGTGGAGAAAGGAGGATAAAAGTGAAAGAGGAGAGGGACAATCTTCTGCTGCTGTGTGTAAAAAAAAAAAAAGGATACAATTGCAAGCAGTGAGGAATGTTTTCTTATCGCCAGAGAGCTGGTCTGGCTAGTCCTGATTTTGGGGACTTATCAGTGGATGAGGACTGAGGACTGAGTGGTGATGGATGGCAGGAGGGGCGGCGGTGCGATAGCCTTGGAGAGACCCCGGCCTGAAGTGTTTAGGTGATGAGGAAGAGGACTGAAGAGGACTTGGCAGGCAAAAACCATTTAGACGGTGTTCTGAAGCCCAATATGCCACACTCATATCTACTCCTCTCGACCCTCCTGAATGTCTGACAGGGAGAGTAAAATAATGTGAAATAACGTATGAGACATTTTAATGTTTTATTGTGCTGGGAGTAAGTGCAGGTCAGGCTCATGTGCAGGCCAAAATTCACTTTAAAAAAGTAAATTAAAAAAATGACGCCATATAAGTTATGTTTCCTCTCAAATTGTAGGTGGTCCTGAGTTTCAGACTCGTATATTTTTGACAACCATGTCTCTCCACGCAGGCTGAAAAACATCAAGGTCGTAAAAATCTTAACACTACAGCTGACACTTGTAGCTGCCGGCCCTTCCAGCTTGGAGGCGCCATCATAACAGCGCTCCACCGGGAGAATGAAATCAGCTAGACCAAAAGTAACCCCCCCCCCCCCCCTTGTTCACCACAAACGGGTCCTGTCGGTCACATAACTGGTCCATCAAGGTCAAAATTACATCCACACCCAAAGAGGAGCCTGCTCAGCTGAAAGCAATCCAGCATCACGGCCGTGTGTGTGGCCAAAAACAAACATTAAGAATACCAGAGAGGTAAATCCATGTGGAGCGTGTTTCCAGTGTTGCTGCACAGACAGCAGAGCATAAAATAAGTCAGACACGTGGGGTGAAAATTCGAGTGAGGAATGGAAAAAAAAATCAGGGAAAGTGTGAATGAGAGAGAGACGAAACAGCAACAGGAAAACAGACAAGACAGTGTAACAGACGAATGATCAAGAAGAAGACATGAAAGAGGACAGCTTTTCCTTCCTGTCAGAGTATCGTGAGTGCTGTTCGTCTGCTAGACTACTCATCTTCAGTGTCAGACCACTGTTTCTCTCTGAAGCTTTGATGTGAGGCCGCTGCGTGCACCCCGACAGGATATTACTCTTTAATGATCTCCTGATAGGGTTGCTCTCCTACACACAGCGGTGCAGACAGCCAGGGGTGTGGTGAGACATTTCTGCACAGAAAAACGCCCACTTAAGACACACAGAGTTGGAGAGAAGGTTCACCCACCAACGTCAAGTCCTTTACTAACCTCTCGAACACATACATACGCACGTACTGATGCAAATAAGCTGTAGTCGTCTATTGTGACGATGGCTCAGGCTTTAATTTCAGCAAGGGCTCGGAAGGATCACGTTTTTGATAAATTGTCTCGGTTGTATTGAGACTTGATCTGTTGATTCACATGTGTGTGTCAGAACCCCTTTTTACATTCACATATTTTTATGCACATTCTCTAAAGTATCGCATTAGAAGAGCTGATTGGTGAATGGTAAGAGCAAAATGCAATATAATGGAATGAAGGATTTACGCTGGTTTGAGGTGGTTTTGCCCAAAAAAGAGGTGATGCTCTAAATGGAATATGGAAACGCTTGAGTAAAATGTGATGTAGCAAACATTAAACTCACATGACTGATCAGCTGTTTTTAATGTTTAGTAGCATTAAAGATGGCCAATTGTAGCTGACATGAAAGAACAATTAAAACGGGCCCAATTGAAACAAATTCCTGATGACCTCTCTCCATTTTTCTCGCCAAGGCGACACGTTTCTTTTCCGGTTCATAACCTCTACTTCTTCTTCTACTCTGTTAACTGGCGGATCATAGCTTTGCAAAGCCTATAGTGACAACTTCTAACCAAACTACGCCCAGTTTATTCTCTGCAAACCAGCTGATGGAATCGTGTATAACTTGCATTTCTTAAATTTGCTCGAAGGTTGAATGGAAACACAGCTAGTATGTCAGCAGTCACACTTAACTGATGTTATCAGGAGCCAAAAAGGAGGCAGTTGACAAAGTCAGACAAAAAAAACAAAACTGGATGAAGACCATGTCAGACAGGGAGAGTGAAATATATAAGTGGTGTGAAACGAAAGAAAGAAATATGCTTGTGTATTGTCCACACTAAGACGTATAGTACACAAAAAGAGGATTATTTATCTAAACCAGGTAATCACACAGCAAACAGGTTTGAATAGGCAGCCACTCTAGTGTAATATATCAGCCGGATAAAGAGCAGGATTTCCAACTGTCAAGGAAAGTAAATAGGTGTTACAGCAAACGCAAAGCTGATTCAGATGTGTTCAGGGAGTAGTGACTTTGTGTTTTCCTGGACAACATGTCATCATTCATCATATCCAGCACTAACAATGCTGAGAACCATACCAAGAGCAAACTAATGAAAAAATGATTAAAGTGTCTCCCTCTCCGCTGTTTTGTTTTGTCCTGAGAAACCTGCTGCACACCCTGCAGGGAAGGTTTAGCAGGTGAGCCGCTGAAGCGTGTCAAAGCACGCTGCAATCTCACTGACAGGCTCTGGGAATTGGGAGGCCATCATTGCTAGATAAACCATGTGAATCGGATTCGCTTCACTTCCCTGGCTGTATAAGTAGGGGGTTGCAGAATAGATAATCGTGGGAGCAATAAATCTAAAATCCGTACTCGAGAAAAACAAAAGCTACATTTCAGTTTGCTTCGGGGAGTTTGGGGAATTGTTACTGAGACATGTCTTCTAGTGTAAAAAACTGGTTCTTCTAGTGTAGTTGCAGCTTTCATTTATTTGGAAAGAGGTGTTTATTTAGTACGAACAAACACCTGCAAATACACGGCACTTCCTGGTAATTTAAGATTTAACGAATTGTTCTCAGTGAACTTTCTGACGTTTTTGAAATCTGTGATTTTCCTTCACACAGGCTGATGACAATGGCAACAGCTGCAGTCTTCTCGTAGCTAACTGTATATTGCATGTAGATATGTAACTTTTCCTAAAGAACATTTGCAGAGGGGGCCTGTGTAACAAGGTTATCAACGTTTCTTTAGCTATCATCGTGTTATCATTGTACACATAAGAATTGGGTCTTCATGACGAAATCAGGAAAATGTGTGTCTCTGCTAGACGGTATATCGATGACATTACCTGAACTTTTGAAATGTGAAGAAGTGGCACAGCTACAGCCGTCGCGGCTGTGTAATCAGAGCCACTGATTACACTGACGGGCCTAAATGAGATCCCAATGTAATGATCTCTCCAGTTCCTCCTCATCAGTCATCAGGCAGAGATTTTATAGTGTGCAGCCAAGAGAGATCTTTTTGCTATAGGCCTGTCTGTCATGTAAGAGAGAGAGAGGGAGGAAGAGTGGGAGGAAGAGAGAGAGAAAGTGAGGAGGAGAGAGAGCGACAGAGAGAGAGAGTTCAGTTTAAGACCCACCCCCCTTTAGCTGCTGCATGTTTCAACTAAGGTCTTACTTCACTCCCTCTGCTTTGTCAGTTTGACTGTGAGTGACTTGGTGCTGGTGTTTAGATTCTCCTCAGCAAGAAGCAGATGAGGTGATAAAGTTCAACTCTACATCAATTTCAAGGTAACTTCTTATTGATTCTCTTTACTTCAGATGCAGCGTGCTAGGGATGATGTTATCATTGGCATTGTTTAAGATCATTTTTATACGGTTGCATTTGTGTCTGGTTTTTCTAACAGATGTAAACATATTTTGTACCTTTAGAGGATTGTTTGTGATTTGTTTCAGAATGAAGATTTTACTGTTAATCGATTGCGTTATGCCACCATTTAGAAAAGTGGCACCTGAGAAGGAGAAAGGCTGTAACTGAATGTGATAGGAGGTATACTATAAGCAAGATATGAAGCAAAAGTAACAAAAAATAATTTTTGAAACTTTTCTTTTGTTTTTCACATTGTTTTAAATAAGTCATTCATTTTTGAAAGAAAAATGTTGGCCTCATCCTGGATAACTGACATTGAGATACTGGTATTCATTCATGATCTCATTCATACTTTTATCCAGGGCATAGATTATATCCGTACTATTAAGGAACTCGACGCTCAGCTGTTTATTCCAGCACGGACAAGTCATATTGATTTTCCAAATTCTTGCCAACAGATTGAATGGGTTAAAGTTTCCAGACCGTTTGTTAAATGTTAACATATGACTCAAGAGGCGGAAAAAACATTCCCTCTCACGACAGAGACTCAAAGGAATGCAACCCTAATCACCCCTGATTGTTTTCAACATTAACGTTGTAAGCTAAAATAATTCAACCTTAAACGTATTTCGGATTATAGTTTGCAAATGTCATCAACTGTAGACATGCTGTTTAAGAGTATTTGCATGTGTGTGAGACTTCAAACACACCTCATCTATGCTGTGAAGGTGAAATGGTGATGCTGAGGGGGAAGCAGCTGCATGTGTGCCAAATTAAGTGCACATGTTGTGATGGTTCCTGTCTAACAACCTTACTGTGACTGACATACACTTTAAACATAATTGGAAAGGTTGAATGTTTGACATTAAAATGATCCCTCCGCCCTTTTGTAGGGCATTCATGAGGTCATGACTAGTTTAAGTGTGATACCATTACAATTCATACAATGTCACAGGAGAGTATGCATTTAACATATCTAGCAACAATATGTTTGTTTGTTTGTATAGGTCAGGAAGACATAGACAGCTTCAATATTCACATCACCAGCCTACGCTTTACTTTTATGTGGATTATGATTCATGTTTTTTGACTCATCGCAGTTTATGTGGCTAAGAGTTTTATCACATAATTTAGTCCTTTTTTTCTTCACTTACATACTTTGAATAAAGAGTGTAGTCGCTTTGGATAAAAGCGTCTGCTAAATGACTGTAATGTAATGTAATGTAATGAGTGTGATGTTTTCAAGTTAATCTTTAAGGATCATGTTTTCATCCATCTGTGGTTCTCTATCCTTTCTTTCCATCATTGTTCATGCTTTTCTTTCATGTCTTTCTGCAGCGTCCGGACGCTCTATCCAGGACAAACAGAGCTCAAGAGCACCGTCTTCTGGCTGACAAGAAAACTCCTAGGGATTCTGGGGGATTACACTGAATCAACTCCATGTAATCCCTCCCTTTGTTGAAGGAGCTCAGATATTTTGCTGTGTATCTTTTTACTTTGTACTTGGACAAATTCATCACAGCTCTGCCAAAAGCATGTCAACGAAAATGACTTTATAGCCACAGACTGCAGGCAGGATAGAAGAAAAGCGAAATAAAGCATGGAGCCTTTAAGTTCTGCTGATGAAGGAACTCCTCCCTCTACGCCCATATTCCACACCTCCCCTACTGCCTCCTCTCCCAGCTACTTGCAGTTCTTCTGGGAATACCAGGACATCTCAGTCCTCGTGCAGCATTACAATTACACCGGCAAGTTGCAAAAAGACCGCTACCGCGAAGGACTCAAACCTGAGGGCATTGCGTTCCTGGTGGTGTGTCTCCTCATCGTCCTGGAGAACGCCGTGGTTCTCATAGCCATTTGGAGGAACAAGAAGTTCCACCTGCCCATGTATTACCTGCTCGGCAACCTGACTCTATCTGATCTGCTGGCTGGGATTACATATATGGCCAACATCATCATGTCAGGAGCCAATACTTTGAAACTGACGCCGCTGCTATGGTTCCTGAGGGAGGGAGGGGTCTTCATCACTCTGGCTGCCTCTATTATTAGTCTGCTGGCTATTGCAATTGAACGCCATGTTACTATGGTGACCATGAGGCCATACCACGGGGCAAAGCGGGGACGGATGTTGGCACTGATTGGTGCGAGTTGGGCCCTTGCAGGGTTTTTGGGGGTCCTCCCTATTTTAGGGTGGAACTGCATCCATAGACTGGACCAGTGTTCAACAGTCCTCCCGCTTTATGCCAAGAGCTACATCCTCTGCTGCGTGTCTGTGTTCAGCGCAGTGCTCCTGGCCATCGTGGTCCTCTATGCCAGAGTTTTCCGCATTGTCCGCACCAACACGCAGCGCCAGCGGCTGGGCCTGTCGGGCAGCATGAGGAAGGGCTTGGCGAGGAAGTCGGAGAAGTACATCGCCCTCCTCAAGACAGTCACCATCGTTCTGGGCGTCTTCATCGCCTGTTGGCTGCCCCTCTTCGTCCTACTCCTCCTAGACTTTTTCTGCCCCACCCACAGCTGTCGCCTGCTCTACAAGGCCGACTACTTCCTGGGAGTAGCTATGGTCAACTCGCTCCTCAACCCCATCATCTATACTCTGACCAGTAAGGACATGAGGAGAGCCATTCTCAGGCTGCTCTGTCGGCCTTGTCTGATGACTCGAGATGGCCAGGTGAAGAAGATTGGGATGCCATTCCTGGAGTGCAGTTTTAGTAAATCTGAGGTGGCATCCCAGAAGTTAGAGGGGGGAATGGAAACAACCATTTCCTCTGGGAATGTTATCACCACCCCATCTCCTATTAAGGCCCTTTACCCCAAACTCTTCAGGTCATAAAGACTTGACTTGACTGATTGAGTCCTTAAGTGTGTGAACGGGTTTCCCACTGAACAGAAGACATGTAGCACATCTTCTATAGCGAGGAAGCAGTAATGGTATTGTCCAATTTTGGAGAATTGCCAGAAACAGAGGGTGTATGAAATGTTATGGAGGCACAAGAGAATTTTGTTTGGACAAATGACTCACCTTGATAAGTCAGAAGTGGTGTAGAACTTCATTGTGAGATGATTACAAAACAAAATTCCATAAGGATGCCACTCAAATGTGAACAAGCAAACATACTTTTTTTTACGAGTAGATGCTAGGTATAAGCCTCCTTAACTAATTTGCACTGAAATTTCACAATGAATGGAGAAGCAGCCTCAGATTCAATTTCCCCGTGGTTCTACCATTTGTGTTGAGGCCTGGAAGGAGACGTCTGTTAACCCAAAGACTCTTAAGACGGAAAAATATGTAAATGTGATATTTTCTAAGGCTAATGGCGAATGAGTGTGGTTGGCTTTGCCCCTTTTTGCAGTTTCTTATTGAAGTGCCTTAAATGCAGCAAAAAAAACGCCTGATGTGTGTAATCTGTGAATCTGCAGACACCTGGATTTTGCTGGTTCGAAAGGCCCATGGTGTGTTAGATTTGTTGGGATAAAATGTTGCGAGACACCCCTACACGTGTGATGCAGGTAGACTGAGAGATAACAGGAAAGAGAGAGAGACGGCGCTCACTCTTAGCTCAGTGAAGAATGCTGCGGCGTAGTTGTGGGAGGGAGGATCAACATTGAAACCCCCCCCCACGCTCACTATTTTGAAATGACAGATGGTTAACCTATCTGATGACAGTGGAAAGTTATTGGGGTTTGGTGTACGGTGTTTTTAAATGTCAGTCTGGCATCTGCAGGAAAGCTGCAACAGCAATCTAAACAACAAAATGTCATCATATAATGTAACAGAGGCTTTCTTTCCATCATAACATGCTGATGGTTTAACTGAAACCAAATCAACTGCAACTGCATCACTTGTAAGCCTAAATATATTTTACTTCAAAGATTTCCTCTCGCAAACAGAGTTGTGGATGTAATTAATCATTATCCAGCTGCAGGACTTTTAAGGATAAATATTTTGTCTGCACTTGCAAGCTAAATCGTACGGAACCAGTGCAATTATTACAATACTTCCCTTCGGTATCCATCATGTTAACAGAATATTTCCTGTTATAGTTTAATGTACACATTTTTTCATTATTACGAAATAAGTTTGACATCGTTATTTTTATACAGATGTTTAGAGCAGTCTTTCCGGACATTAATGGATGAATGAGACAGTGTGCCTTTTTTTGTACTTTAACTCTTGTAGTGAACCTTTTGTATTTCTGAAGACTTTTTATATCATTTGTTTTGTAAATTATATGTATTTTGTAACAAGAAAATGTAAGCAGACTTCACCTTTCTTTTCATAAAAGAAATAAAATGTTTTCTTAAAGAATTCCTAAGAGTTTCATACACGCGTGTCTGTGCATTTCTTTGTGTGTAGCTGAGGTTTTCTGAATGTACGAGAAGTTCTAGAAGAAGCCCCACAGGAAGTCGGCCCCCTTGTCTCACATCTGGTATTGGTATTACCCTATATACAACCTTCATCTATGAGCTCTGCACGTCTGAGGACAGCATAGGCACCACACAACGTGCTTTTTATTTTTTACACACGAGATCTCGATTTTTCTTTTTCCTTTTTCTGTCATCCTGTGGGTGAGACTGCCCAACTGGCCTCCCTCTGACCTGCTGTCCACGCTTGTCCTTGCTGAAACAAAGAAATATCGTATGCAGCTGGTTTTAATGTTGCTGTACCTTCTGTAGACAGGACGAACTCAACAGGCTGCCAATTCTACTTAAGTTCCTGTATTCCCCACTTTAGCAAGGGCTGGCAGTGACAGCTCTATAGGGTGTAGTTCATGAGATATATTGTGTGACTTCTACTCTGCATTTTTCCCCGAACATGCATTTAAGAAATGCTGCTTTCTAGTGTGAATATGATGAATGCCACAAAGTCCAAGACTGACAAATGTGTAATGAAATCTTGATTTTGTTCTTCTGCATCCACATGTGCTGCAATGTTGCCACTGCTTGTCGGACCTAAATCCAAACCATTATCAATACTACAAATCCCTCTGACTCAAAACATAAGTGTCGTGTGACTCGGCAAACTATTTCAGCTTGTTCAAACAGTATATGTGCAGTAATCGTTTTAGGGACATATGCTGACTTTTCACACCTCTTACAGGAAAATGATTATGTGCAAAGCAACTCTAAGACATTCAGCTTAATGCAAAGCAAAGTCCAGTGGTACCAAACAGGCATCCTGACAAACTAGTTGTTTCACTTTTAACTTCTCAGTGACCCACAGAGATACTTATCTACAATAAAAGGTGCAACATGGCACTGGGAAAACCTTTGTATGGGTACAGGTGTTCCTCCAGATGTTGGCTGTATCCACCAGCACTGTGCCTGCTGACAGAGGTCAACATGTCAGAGTATCTTTCCTTTCCCCCCAGCTTCCTTCCTGCTGCGGAAATCATACAACAAACTGGACAGCTAGAAGTCATAAGTCACCTGCCGTGACAGTCCCAACCACAGACTTGATAAATAGAAAACATATACATGAAAGAAAATCACATTACTGATCCTGCGAGTGCAGCTATATCCTCAGATGCATGAAGAGCAGACAGACTGTGTGACTCGAGTCTAGGAGTGTCCATTTGGAGCCCCGAGGCTAACCCCACCTAATTCCTCTGCCTGGAACTACACACAGACTGAATGCGGCATCATCGCTAAGCTGGGGAATTGTTGGTGAAGGCTGGTTCAAGGCATGTCATATCATATCAAAGGTTTTTCATGACTGTTAATGCTTCATCATCAATTCCACTGACCCTGAGGCAGAGATTTATATCAGCTCTGGTTGAGTTTAATCAGCTGTGGATTTTGGCTATGGGTCACAACAAAGCTTAAATATCTTTGTACTATATACTTACTGGCAGCTCACTCCATAATGATAACACCTCATTTGTGATCATATAATGATTTATTTTGAACCAGTAACCTGATGTGGGTCTTTTTCACTGTCACAGTTGGCTTTTGGTGCCACCTTGTGGCTGTTTACCAGAATAGAGTATTCTGTATACTGAATTGACCTGAATTACGTATTTTGCAAGAGGGGGACATTTACCAGTGTGTCAGCAACTGCGCGGGGCATATTTCTGTCATCTGCTATGTTCTGGAGCAGCCACTTCACAATGATGGATATTTTTAGAGAGAAGGGAACTTGACAAGCAAGATGAAGCTCACATAGACCTGCAGAGAGGGAGCAATAATTAGGTAATTAGGGGTCACTATAGACATGTGTCTTGAGCGCCATTATGTTTTAATTTAACACCTTTAACCAATTGCATTTAGCAGTTTCCTGTTTTAAATTTCAAATTGTATTATTTTATTTATTTATTGCCCTTTTTTTTTTTTTTTTTTTTTTACTTTTATTAGTTATTCACCATAATGCAATACCCTTTTTCAACACAAAGTGTAGTGGAAACATGTGACCAGTGTGTGCAACATGCAGGTCGTACTTGTATCATTTGTATCCGATTTGATTGGCGTTGAAGCTACATTTTCTTTCCGTTTCTGAGAAGTCCTTCTCAATAAAAGCCCCCTCCTTCGGGTCGCTCTTCAGCTCCACTGCTCGTCAACGGAGGCGGGTCCGGCGCGGTGGAGGCGGGCTCTTATTGTGAAAGCGAGAGGAGGAGGCCAGCACAATGCTTAGTCACGGTGAGTTACAGCTTCCCCCCCCCCGGCTTCCTCTGTGGCGCACAGCTCGGCACACCGCGATGGAGGAATTGAGCTAGATAACGTGAGTTTCTTTAATTGCAAATGAAAAGCTGTGAGTATTGATTAACACCGGCTGTAATGATATGTGGAGGCCGGCTGCAGCACCACGTTGCAGGGCTTTGTCTGCGTGTCCTCACACTGCTGTTTATTATAGGAGCCTGTTTGTCTATTATAGGAGCCTGTTTGTCTATTATAGGAGCCTGTGTTGGCTGTCGGCTCTGTTTCACAAACGTCCAACTTGTTATGCGTTGGTGTCTCGAGCTGTTGTCATGAATGGGATCCGTCGCGTGCACTTTTTGTTTTGTCGCAGATCAAAGTGATGATATAACCCTCTTATCTGCACGTGTTCCCCTGAACCAGAGCTTTTGGGTTGTTTTCTTGGATTCAACACAATCACAGACGTGATCAACGCTGCATCGTCTGAAAGCTCTTCATGGTTAGAGCAATGGCGCGAGGGATCTGATCCCATCTGGGTTTATGTAAGGACTGGCTGCTCTTCTGGGTCATGTTTTGGTACAACCAGTCCCACAGTTTGCTCAGTTCACGATGAGTCACCGAGGAGAGCTCTGGGCCAAAAACGCCTGTGAAACACGTTGTTTGTAACTCTTACTGGCCCACATGGGGGCTGACTTTAAAGTTGAAATCACTCCAGTTGTTGTGTAATACCTGCTAGATGCTATTCAAGAATTGCAGGCCTGAACTATGGTTCTCAAACTGGGGTGCAGGGTCTACTGGGGGGGTCCTTGAAGTGTGCAGAGAGTCCCCCAAAGTAATGAGAGAATGATCAATCTATTATAGCCTACTATTAATCTAGTTTACCTTTTTTATTTATCATCCCACAACATTGTGTGAGAGTGTCTGGCGATGTATGTTTGAACCACAAGTGTCACAATACCCACTTATTACATTTAATATATATATGTGTATCAAGTTAGAGATGTAACTCGATTAGCCGTTTTGTAAAGCGGACACATTTGGCAATTAATCAATTTGTTTATTGACAAAAACGGGAAGAAAACTATATATAAATAAAACATTTTTTGTCTTGTTATGGTAAGTAAAGCTTACATAATAGTTAATTTCTTTACAGATGCTTAACTGTGATCATATGCTGCTTTCCTTTTAATATCATTATAACTGGACTGTAATAGACATCATAATATTCATTGCTGGTTAAATGTCATAATGCACTTCTCCGCAGAGCCCCAGGTGATGCTTCCAGACCCAAAAACAATGGGAAAATCCTAAAGAAAGTACATGAACGATTATGGTAATATAGGACAAAACAAGATCATTAAATCTCCACTTTTGAGATGCTGAAATAAGTCATTTAGGGACAGTCTTGTTCGGAAAATGGTCTAAACAATAAATTCATTATCACAATAGACACATTTTCTGCCAGTCAGTAAATCCACTGTTTTTCTCAGCTCCAATTGAATTGCATTCAACATCAAATCTCTTTTATTTTGGGGCAGTTTGGAACAAGCTGTGCTGAAGTGTGTGTTTGTTTGTTCAACTTTGCATAAAATAGGGAAACAACTGCTCTTGTTTCTAAAGAAAATCAGACTTTACCTTCATACCCTAGAATGCTACTGTACATTTTAATTGCATGAGGTATCTGAGATCCTCAGGAGGCCTGTGTGTCAGTGCGCATTTTCTGTCTGCCTGTTGAGCAACATGTTCTCCTGTGAAACTATTTCACCCTGGAGGGAGAATCGCAGTGTGTTTCGTATTACTGCTGGCAGATTGCCTTTATGACGAGCACCACGATGGTTACTGACGCCCCACCATCTATGGATTAGGAATGCATCGATAACCAGCACCGATCAAATACCAGTGTTTGATCAATGAGTTGTTTTACTCACTGCGCGTCTGGGATCATTATTTTATTATTTTATTTTATTATTTTTAAATGCATAAATGTAAATGAGCAGAATTTTTTATTTATTATTAAATTAAAAAATCTTTAAACATTAAGAAAAATTACAATTAAAGTGTAAACCTTTTTTAATGCAGTAACAAATTGCTAAAATTAAACATGGATTACAATTCCATTATATAGTGTACAAAGTATATGAACATAGAATTGCATTTAAAAAATCAGCCCCATTGTCAGCAATACCCCTTCTCAATATCGGTGCATCCCTACTGTGGATTGTGTGAAATATTTAGTTTGTGTCATCTTAACTGATTTAAAATAATGTACTTTCACAATAATGTACTTTAAGAATTGGAAGCGGCAGGAATTTACCCGGCCTGTTCACCGAGTCCTCTTATCGCCACTTTAGGTAATAATTGCTGTGTGTGTGTGTGTGTTCGCAAAACTTACGGGTGCTTTGTTATATAAGCTGAACACTCCAGAGAGACAAAAAGCAACTGCTGGCTGCTCTTTGGACTGTATGTTGCAGTGTTACAGGCAGTTTGGTTAATCTGGTAAAGAAGAAGTTAGATTGACAGAAAAATAGGTGTCGTTTTGGCCATTTAAATAGTGTGCAACAGAGCAAGTGTTCCTCTCCATGGACTTGAGCCTGCATATTCCTGAAAGAATCATCCGCTGTAGTGGATAGTTTGAGATGTCTAAACTAAAGGTTTAAAGTAAAAGCTCTTGATTCCTATTGAAAGATGGTGTTTTGGGGGATATATATATATATATATATATATATATATTTTTTAATTGTCATAGGCTTGTGTGCAAATGATGTGCATGTGTCTGTTGCTGAATTGATACAAGTGTGCTTAGATTTTTATGGCTGGTGCACAATCCGTTTCCTCTGCTCCAGCCTCCAGCTGGATTTGTCACAGGACAGAGGGAAAACACTCAGTCATGCTGACCAGCTAAATTCAAGCCTATCTAAATCACTCCATCGTCGTTCCAACAGACATTACTCATTCGAAATTCCTTACACGCTCGCTTGCATATACCTGTTTTTTGACGCCATCCAACTGCTCCAGGAAGAAAACGCCATGGGAGTGAAAGGCGTGACGATACTCTCTTTGCACAGATAAACATTTGCCGACTGGTGCTGAGCACATTGTTACACGAGACAATGTATCCGTCAGCATTTAGCAGATCGTGAACACAGATTTAAACATTGGTAGTGTTTATGAGTTGTTTCAAAGTATGTGACTGTGCCACTGTATGTATATGCATGCTCACTGTCTCTCTCTCTCTCTCTCGCTCTCTCTCTCTTTCTCTCTCTGTGTGTCACTCTTTCCTTCCAGTTGTCAGCTGAGCCAAAAGCTTCCTAGTAAACACATGCAGCGCAATCAAATTCCATAGCTGGGCAACCTCGAGGAAGGCGTCTCCGGAGAAAGCAACCAAACACCCCACCCCCCACCTTGTTCCCAAGGGCTCCAAGTCACGCTTATGACACTTTTGGCACTCTACCCTGTTTTGTTTTTTCCCCCCCTTTCAGAGTTGACAAGCGTTCTGTAGCCCCTCTGAAGGGAACTTTAATTACGAAAATTAAGCAGTAAATCTGACTTTGCCCCCCCTCTAGAATAATCAATATGCAAGACTGACCTGCCAGTGTGAGTCTCCCAAGCATTCAGGTTAATATTCAAATAGGTTTATGTTTGCCTTTGGGGATATCTGACAAATTGTTTTTTTTTGGGACATTTTAAACAGTCTAACTACATTTGGTGACAAACTCCAAAGAAAGACAGAATATAGATTTTTCTGTCAGGAGTGATTGTAAGGTTTCTGTTGACCCCCCCCAAGAGAGAAGAGAAAAGCACCTCTGTTAACAAACATTTGAACTAAGATTCCTTTGAGTCTACACATGCCCAGTTTGCACAGTCATAAAAACACTCTGTACCTGTTATTCTCTTATTACTTGGACAAAGCCAGAGGAACCCTGAACTTGAGACATTCTGATTGTGTTGGACCTGCAACATGTGAAAGTACAGCCATCCGTGACTGACAGCTCAAACGGAAGTCTCTGGTGATGCCATAATGAGCAGTATGGCTGGACTCAGGTACTGAACAGAGCAAGGGAATCCTCATGTCCACATAAATCCGACTACAACGTGAACTCTTCCACATTAACGAATATATCGGGCGCACCAAGGAGAGCCCAGAGCTTTCTGTTAAGCCTTCTGCCAAGTGTCAGTTTTAATTCTTTTATTTCACCCACGCCTGTGCATGGTGCAAGGATGCCCCATAACACTGCCCGCTGTTCCTGAGAAAGAGACCGAGGAGGAGGAGACAGGGTAGGAAATGACAGAATGCCTGACAGAATACAAAGCGCTGGTGACTCCGTCCACGCGCAACGGCCACCGCGTCTTCAGCTACACGCTAGAGAGCCACACGGCGGCCGCCTTCGCCATCATGAACGAGCTGCGTCTGGAGCGTCAGCTGTGCGACGTCACGCTGCGAGTGCGCTACAAAGACCTGGAGGCGGTGGACTTCGTGGCTCACAAGGTGGTGTTGGCCTCCTCGTCCCCGGTCTTCAGGGCCATGTTCACCAACGGACTGAAGGAGTGCGGTATGGAGTTGGTGCCCATCGAGGGGATCCATCCCAGGGTGAGACGCATGTCCAATGTTCTTGATGGAAATCTTTGCTCGCTTTATTTGATATGACCCACAATCCCACTCACAGATCATTAAACAAGATTCAGGGTTTAAGGGGTAGCTGTGACATTTTATTACCATTAGATCACATTACATTTATTTTGACAAGGTCAATATATACTGTATATTGCACCAGAGCCTTATTTCTCTTCCTTTTTCCTCCTCACCCCTGTCCTCCTCCCTCTTCTCTACCTCAACCTTTCCTGTACTCTTTCTTTCTCCCTGTCTGTCTCACTCATTCAGGTTATGGACCGACTGATAGAGTTTGCCTACACCGCCAGCATCTCCGTGGGGGAGAAGTGTGTGATCCACGTGATGAACGGCGCTGTCATGTACCAGATAGACAGCGTGGTCAAGGCCTGCTGCGATTTCCTCGTCCAGCAGCTCGACCCCAGCAACGCCATCGGCATCGCCAACTTTGCTGAGCAGATTGCTTGCACCGAGCTCCACCAGAAGGCCCGCGAATACATCTACATGAACTTCAGCCAGGTGAAGCTTTGCCGAGTGTTTGAGATTTGTCTTTGTTTTATTTTGGTGGTTGACAGTGTAGATGCAGACAGGAAATGTGGTGAGGGAGAGGAGATAAGATAAGATGATCCTTTATTAGTCCTGCAGCAGGGAAATTTGCAACGAGGAAGGGGAAGGGGGCATGACATGCAGCACAGGACCTCAGATGGGGGAAGCTGTGGCTATTATTATTTTTACTACAAAAGAGTGACATGACTAAATTTATCTGCACTTCTCGTTACTGAAAAAAGAAAACATCCACACATGGGGGTTTGTGTGAAAAGTGTCTCGTGTTTGTGAGTGAACGTTGTTTCGCTTGTTCCATTGCGGTTTTCCGCTGGTTGACTTTTCAGTGTCAGCTGGGCCGTGCCTTTGTGCGATGATTCTCGAGAATGCAAACTATGATTCATGATGAGCACTACGTACCTGTGCAGCACGAAAACAATGAAAGAACATTCAATATTGATCAGTGATAAGTTGATAAGAAACGGGGCAGAGGCAGCTCACTGAGTCGCAGATGTGTCACGTAATACCCATCAGTGGTTCGGTCATTCACAAATTTGCTTTTCTTAAAAAAGAAATCAAGTGAATAAATTGAGCTCTTTTCAATCGACTTTTATAAAAAAAAAAAAAGTCAAGGGAAATTTAATTAAAAGTAGCATTTTTTTTTCTTATACATTTTCTCCATATAACAGATAGACATAGAATAATGTTTGATTGCATACATGCCTGTATAAATTTAGTTGAAAATAAACTAAGAAACTCATGGCAGGATGCCAGATTTCGGTCTGTGTGCTAGTCTAAATGAGTCATCTTTTTACTTTCTCCAAAATGTTCTTTACATTTGACCAAAGTGTTACACAAAGGGAACCTGGATTGTTTAAACGGTCTCAAGTCTCTGTTTACTGACTTATTTCGAGCAAAGAATTCCAAAATGTGTTTGTTCCAGCTTCTCCCTTATGTGCATTTTCTGGTTTTCTTAGTCTCATGTGACATTAAAGGCACAGTGTGAGGCCTTTTGGGGGATCTATTAGCAGAAACTGAATATAATATTACATGTTTTCATTAGAGTTTAAAACTCCAAAAATAAGAATCATAGGGTGCAGGTCTTTTGAGTTTGTCATGTTACATCGCCACCAAATCCTACACACTGTGCCTTTTTGAACTTCACATTTTGGGGTTTTTTGGACAAAATAAGCTATCTAAAGGTTTCACCTTGGGTTAATTATCATCAGATTAATTGATTATTGATGAATTTCAATCTGCTTTCCTCAGCCTAGTTTTGTTATTTATTATTTGCATGACTGATACCCTTCTCAGTATACGATTATTCTGATTCCTATTCTATATTTAATTGATCAGAGCTCTTGTCTTAATATAAAGATATTAAAAGTGTCCATCTCTCCTCCTGTCCCCAGGTAGCGACCCAGGAGGAGTTCTTTAACTTGTCCCACTGCCAGCTGGTCACCCTCATCAGCCGAGACGAGCTCAATGTGCGCTGTGAGTCCGAAGTCTTCCAGGCGTGCGTGGCCTGGGTGCGCTACGACCGGGAGAACCGGCGGCCGTACGTCCAGGCGTTACTCCAGGCTGTCCGCTGCCACTCCCTCACCCCCACCTTCCTGCAGGCCCAGCTCCAGTCTCTGGACTGGGACCCCCAGTGTAAAGACTACCTGGCCCAGATCTTCCAGGACCTCACCCTCCACAAGCCCACCAAAGTCATCTCCTGGAGAACACCCAAGGTGCCGCAGCTCATCTACACAGCAGGGGGTTATTTCCGTCAGTCTCTCAGCTACCTGGAGGCGTACAATCCCTGCACGCGAGCCTGGCTGAAGCTGGCTGACCTTCAGGTACCCCGCAGTGGCCTGGCAGCCTGTGTGATCAGTGGGCTTTTCTACGCTGTGGGTGGAAGAAACAACGCACCTGATGGCAACATGGACTCGAATGCATTGGACTGCTACAATCCTATGAACAACTGCTGGCTGCCGTGTTCACCCATGAGCGTACCAAGGAACAGAATCGGAGTTGGTGTCATCGATGGCATGATCTATGCAGTTGGTGGATCACATGGCTGCATTCATCATAATGGCGTTGAAAGGTAGGCGAATTTAGCTTTATAATGGTGTTGTTTCATATAACACTTGCAACAAATCACCTGAAGAGACCAAAGTGAATGCTGAATTTATTCTGCTCACATGTATAGTAAAAAATAATTTATAATCCTTTAAACTAGCAACAGGTATATGTACTTTCAGTGTGCTGCAGGTGCGCTTTGACTTGTGCCAGGTTGTTTTAAAAAGCCCATTGAGTGACAATCTTTCTGTGGTTCTGTGGTTTGGTTCTTTGTATACATTCATTGATAAATAAGAAAACGGATATGTGGCTAAAGTCCAGCAGATGTTATTTATAAACGAGGCGCATCATTGTACCTGGTTAATGAGTGCCCAAGACCAGGAACAGGTAACTTCCTGGAACTTAACTCTTTTGTTCCACTTCCTGTAATGCGTTTTCATTTCACACAAGGCTTCAATGAGGAACTTTTTAATCAATATTTGTTTGTGTTATAAAACTGAAACAGTAACTGACATGATTGCCAAAAAGTAGAATAGAAAAGTTTTTCGCCTACACCCTGCGGGCTCCAAATCTTTATCTTTCATATGCAGCAGTTCTCTTGCCTACTATATTCAAAAGAAAACTTTAAATGATGTACCTTCACACAGTTTATAATTCACAACTGGAAAATGGTGTTTGCTCAGCCTCTTCTCAACAGCTGGTCTGGACAGCATGTTGAAAAAAGTCAAAAATAAGTCATAGTATAGCATGTTGAAAAAACAGCAACAGCCTTAACTTTTGATGAGGATTGAACATTTAACCAAACTCTGACCAGAGAAGAGTCACAAATGGCAAATATTAACCAGGAACACAATGTTGACTGTGAAAAAGGAGCATGACTAATGTGTCTGAATGCCCATGGAATGAGCATAAATATGTGACTTATTATAATGGTAGCAGTGTCACAGACTATTGTTCTGTACAACAAAGGTGTATTTGAGTTTGAACCTTACTTCCTTGACATACGCTTTAGTGATGATTGGATATTCAAATGCTTACAAAAAATGTGTATGAATTTCAACCAGATTATGCAAACTGCGAATATTCCATTACCTCACTTTGAGAAAAATAGTGGAGGTGCGTCTTTTCTAGTGCGTTCTGACAGCTCGACACCCATGCACACAAACACACACAAGCACACACACAGACTCGCACAGTAGTGAGTGCTTCCATGTAGCCCAGGACACACTGGTGTACACAAAATAATGTGGCCTTATGCAGCCCAGACCACCTGCTGATTTGATCGGATCGGATCGCAGTCCATCTTGGGTGCTTTCACACCTGGACCTAGAGCTGTCCACTTGTGATCAGAACACCTGGGACGCATGTTAAGTGACCAGTGATTGGTTGCCAGATCTGACGGGTTGGGAGATGGAATAAGGGGATGAGTCATTTCAGGCGCCAGTTCATGCTGTGCTTTTAAAAACAAATGAAAGAATCTTAAAATCAATTCAGTGCAGAGAGGCCGGTATATAGGATATGGCCTTTCTTTCTGCTACCAGCGAGGAGTCTTTTAAAATAGTTACTAGCCAGATAAGGATGACTGATTCCTACATAACAAGAATTGCAGCAGTGGCGGCAAGGGGAAAAAAGTTTATCAATGGCAGGAGAAAAGAGGCAGTTGTCGACATCACGTTTCTGCCTCGAGCCCTCACCGGGCCACCAGTGACACAGATTTGTATTGTTAGGCAATTTGGCTTACCAAATAGGGAAATTAAAAAAAAAGATAATAACAATAAAACAAATCAATATGTGTTGTTCCTCGTTCAGGTATGATCCAGAAAGGGACCAGTGGCACCTGGTAGCCCCCATGTTGACACGGCGCATCGGGGTGGGTGTTGCTGTCATCACCCGGCTGCTCTATGCCGTGGGGGGGTTCGACGGGACCAACCGGCTCAGCTCCTGTGAGTGCTACAACCCAGAGAGAGACGAGTGGAAGACCATGGCCGCCATGAACACCGTGCGCTCCGGAGCTGGTAAGGAAGAGCTAGAAAGCTGCTTGCTGATGGAAACGCATGTCAGCCTGAAGGTTATGCAATTGACTGTTCAAGTCGACATCCATGTTTTTAGTAAAAGTTTTTCATTTGCGTCTGATTTGAACAAGACGGGAAGGGAGGGGTTCAAAAGGAAAGTTGTTAACTGATTAAACTTGAAGGATCCTGCAAATATTCAACACATACACACATAAAAACAGCCAAATTGTTAATGTTAACATTAAAGGAAGCGTTGATTATCTTCACAAACTGACAGGAAGGGAGTTGTTCTCTTCCTGTCCAATGAGTCTAAAAAGGTGCCAGCAGGAAGTCAAAGTTAAGATAAATGTAAGCCATTCTATGTAAAAAAAACATCAGTTTGTATTCAGGGGTGCTAATAATGGGTCTTTGTGTATTCTTAATCACATGTATAAGGTTGTGTTATGATATTTAGGTTACATTTTTGACAGTGTCCGCCTGTCTATGATGGATTTAATGGTATCAAAGTACTATTTTTGGAACATAATGGCAGCCATAACAAAGACAGTGATGCAGTAGATGGGGTTTATTTATTCTGAAAGAGTATCAATATCATGTTTAGTGTATTGGGACATCCTTCAGTGCATCTGTATAAATTGCTAGTGCATCAATGGAGCAGTGCAGAGATTCATTTCTTTAACACCTCCTCTAATACATAAACTCACCAGGAGTGAACTCTGGCGGATACTTGCAGGTTTTCCCATACCTGGATAAAGTAATCAAACACTTGAATAAACTTGCCATTGACCCTTTTTCAGGTGTGTGTTCCCTGGGGAATCAGATCTTTGTGATGGGCGGCTACGATGGCACCAACCAGCTGAACACAGTGGAGCGCTATGATGTGGAGACTGATACGTGGAGCTTTGCTGCCTCCATGAGGCACCGACGCAGTGCTCTGGGAGTCACTGCTTTACATGGACGCATCTATGTATTGGGTGAGTAGTAGTGTAACTATTGATAGTGAAAGCACCAAACTAAATTAATGTATAAATTACACTTTTGCTGTCAAAACCACTTTATTTAATTTACAGTCGGGGGTCACTGACATATGGCCTATTTTAGTCTTATAAATTGACCACATTTGCTTTAGACATTGAGGTGGTGCCAAATGAACTAATGTTAGTCCAACTAACTTCAGATATCTGTTCCTAATATTAATATATTCTTATTTAAGCATTTCTTTTTTCATTAAAATTTTTGGGAGATAAAAATGTCCTCACTTAATAAGAGGCTTTATTTCTGTTGCTTTCCAGTCTCTATAAACAGATATATGAATACATAATCTCTAGGCAACGGGACAATATTTTGGTATTGGAAGCGTTCTGGTTTCCATTCTCATGTCCCAAGTTGCTAATCGGAGTGTAAAGCTTTGTTTATATTCGCGGGTAGCACCTCTGCACCTCTGCAGATGGAGTGCCAGCTTCAAGGAAGCACAAAGTCGTTTACGCTGAGTTCGCTGTTTGTAGCGATATTTCTCTAAAAGGCCTGAGGGCGTACAAACAAAATGAATCGTGATGAAGCTAGAAGAAAAAGAGTATAACCGGCAACCTCCACAATGCCGAGGAGGGATTGTTATTAACTGTAAACTAATATCTAATATTCGTGGACTACTTACTTGCCTTCATACAAGCCCTGTAAAAAAAATATTCAAGAATGAAATTGATTATAACATCACATGAACAATTTGATTTGTGGCAAAATATATATATATATATATCCAAGAACTCGGCTTTCTAAAGCATTTTAAAACTAATTGTCCGTCTTTGTAAAATCCTCTGACATGTTTATGAGGATTTATCAGTGAACTGTTGGTGATCGTAACGCCTGAAAAGCTGTGAGCGAGCAGTCCATTGTGAGTCCGACAGTGTTATAGTTGGAGTACTCTTTTCATTAAATAAAAATACATGCATAGGACAAATTGTCGTTGTTATATTCACAGGAGGTTATGATGGCAACACTTTCCTGGACAGCGTGGAGTGTTATGACCCTGAGAAGGACACCTGGTCGGAGGTGACACACATGACGTCTGGGCGGAGCGGCGTTGGTGTGGCCGTTACCATGGAGCCGTGCCAGAAAGAACTGCCACAGTGTCAGAGGTCTGAGAGGGAGAGCAACTCCCCGTCACCAACCTATCAGTCATCCAACTCCGATTTTAGCACTCACCACAATCAGCAGCAGGGCGGGCCCTTCGGAACAGGAGCATGAGGCTCATAGCGTGACACTGTCTCGGACGGACGATCCCAAATCAAAAGAAAGACCCTCACGATAAATTAGAGACAGAAGTGAAACACCACATGCTGGATCTGGACAAGCAAAAAAACTAAATGAATAACACTTTATTTTAAAAGTGCAGGGAAAAATGAATAATTTTAGGGTCCACATTGGATTATCCATATTAAATATGACCCCAGATCCTACAGTCCACCTTTCTAGTCCGGTAAATTGATAAGTTTGTTTGGAAAACTGTGTTCTGCCAAATATGAGAGACCTCAGTCCGTCTCTGTTTTCAGATCTCACATTTGAAGTCTTAAGTCGGACCATCATCTCCCAGGTTTGAGCCACGGGAGGAAAAGGCTGCAGACTAAAAAAGGCCATTTACCTGCTCATAGAGCCAACAGGGCTCTATACACGTAAAGCAAAAGTCAAATCTGAGGGGAGAAAAGGATAATAATTAGAATCATCCCACTAATCGACACAAAAGTAGCATTTGTCAGCATAGTCAGTATAGATCAAAGTGCCATTACAATGCCTGTGGGCATTGCTGTCATCAGTATATGGACTTGAGGTGCTTTGATGGAAAGGCTCAGAGAATCCCTGTGGTGTGTAGAAATTGGTTAAGTTATCCCAGACATCCACAAGTGGAAGCTTATACATGAGAAAGGGCCTCATGCAAGACCATTTTCTGTATCCTCATCCTAAACCTCTCACATTTTTCTGTGATGTTTGCTAGAATGTGTCCTAAGTCAGATTCAGCAAAATCTCTTAACCCCACAAATTTGTTAATTTCAGCCAAATTAATGACATCTGTTCAAGAGTAGGTATGCACTTAAAGATAATGATAATACTTTTAATATTATAATACAATGCTACTTGTTTTGTTTGTAGGCAGGTTCATTCATCACCCATCCCATAATTAAGACAAAAATAATTTCACTCTGGAGTTTCAAGTGTTTTTGTCGGAAATCAGATGAGCATTTAACAAAGTTAGTGTTTGTAGTCTTGTAAGTGGATACACAGAATTAAGGGGGAAAAAAACAACCTGATTAAAAAATCTGATGATGGAAATCATACTTATCTGGTGAACTCATGTATTTATTTTTATTAGTTTATTTTGGCAATACATTTAATCTCCAAATTCATTCAGATTAAGACATAAATCTTCAGAGAAATGATTTTCCTGTCGAGAAAGGCCTACATTTTGTTTAATAAAATTGATGATGGCCACAAATTCTCAATTTACGATATGAATCTGTTCACACAAGTGGTTCTTGCATGAGGCCCAAAGTCTCAAATTCAAAAGCTTGTAGAAGAGAAGCAGGACCTTTTTTTTTTTTTTTTAAATCTGCAGTGTAACAAATGTTCTTCCACTAATATCCAGATTCATGAGATGTGCTTTTTATTCGGAAGTGTTGGCAAGTAGTCATTTGCCAACACTTCCGAATAAGTGTTGCTTCTTGTAGGGGTGTCAGAAAGTCTGGTCCAGTATAATTGAGTGTATGGAGTGCCAAGAGAACGAAGAAACAGGCTTTGACTGTGTTTAGAGGAAACGGAATACTGTAGCATTTAAAAACTTTGATTCAAACATGAGACCCTGCGCCTACAGTTGACTTTTTGGCCTTTGCTTCCACCAGACCTCAAAAGAGAAGTGACCATGTTTGTGCATTAGTGTTCAGACATTGTACGCTAATAACAAAGACTTGCTTAAAGAAGTGTATTTGTAACAGCACATTAAGCTAAAAAGGTTTTTCAGTGACGTTTTGTACATTGATATTCTAAGAAGTCTTGTACAGAATCTCAGAGCTCACTTTTTTATTTATTTGTTCAGGATCCTTTTGGTTTTCTTGTTCCTCTAAACTGACATCAGCTTTGTACTAAATTGGACTCTGGTGTTGTGTTTTTCAATAACTAGCATGCCTTGTAACTAAGTAGAAATGCCTGTTAATTTTGGATGTTTGTAAAAAGAAAATGCTTCACTTCTAAAGGGACTTTTTTTTTTTTCCTGTCTGTCAGTAGTTGGAATGGAAATTAGAATATTTAAGGTCTGCTTTGTACATTTTTTTTCAGCAAAATTACCCTGTACAATAATACATTGTAAAGTAAAATATATGTTTGTTGTACTTCTGTATTCATGTTATTATTTGTTAGTTCTGATATTAAGACATTTCGTTTTTGGGACCCTTATCCACATTATCAAGATCAAATGACACAAACACTTATTTGGTTTATGTCAAGAAATTTGGGTCAGATACATTTAAGTTCATGCAGGGGTTAAAAGTTGCAGTGTCCACTAGAGGGCACTACAGCCCTTTTATACTGAACTAATCCCTTAGCTGTTTGCTGTATCATATATTATCAAGTCATTATAGATGCCAATATTCTATTTTGTCTTTCAGTGAGTCTAAACCTGTGGCAAGGGTGCCATTAATCAACCCATTATTGCTGCCAACACCTCATTTCCTTGCCAAACCTAAAAAAAATCACTCCTACTCAAGAGATAATTAACACGTGATCCTGTCAAGAACACAGCAGACCTCAACAGAGGAAAAGTATTTAGTTAGACAGTTTCAGCTGTAGTTACTGCGCCATATAGGGAAATATGTTCTTTTAATATATTTTAGATGGATGCTCTGTATTAAATATTTCACAGAAATCTATTAATTTTCTTAATATCTATCCTTTAATTTAACAGGTTCCCTATAAAAGTATAGGGAACCCAAACTGTTAAATCCCCAATCTCCTATTTTGTTATATAAGTGGTCCAGTGTTCCATGGCCAGGATGTGCAAATTGATGAGTCTTTCCCCCAGTTTTCAATGTCTACCTCCTCCACAGAGGAGACATTGGTCGGATTCAGGGGTTCCTCAGTGCTGTTTCCACTACCAGACAATGTCCCGGGTCCACAGTTCGCCTGCCCTGCTGAACACAGCCTGAGCCAATCCCTGCTTTCCCTTTCTGAGACGTGTAGAGTTTTCCAGAGCTTTCTTAAAGGCCAACCGAAAGTCCTTCTCTGTACTTTCCCCTAACTCCTCCGACAACCAGAATTTGGCCCAGGCATCCGACGCAGCACTTCTGGCCAATATATACAGTATGTCAAAATAAGTTTAATAGCATAGTATGTCGAAAAGTTAAAAAATGTCATAGTATAGTATGTCAAAAAGTTAAAGTCATAGTATAGTATGTCAATAAAATTCATTAAAGTCATAGTATAGTATGTCTAAAAGAGCATGGTATAGAATGTTGTAAAAAAGTTTTTAAAAAGTCATAGTATGTTGAAAAAAGCAAAACAAATCATAGTATAGTATGTTGAAGGAAGTAAAAAAAGAAATCATTGTATAGCAAGTCAAAAAAGTCTTAGTATAGTATGTCGAAAAGTAAAAAAATAGGTAAAAGTATAGTATGTTGAAAAAATGAAAAAAAAGTCATAGTATAGCATGTCGACAAAAGTTTTAAAAAAGTCATAGTATAGAATGTCAAAAAGTTAAGAAGTCATACTATAGTAAGTCGAAATAAGTTAAAAAAAAAAGTAATAGCATAGTATGTCGAAAAGTTAAAAAATGTCATAGTATAGTATGTCAAAAATTGTAATTTAAAAGTCATAGTATAGTAAGTCGAAATAAAAAAAAATTAAAGGTAAATAGTATAGTATGTTGAAAAAATGAAAAAAAGTCATAGTATAGCATGTCTAAAAGAGCAAAATAAAGGCATGGTATAGAATGTTGTAAAAAAGTTTTTAAAAAGTCATAGTATGTTGAAAAAAGCAAAACAAATCATAGTATAGTATGTTGAAGAAAGAAAGAAAAAAACGATTGTATAGCAACTCAAAAAAGTCTTAGTATAGTATGTCGAAAAGTAAAAAATAGTTAAAAGTATAGTATGTTAAAAAAATGAAAAAAAGTCAGTATAGCATGTCGAAAAAAGTTTTAAAAAAGTCATAGTATAGAATGTCAAAAAGTTAAAAAGTCATACTATAGTATGTCAAAATAAATTTAAAAAAAAGTAATAGCATAGTATGTTCAAAAAGTTAAAAAAGTCATAGTATGTCAAAAAGTTAAAAATCATACCATAGTAAGTCGAAATAAGTAAAAAAAAGTAATAGCATAGTATGTCGAAAAGTAAAAAAATGTCATAGTATAGTATGTCAAAAAGTTAAGTTATACCATAGTATGTCGAAATAAGTAAAAAAAAGTCATAGTATAGTATGTCGAAAAGTTAAAGTCATAAAAAAGTCATAGTATAGTATTTCAATAAAATTCATTAAAGTCATAGTATAGTATGTCAAAAATTGTAATTTCAAAGTCATAGTATAGTAAGTCGAAAAGTAAAAAATAGGTAAAAGTATAGTATGTTGAAAAAATGAAAAAAAGTCATACTATAGCATGTCGAAAAAAGTCATACTATAGCATGTTGGAAAAGTCATAGTATAGCATGTCGAATAAAGTCATAAAAATAAGTCATACTATAGCATGTCAAAAAAAAGGTATAAAAAAGTCATACTATAGCATGTCGAAAAAAGACATAAAAATAAGTCATGGTATAGCATGTTGAAAAAAGTCATAAAAAAGTATAAAAATAAGTCATAGTATAGCATGTTGAAAAAAAGGTATAAAAAAGTCATACTATAGCATGTTGAAAAAAGGTATAAAAAAGTCATACTATAGCATGTCGAAAATATATATGTAAAAAGTCATAGTATAGCATGTTCAAAAGTCATAAAAATAAGTGATACTATAACATGTCGAAAAAAGTCATGAAAATAAGTCATACTATAGCATGTCGAAAAAAGTCCTAAAATAAGTCATAGTATAGCATGTCGAAAAAAGTCATAAAAATAAGTCATAGTATAGCATATCAAAAAAAGTCAAGAAAAAAAACATTTTCTTTAAAATCATAGTACAGTAAGTCATAGAAAGAGTCATAGAGTGTATGTCATGAAGATGTGAAAATAGAGTCAAATATTATCATGAAAATGAAATAGAATAAAAATCGAAGACATACACAGAGAAGATGCTGTAACCTTTCAAGGCTAGTTCATGAAAAGTTTACAAGGAGTAAAGGAGTAAACGTCAAACCACTAACATTACAGCTTGGAATAAAATGAGCTGTGAGGAAAAATATACATTCATGAAATAGAGTAGATCACTTAAAGTCCGTCTTTCGTTCTTTCTTCATTGCTTGTAAAGTTAGCGCTGCTTGATGAGGCTGGGTTTATTTTGAAAGTCCTGTCCGGATGTTTTTTGTTGTCACCTGCCAACTTGACACCGGTGTGCGCTTCTTCAACGATGAGTATCGGCTCCCGAGTCCCACCGGGCACTAGTGGATCCTCCTCGGACGCAGGTGAGTGAGATTCACCTGGTTGAAGCTGAAAACGAGAGTTGTGTTTTCCTGCACTGTCATGCTGATACTATAGAGACCAACTGAAACTATTTTGAAGTTGATGTGTGGATATGAACTTGTAACACTCAAGTTTCTTGTTATTTTGCAACTATGACGTCCAGTAAGAAATTATTTCAATTTGAATTTGTTTAATAATTATTAAAAAAAAATAGCGTTTAAATTGCGATTTAAGTCCCATACAATGTTTGGCACGGTCTGCTACAATTTCTATTTTAATTCGGCTAGTGTCATATTTCTTCAGAAACTAAAAGGGCTAATAAACAAATTAGGATTAAGTGTACTTATTACAGGGGTTAAGCATTTAGTATTTGCCTTAGAACTTTATAATTATCAGAGAAAAGTAGCTGAGTTCGTTTCTGTTAACATTGTTGTCAAACTAGTTTATCCACTTTAAATACGCCCACAGCCATTCATTCAAAGCCAGAGATACCTATAGCTTGTAGCCACCCTCTGTATGATGAAACCAAATAGTCCTGTGTATTCTGATGATTAGTCTTTTTGTGTCCTATCATTTTAAAATCTGATGTTCTCCAGAGATGCAATGTGTTGAAAGTCAATTTTAGCCTCAGTGTTCATAGTCACTCTTTTATTTCATCAGTGTGGAGCAGCAGCCAGGATGATCCCAGTGGGAGAATTCAGAAACTTCGCCGGAGAACAGAACTCAAAGTATCGGGTCCTGAAACCGTGGTGGGATGTTTTCTCAGAGTACCTGTGCGTTGCCATGCTGATGATTGGTGTCTTTGGGTGCACCTTGCAGGTGAGGCAACTACAAACCAGCCAGTTTATGATGATATGCTCATGACCCACACATATTTAGAAACATACCATTACTAACCTAATCTAACATTCTGCCTGAGGAGGGTAAAACATTTGCATCATTTGTATCTATTTGTGGCTTATCAGAGGAATATTTTGTTCCCACACACCCTCCTCTCTGTTTGATTCCTACATTATCTGACCTCCAAGTCATGCAAAAACACAGACACAGACTTAACTTGTCTCTACTGACTCACTTACTGCAGATTCAGATCACTAACTTGCTGCTTAATGTGTCACTCACCAGCTGATTATCATTTCTGTGTCACTTTAGAAATAGCAAAGAAGAAAATCAAATGAAATAACATGTAATCAAATAACTACTTAAAAATAAGTTCTGCTTCTTATTTACTTGTCTCATAAACACTCTGTCCCCCTGCAGTCAGTGAGAAAAAAGTCTGTGCTGCTGTATTAAAGAACCAAAGTATAGAAACTGTTAATTGTCCTGGTTTCTTCATTTTTATGGACATATGTATTGTAACTTATTTAAATCCTACACACACAGTCCTGGTGCTGTATACACTCACGACAGCACCAAATGTCTATTAATCAATCGCAAAAAACAGTCCCCAACAAATGCACAATTTTTTTCCAACACTAAATACAGGCAGGTGACAAATTTAAGGAAAAAATAAATAAAAATGTAAGAATGAGCCACCATTGTCCACTCTTCTTTCAAAGGATATTCCCTCATTTGTTTTTTGATGACGGTTTCACAAACAAAAAAAATGTTCGTTTCCTCTCAAATTTTAATCTTTAATTTGTCACCTATAAGTATTTAGCAGTTTCAATACTGATCAAAATGTTAAAAGGTTGAAAAATTATAGAATAGATTTCCTCTAAATTCAAATGAGTTTATGTTTTATTTTATTTTTTTAACCGGGTGAATACAGGGGGATCTTGTTGTTGTATGTGAAGTGTCATTCGTGAGGAGACATGTTGTGCAACGGCGGCATAAACACATCCATGAACGGCAGATGGGGTTAAATAACATTGCTAACAGGACTTGACATGTCTACACGTAAATGTGCAGTTGCTCTTCCACTATATTGAGGAACAGAGGAGTCAGAATGCGCAACGCAGGTTACTGAAAAGGAGGAAACCCCCAGTTTACAAAAATACCGTCATATGTGTGGACAAGACCTCAGATATTGTTATATATTAAGATAAGATAAAATAATCCTTTATTAGTCCCGCAGCGGGGAAATTTACAGGATTACAGTAGCATAGGTTATAGTGCAAACAAGAGACATTGTAAAAGAAAAACAAGATAAAAGAAAATAAAAAAACAAGTGTTATAAATAAGCAATAAAAAACAGTAAAGAATCCACAATAACTGAAATATTATATGTACAGACAGAAAACTATTATAACTATAATTGCACAGTGTATTGTATTGCATGGCTTTTGCCAAGTAACAGACTCTTTATATATAGATTTTTTCTTTTTTTCCATTTATTGTTTCATTCATCTATCTTCCACAGCTCACCCAAGACAAGATTTCCTGCCTGCCCAGCCACTTCACCAGCACGACGCCTGAAGCAATCGACTGCAGCCACATCCGGACCTACAGGGACAACGAGACGTCAGAGAACACTTTGGTCCCACCTGGAAAGCCCGTCCTCCATGAGGTGATTGGTCGCAAGAACAACCTGGACATCCACCAGTACGTGTTTGTCAACCACTATTGCTACGAGAGGTTTGTCCACTGGTTTGCAAAGTTCTTCCCATACCTTGTTGTGATCCACACTATGATCTTCATGGTAGCAAGCAGCTTCTGGTTCAAGTTCCCCGGGACCTCTTCTAAACTTGACCTCTTCACGACCATCCTTGGGAAGTGCTTTGATTCTCCCTGGACCACAAGGGCCCTGAGTGAGGTTTCTGAGGAAAGAGGAGAGGAGAAGCTGGTTAGTTGGAGGAGGAACACCGTGTCAAAAGATTCCACTGATCGACACGCAGATGACGAAGAGTCCACGGGACTGCTTCTTCGCTCCGCCTCGGTCAAGTCTAACCCAGAAAAGAAATCTGGAGCTTCAGTCTGCACCCTCCGTCTTGGATAAGAAGGAAGGAGAGCAGGCCAAAGCTCTGTTTGAAAAGGTGAAGAAGTTCAGAACTCATGTGGAGGAAGCAAAAATCTTGTATGACATGTATGTGCTACAAACGTCACTGAAGGTCTTCAAGTTCCTTTTAATCATTATCTACACAGCGGTGCTGGTCCCGAACATTGAGATAATAGTGCGCTGTTATGTTCCTCCTGAGCTGACTGGTTTTGATATCTATTGCTGTAACCACAACAAAGCCAATCTTTTCTCCAAGCTCGCCTACTGCTACATCTGCTTCGTGGGAGTGTACGGACTTCTGTGCATCTACACCCTCTACTGGCAGTTTCATAGACCTCTGAAGGAGTACTCCTTTGAGCAGGTCCGACTGGAGACAGGCATCAACGACATACCGGATGTGAAGAATGACTTTGCGTTCCTCCTGCACCTTGTGGACCAATATGATGCCCTGTACTCAAAGAGATTTGCCGTCTTTCTTTCCGAAGTCAGCGAGAGCCATCTTCATCAGCTCAACCTCAACTACGTGTGGACCACCAAAGCTGCGTACCCGCCTCGCCAAGAACTCCAGCAACCGGCTGGAGCTCCACCTTTCAATGTTGCCGGGGCTCCCTGATACTGTCTTTGAGATTCCTGAAGTGGAATCGCTTAAACTGGAGCAAGTTCAAAATGTCACTATCCCAGCTAGTGTGGCAAAGCTGGACTCTCTTCGGGAGTTATCGCTAGTCTTCTGCCCTGCAAAGCTCCAGCTTTCTGCCCTGACCCACCTCAAGGCACATTTAAAAGTCCTGTGTCTACATTTTGAAAGTTTAGAAGAGGTGCCTATGTGGATGTACAACCTGCATAGCTTGGAGGAGTTACATCTGAGTGGTCCTTTATGCAATGAGGTGTCTAAAAGTGCTACTCTGGACTCTCTTCGAGAGCTTAGAGCTCTAAGAGTCCTTGATCTCCGCTCCAACCTTACTAAGATCCCACCCAGCGTAGTCGATGTTGCGTTGCAGCTGCAGCGGTTGTGCATTTATAATGAAGGCGTCAAACTCCAAGCTTTTAGCAACCTGAAGAAGTTGACAAACCTAGTCTCGCTGGAGCTAGTGGGCTGCGAGCTGGAACGCATCCCAAGTGCTGTCTTCAGCCTGAACAATCTGCAGGAGCTGGACCTGAAGGAGAACAAACTTACCACTGTGGAGGAGATCCTGAGCCTGCAGCACTGCCGTCGATTGGTTACACTTAAACTGTGGCACAACAAAATCACTTACATCCCTGATCACATCAGTAAGCTGCACACTCTGGAGACGCTGGACATCAGCTGGAACAAGCTACGAAAGCTTCCCTCTCGGCTGTTTTATTGCACCAAACTCAGGCACCTCGATGTCTCCCACAACCAGCTCACCTCTCTTCCTCCTGAGGTGGGCATCCTGCAGGGCCTCCAGTTCTTCTCTGCTGCTTTCAACTCCCTAGAGATGCTGCCAGAGGAGCTGTTCTCTTGTAAGAGGCTAAAGACGTTGGCTCTTGGAAACAACTGCCTGTCGGATCTCAGCTCCAGAGTGGGCAGCCTGGCCCAGCTGGTCCGACTGGAGGTCAAAGGGAACCGTCTGGAGTCTCTACCTGAGGAGATAGGGGACTGTCCCCAGCTGAATCTAAGCGGACTGATAGTGGAGGGCAACCTGCTGGATCTGCTTCCATCAGATGTACGAAGCAAGTTGAGTAATCGCTGAGTTTGTTGAGCTAAGGGCGGTTGCCGACTCATCTTCTCTCAGTGGACAGTGGTGCTCTATGGTGATCTGTAAAACAGAGTATTATCAGAGTATTAATCCATGCCACTAGGTGGAATTTCTCGTATAAAACAGCTTAAAAGGGGAAACCATAACCATGACTGATCACAAAAGGATAACCGAGCACAAGAAAACATATTTATAAAACCAGTCATCGTGAAATGTGCATTCAACTATGGGTCAATGAGTGAAAAATCAACATGTCAGCAATAAAAATACCTTTCTTTAATACTGTTGACAAGACAAGGGCTCAACACTTTAAACAGATAAGACAGCGTCTTCTACGTTAAGTCAATATTTTGTGGATTCTTCAGAGCACAAGTCAAGCGATTTCCTAATCGTGCCGTGTCCTGTTGGACAGGTTTTTACAGCATGAGGAGGTAATTCCCACAGTGCGGTGGCTCATGTTGCTCCCTTTCAGACACTGAACAAGTGTAGGGAGAAAAAGCCTTTCAGTAGCAGAATAAAAGGTATTCATTGCTCTGTTTACATATTCAGTCAAACAGAGGAGACTGAAAAGATACGTGGGACTATGAATCAGAAGTCAACTCGGCAGGATATTCAGTGATACAATAATTAAAAAGAAATACAATAAACCAGCTGTCTTTTAAAATGCCTTTTGAATGAGTAAAATATTGAGTTCATACATTCTTCATTTTTCTTCTTTGTTTCATTTTTTCTTTACTTTAACATTAAAATATTGGGAATGATTTTCTGTTACGCAACCAAACTTGAGCAGTGCGATGTAAATATGACCTAAAAATACGACGTTTATCTGATCCCCCCCCTTGTTCCCTGTGTGTACTTTTATGCTCAGCCAGGGCTTACAATTTTCCGCCTGAACTGAAGTGCTGTCATGTTCTGGCTTGCATGGCTACAAAATGGGATCTTGTCCGTAAGTGTACTGACATACCTCAGTAATACTGGAGAATACAATGACCTTCCTACACTGCCAGACAGCTCCCAAGGTCGTAAGAAAGAATTACATTTAAAAAAAAAAAAAAAAAAAAAAAAAAAATGTTTTATCATTTAGAAGGATTTTAGCAGAGTACAGCACTAAAATTTGTCCAAAGAAAAGAAGCGGATAATGTCACAATGCTTTGTCAATCATTTACTTATGTATGTTCCTCTCTGAAAGTGGCAGCTAAGTGTGTCACCAGCATTAACCAAAACAGATGAGATTGCATCATTGTGACTAAGGCTTGGCTGGAAACAACTAACAACATGTTATGTCTGCAGGAGGGTTGCTTTAAGTTGCAAGGGGTGATTTCTTCAGTCCGAGTCATACTTGTGGAGTTTGCCTTCAAGCCTTACTGATGCAGTATTTATATTTGAAAATCAGATTGGGAAGCTTCTTCCTGCCCTGTGAACTTCTAAAATGTCCGGATGCAGTTTTTCTGCAGGCTGTGATTCCCAGCAGCTTGATGAACGGAGTTGAAGGGTGGACAGTTAACAGTGACTCACCATCGCTGCTTTCACCACAAGTTTTCAGTATGACAGTAAAGTGGTGTCAAAGTTCACAACTCATCAAACACCTTATATTATTTTACCACAGAGTGACTATCTTGGATGATATGGTTGTTAAACTGAAACACCCATGAAGGAGAACCATATGCAGCTTGAAGGTTTGGGATTTTTGAAGTGTATCTTTATAAAACACTAACATACTAATGCAGACATGAAAAGGTTATTGGTCACAGATTATTCCACTGAAAGGCTTCAACAAGGAAACACAGTGGGGCGGGGGTCAGATAGAGGTAATTTCAGACTCTTAACCTCAGCTGAACTTCAAAATGCATGAGTTTGTCCCTGTTTTCTTACTTTTTTGTTGTGTTACACCAATTACTTTTTCACTGTATGTGCGTATTGTGAGTATTTAAGAAACAGTGTGTAGCATTTAGGGGGATCTATTGGCAGAAATGGAATAAAAAAATAATAAGTACCTTAATGTTTCTACAGTTGTACAGAACGAACAAACCAAACACTTGTTCTAGATTTCAAGATTTTGCATCTGCCACCATAGTTCTCCTACATGTTTAGCACACAGGAGAATTTTAAGTTGGTTGCAATTTGCAACACCACCAATAGATGCCTCCAAGTCCTACACAATGCACCTTTAAGACACAATTTTAAAAACAAGTAACCTATTCTTTAACTCCTTCACCTTCTTGACCTTGTCATTACTTCTATTATTATGACAGAAAGAGAGTGGGAGATGGACCTAATTATTACTTTTCATTATCTATTGATTTGCAGTTTATCTTCTTAAATTAACCGTAAGGTTTATGAAACACAAAACAGCCCGAGTTGACATCTTCGAATGTTTGGTAGTTTGAGACTAAGAGAATTGTTTTATTAGACTCTAAGGTGAAGAAAAGCTGCAAATCTATCTATCATTTTCTTAAAAAAATACTTCTTGATTGCAGCTCTAAAAGGGGGGTTAAGGTGCTTCCTTTTGGATGTGTAGTATATTATTAAAAAAGGAACAGGATAAACTATCACTTCTGACACCCACTACGTCAAACGGGTGAGTTTAACAGAGAACTCCTTTGTGTTAATCATCCCTTACGCTCACTCACCGTCATGTATTCCCACACGTCTGTATGTGGGTGGGGAAGTAGGCTGAGACTTTTTTCTTGTCTACTTCTTGCAAGATCGTCACTGTTACTGTAACCCTCCCAACCTGCAGAACAAACAAACCACAACAGTGTTTATACAGGGACTATTTGCACATCCAGCAACATGTCCACATTTGTGCTCGGTGAAGTCAGGGAGCTCTACCTAGTGGCTGGAGGCAGGTAACTGGAGGCTATCATGTTTACAACTGTTATGTGTAAGTATATATATATAAGATAAGATAAGATAATCCTTTATTAGTCCCGCAGCGGGGAAATTTGCAGGCTTACAGCAGCATAGGGTAAAGTGCACACAAGAGACATAGTAAAAGAAAAAATAAATGAAAATGAAAGAAAAAACAAAAAAAAACAAGTATTATAAATAAGAAACAGTAGAAAAACAACAATAACTGAAATATTATATTTACAGACAGAAAAACTATTTTAACTATTATTGCACAGTGTAAGAACTATGATTCATAGTTGTGTGTCTTTATTAAAGAAGCTGATGGAGTGGTAAAACAAAATATGGAGAAGGAAGACTTGCTGGTGGAATATGGTTAGGGAAAGGAAATTACTCCACAACAACTACTGCTGAACTACATTAATTCGGCATTTAACCTTGAGCTGCTCCAGTAGAGTTGTTCAATGCCTAATAGTCAAATACGGTGGCTGGACTGTGCAGCTCCCAGCTGGCGTCCATCACTATGTAAATCTGAAACAGGAAGGTGAAAAACAGCTTGAATAATGAAGACTGCAGTGGTGGAAACAGGATTCGAAGGTAAAAATAGCAACACACTGGAAAAATACTCCATTACGAGTAGAAATCCTGTAATAAAAGCTTTCACAAAAAGTAAAAAGGTATAATCTGTTAAATGTACATAAAGTATCAATCAACATACTCATAAGGCTGAAATATAGGACCATAGAGTGTTATATTTTTAAGTATAATGTCAATGATGAGCTAAATTGAACTTCATGTTTTCCAGGAGTACTTTATAAAGTATAACCACGAGTCCTATCACATAAGCTGATTACTAAAGTTGTGTGTTAGCTTTTAGCAGTGAACTAGTAACTTTAGCTGGGAAATAAATGTATTGGAGTAAAAAGTCCGATATTTCCTTCTGAAATTGAAGTAATAAGTTGCACAATATGGAAATACTCAAGAAAAGATCAAGCATTTCAAAACTGTACTTAAGGAGAGTACTAGAGTAAAGTTACTTTCTGCCACAATCGTTGTGGCGCACATGTAAACAGTTACCACAGTAACACACGCCGTCTCCACACAGCGTTCCAGCAGCACAGTAGTTGGAACTGTATCTCCCTTCTCGGCCGGAGGAGTTGGCCCAGTGGCACACAAGCAAACAAAATGCCCATTGTGCTTTAGCAGCCCCCACAAACATCAGCAAACTGTGCCACCGTTACCTACCAGCCTCAACACAACAGGGCCCTCATTCATTTTGAGTTTCAATCCAGCTATCTGCATGATCTTTGAGAGGGTTTTCACTAAGCAGTGCATTCCAGAGTGCAGTTATTGTAGATGCCCTTGATGAATCACCTTGGAGAAGTGCTCAACACTTGAGGAAACTGGAGGTTAACAAATTACAGACCACACACTCCATTGACTGGACAGCAAAATGTTGTTCATGTGGTTTAACAAAGGAATGCTGTAGTAAATTGATTTTATACTTAAATTGTGCTTGTTTGATCCGAGTTGCTAAAAGTACAAAAAATACATCAGTGAGGGGTTACCAACCTCTTTGCAGACCTCAGAATGAAGCAATGTCTACTCAAGACCCCTCGTTGCATACATGTCATTGAGTTTTGAGCAGCACCGACCGTGATTATTCACATTTAAATAATCATTTTAGGACAGAAGACGTCAAACTTTCCCGTATTTCCCAAGAAAAAGTGCTAGTTAAAAAAAGATATCAGAAAAACATTTATGTCGCAGAATGTAGTTTTGTCATCTTTCTTATCCCCGTCAACCTTTATCATCTGCCGAGCCCCAAGATTGACTTTGCGACCCCTTCATGAGGTTGGGAAACACTGCCCGGCGTGATGGTTTGAATGCTGTTTTTAAAGCCTTCTCCACACTGTCAGGTATAAAATTATTAAGGGGGAAAAAACTTTAAGTCTAATTTACACTTCATGGAAGCTAAAACACTACACGGTTTAGAATGAAAACTATGACTGCAAGACTTCAAATTCAACACTTTATTTTGTGTTTGCTTCTTCAAATAGTAAAGTGAATAATCTCACTTTTGTTTTAAAATTATTTATATAAATAACATTTTAACAAATCACAATAAATGTTGCTATATACAAAGTCACAGGAATATTCAGTCCTATTCCAACAATAAATAAGAATAAATTCAAAGTCTAAGTACATCTAATTAAGAGAGACAAAACTATGAAAAGCAATCAGGGTGCACCACGTCAAGTTTTGTAAAAGTGTTTAAAAACACATATAAGGATTCAACTGTTTCACAATGGAAATAATGCAATAATTACAAAACACTGGGGAAACTATCTACAAATGTGCACTCCCAATTAAAAAGGGAAAAAACGGATATATAAGGTGCCTAAATTGCACTGTGCAAAAGAGGTGTCTACTGTATATAGCCACCCATCCACTGAAAATAAGCTGCCAGGACAATATGTCCTGTGTCACATATTAATGCTGAGCCACTATTAACAAAAAAAATAATCCTTTACACAGCAATGAATTCAAGTCACCAGGTTTGAAGCAAAAAACAAGTTAGATTAGGGTTACCCAGAAGGCCCCAAGACTTTTGACTAACTATGAATGTGAGCGAAAAGCAAGTCCATCATATCAGGCACACATGAGGCCCGGGCCACGTCTATCGCTGTCTGACCGCTGATGTTGGCGTGCTTCAGGTCAGACCGCGGTGCCAAGAACTCCACAACATCCCGGTGGCCTTCCCGGATGGCAATGTGGATAGGCAGGGCGCCGCTCTGGTCCGGGAGGTTTACCGAAGCACCGTACTCCACCAGAACCTGCAGAGTGTCCGGGAATCCAGTTCGGGCCGCGTCGTGGACAGGTGCTATCCCATGTTTGTCCTGGACGTTGGGGTCTGCTCCTTTTTCCAATAGCAAACTGGCGATCTTAGAGTTTCCCATCATCATCACCTGAAGGAGGCATCGGAGGAGAGGGGAAGAGAGTGCACAGTGAATTCAACACCGGTGTGTAAATGGCCAGTTGTGACTAGATTCTCTCCAATACAGTTTTATGTCAAGAATCTCCACAAGATATTTAAAAATGTCACCTTGAGGTCTGTATGGATATTTTTTTTCTCCATTTCTGACATTTTATAAACTAAACTTTTCAAAAGATAACTAAAAGACTAAATAAGAGTAAACCATTGTTTATCACAGCCCTACTAGTGTTCTCTCTAAATAGGGAGGACAACATATTAGAAACACCACTAAGTGCAGCCTCTAAAAAAAGAACACAATAGGTCAACACCTCTTTAAAACAGTTTAAAACCAAACTGAAGATTACAACCTTCATAGGGGTAGAAGTTATAACAGGGCTGTTGCAAAAACATAACATATTCTACATTTTGCTGAAGTCCATCTGCTTTCCAGACAATCTCAGGTACTGGGAATTGGGTGACAGTGCTTACATATTATATATTTTAAAGGTCGCACCACCAGCTCTGCTCCCAGTAGACCACATGACACTAAAAACCTCTGCAATACAAATACACTGTGCAATACAACAGTTATAATAGTTTCTGACTGTATATATAATATTTCAGTTACATGGTTCCCTCTTTAGATAAACATCTTGTAAACAAGATTTGTAAAAGTGTTGGATGTCAATTCAAACCAGACTTCTTTTTAGTTTAGGGGGTATGATTTAAATTTTGTTTCATATTTATTCTCATTATTATCTACCCAAGACCTTCATTGTTGCCAGTGTTTTGGTACTTTTTGTAAAAAAAGAAAAAAAAACAAGTTTAATGAAAAGAGGTAAAAAATGAAACACCAAAGTATGGTTTACATTTTGTACTACCTTGTCATTTGCAAGTGCCTTCACCATTTCAAGTGTTGATTGTAGAAAGAAATGTTATGTTTCTTACATGTGGATTCTTTACTGTTTTTTTTTTTATTGCTCATTTGCTTATTTATAATACTTGGTTTTTTTTTATCTTGTTTTTTTACTATGTCTCTTGTTTGCACTATCCTCTATGCTAATAAAGGATTATTTTATCTTATCTTAAAGTAAAACAGAGTCTTAATAATAATAATAATAATAATAATAATAATAATAATAATAATACACGGTGCTGTAACATATTCATAACAGGTGAAACCCCAGGGCAGCCACATGTGATGAGGTGAGTCTCAACCTGATGTTATGGAACAGGCATCAACCTCTCTGGGTCTTTGGTCCTCACCTGCAGTGCAGTCCTGCCAAACTCATTGAGGGTGTCCGGGTGCACTCTGCACTCCTCCAGGATCCTCTGGACCTCGCTCGTGCTCCCTTTGGCTGCAGCCGCTGTCAAAGCTTTCCCGGCATCCATCTGGCTCAGGACCATCATAGACTCTCTCTACCTGGTCAGGTGGGAGATGCACCACAGTTAAGACTTGTGCTGGTTATACATGTATAATGCAATACAAACACACTGTGCAATACAACAGTTATAATAGTTTCTGTCTGTATATATAATATTCCAGTGACTGTGGATTCTTTACTGTTTTTTTTATTTTTATTGCTCATTTATAATTATTATTATTATTTTTTTTACTATGTCTCTAGTTTGCACTATCCTCTCTGCTGCTGTGCTCCTGTAAATGTCCCCCGCTGCGGGACTAATAAAGGTTTATTTTATTCTATAATGGTGCAGCGGTGACGTCACGTCGGGTCGGGATGCAGGAAGGCACCGCTAGCTTTAGCTTACTCCAGCATCCGGGCTAACGTGAGCTTCAGTGGACGCCATGTTACCGGACTGTGCTAGCATAATGTTACTTAACAATCAGCTCGTTACACAAAGACAAAGCTGTGTGCACACACGTGTCACAGCGGGAGAGACAGACAGAGTCACACAGACAGCTAGCATGCAGGCTAACTGTTAGCACTGAAGGAGAGCAAGCTGTGGAGCCTTAAAGTAAAACGTTACCTGCTTCTGTTCCTGTATGTCTTTATATCTTCAATCCCGCTGCTTCTCTGGACCAGTACTTTTTAAATGAAACCCAAACTAGCAAAGTTTATCAACATTAGAAAATACATTTGCGCGCTGAGATCCACGCAGCGGCGTCTCCAGACTACAATTTACAAACATTGGAGAGAACGCACGCCGACCAATCAGAGCTCGCCTAGAGGGTGTTGCTCTTCCATATATGGTATAAGGGGCGGGGGCTACAGCTCTGTTACTACACTATCACTGTGGTAACGGCAGCAGTCGACCAATCAGAACGCGTAGCGAAGAAAGCGGGCGATTTGTATTCGTTGATGCCTTCAAAGGGCAGTTCATTCACAGTTCTGACCCTGGTTGTGTTTCTCCCGAGGCAAATGTGAAAAAAGGCGGGTGTGAGGTTTTCATTTTAGGCGGAATTTAGTGACTGTGATTGCACAACGCATGACTACATTATTGGGACAACATCAGTCCATATATGGCCTGGCAAACTAGTGAAAAAAACAAAGAGCAACAACTAATATACAAAGAATACAGACGACAAATTGTTTAAAGTAATCATTTCTTCAAGCGTGATTCCATAATACAAACATTAAAATCAAGTTGCAAACAGATTGCTGGCATTAAATAGACTATGTGAAATTTAAAGACATTCTTTCAGTTCAGTTAAAGTGATTAAAGCATTGATGTTCCTCTGGTCGTCCTGGTGTAAGTGAGGAATACGGTAATCCTTCACAGGCTTTACACATTGGTCCTCAGCTGGTAGTCTAAACACAAAGAGAACAAACGTAGGGGATAATTATAAAGAAGTTGAATATGATTCTATTTCCACATCCATGTGTATCTGACCACTTGCTTATATAGTATAGTTAGTTCTGAAAACATTACGTCGTTTTGAGGTCAGATAGAAAAATATGAATGAAGGCTACCTCCACTTTGTGTGATGTACCGGACCCACGGTAAAGCCTGGTAACCACTTTTCTCAATGATCTTCATATATCGCACCTGGAGAAAAATAGTGAGTGAGATTGGGAGACACAATCATGTTGAGGCAAGACACATTAATGTGCAATTCAAATTAGATCTAGTATTCCTGTCTGAGCACACACACCATCAGCTCTTACAGGACCGGACTTGACTATGCACGGGATGTAAACGGCAGACGCCCTATGCAAAAGCCGGTCTCTTCTCAGGCGACGGTTAAGAGCTTTATAATTGTCCATATTGATATAAACAAGATACATCCTCTACTCTGGCATCAGCTGGATCCAGAATAAATGTGTTCGACTTGACTCGTACTACAACAGGCTAAATTTTTGGATTATTTGATATCAAAGGAGAGCCTCTGTACAACACACACACACACACACACACACACACACACACACACACACACACACACACACACACACACACACACACACACACACACACACACACACACACACACACACACACACACACACACACACACACACACACACACAACACACACACACCTGTATTCCTGAGACGGTGAAGTATGGGATCTCAAATTTGACGGTAATGGGAGGCTTGCCCTCAAGCTCATTTTTCTCCACACTGGGCAGACCAAAATGAGCTCTCATAAGAAACTCTTTACCTCCCTGGATGGATGCACACACAGACAAATGGATGAGACAGAATGCAGATAGATGTACAGAAAAAGGAAAAAGACAAATAGGTAAATACAAAACAAGTTCCAGTCTATGATCAGAACGTCAACTGCAATACCTTAAAGAAAGTAATACAACTTATAATCAAAGCATTTGCATCTAAAGATACATGATGTGTTGTGTGTCTTACAGGGAAAGACTTGATGGTCCACACCACCATGTCCTTCTCGGGCACATATTTGGCATTGCCGGTGCTGGTTTTGAACTTGGGTGAGTCGGCATCACTGGGGACGGGGACCCTCACCTCCACATTATTTGCCACGGACTGTTTTTTAAATTGCCCCTTTGCCTAAAGAACAACACAACTGTTACTTTAAAACCTAGTTTGTGGTATGGAAATTCAATAATAACTGGAGACACAAGTATGATTGAACCAGTATTAACCACAAGAGACATCATTTTTGCTGACGGTTTGTTCTAAAGAACAAATGTCCAGTGAAACAAACATACATCACAGTAAAGTTCCAATACAGTCGGTCAGTACCTTGACCATGATCTCTACTCTACTGTGAGAGAATTTCTCAATGACCGATTCAATCCATATCAGAGGCTTCACCTGGAAGAGATGAATTGGGTTTAAAACATCAAAACAATGTAAAAATGCTTTCTTGAGGTACAAATGCAAATTATTCAGTGTCAATTTAAATCAATGTTTATATGCATAGTACTATAAGGCTCAATAAAGCATTCGGTGCTGCACTACTTGACTCATTTCTGCATAATTTGTCCATTTGCACAATGAACAAACGTATATCTATCTATCTATCTATCTATCTATCTATCTATCTATCTATCTATCTATCTGGTAGAATATGACACTAGCAACACCAGATTTTTTTGTACTCTGACGGTTTACACGTACATGTATTTACAGGACTAAAACAAGTATCAAATGCAATGTGTGAGCCATAAATATGGTACATGGTGTAAGTGACCAATATTAACATTTTAGTAAGATAACAAGGCGCTGAATTGGACTAACGTGGGTGTTGATGCGGTACGACATGAGTTCAGACTCCCCATCTGGAGGAATGAAGGAGATTGTTCGATCACTATCAAAGCGTGAGAGACGGACACACTGGTGGAACTTCACGTCCTCCATCACCACCGTCTTTCCCTTGTCACCTGAACACATAACAATACAATCAGTAGTATAATTTGAATATAACAAGATAGATGAGCAGCATATCCCACTAGATAACTGGGGCAGCAGTGAACGTACGTCCAGTGAGAGCGAAGAGCACTCGATCGTTGAGGCCCAGCCGCAGCTCGGGCATCCCAGAGAGCATAGTTTTCAGCTTGATGCTGCCTACGATGTCGCTGCTCATCACACTGCCGTTGGCATTCACCTGAACAAACAATAGGCAGTGGTGAATAAAGAAAAATACATTTTATAATTGAAAATCACAATCCGATATATTATTACTATAATAATACACGTTATTTGAATAACACATTTCAGCACAATGAGGTAAAATAGACATAGAATAAACAGAAAATAAAATGGGAAATAAGAAATAAGAAATATAATAGGAAATAAAACCCACTTGATAAATCAGATGAAAAAAAAAAATAGAATACAAAGAATGGATAACATAAGATGGGATATAAAACCCACATAATAATAATAATAATATTAAAATCAGTATTTATATTTGCAGAACACACATACATATAAATAAACACTGCAGCAGCATCAGAGGGTCTCTATTCTCTTCTACTCTGTTCTTTTTGTATTTTACATCAGTGGTGTAGATTTAAATTTTTGTGAGACAGAAACATGGACAGTATCTCAGCCTGCGCCTGGGTCTCTGGGGCTATAAATAAACACAACAGAACCTACTTTCCCTGACTTACTGAGTCAAAATAAAAATAATCAAACAGTTAGCACAGTGTCACAAAAGCATGAATTTATGTCATCTTCGTCTTATACTGTGACGTGAAGAAGCCACTGGAGTACATCCACTAGCACCACTGCTAGAGGAAGTTGAATACGAGGCAGCAAATAGATTAGGTGTAACAAAAGCAGAAAGTATAAAGAAAATCCATGCACTCCTTGCTCCATTACGGCCCATACAGCAAAACAAAGTTTGCTTTAAAAGTGATATTATCAGCACACATAATACACATTTTTGCACATATAATAAGATTAAGCCCTACATCCCGTCTTACCAGTACGTTAATGGACTCGATGACATCAATAAAGACCTCGTTCTTCTTGTATTTGATGCCCTCTGACCTCCAGGAAACAGCGTTGGTGACGGTGGTCGGCACCTTTGATTTCCCCACCTCCAGCTTGGTGCCTTGCTGAGTGATATATCTGCAAGATTTGTGAAGAGAAGATGCTGTGATTCAGGGCCCCTCTCTGTATCAATATTCATAATATTTCTGCATTTCTGCACATGATGTGTGCATCTTGTGAAGCCTCACTCCTGTAGGATCTTGCTGTCGGTAGTCTGAGGGAATCCAAAGTCCATCAGCTCATCCAGCAGCTCGTAGACGACCACAAAATTATCCTGGATGCTCTCCTCCTCCAGCTCTTTGAAGTACTCTGTGAACACCTGAACAATACCCACAACACAGATCAGCCTCATCTGGGGTTTGACTTTACATTATCACTGTCACCACCGGCTCACACAAATATTAACACAAATATTTCAATTTTAAGTCACATTCAGTTGTGTGACTCACCTCGACTATTTTGTATAGAAATGAATACACAAGGGAGGCGTTGGAGTTCTTGTTTGTCGTGGACACCACTGTGCAGAGATCAGGTCAAGGAGTATTCTACCAATAAGATTAAGTTCACAACTATTGTTCACCTCCTTAACATTTTTATTAGAAGGATGTAATTCAATAATCTGTGATGTAAATATTATCATTCATTCTTCAAGACTCTCAATAACTAGTAGATGTCAGCTGTGTCTAGGACAAGGATACGGTACAGGTTGCTGTGTTTGATCCACATGAAGTGGACGTTGCCGTGTGACAGTACAGGGCAGAGAAGCCCTTCCTCTTCGTGTTGCATGAGTAAAGGCAGGAAGTGGTCGATCTCCGCCATGTCCACATCGCCTTTGTAGTTGCGGCAAATCAACACCTGAGCGGGGAAAAAGAACACCACACGGGGGTCAGACAACTGAGGGGTTAAACTCAATATGGTTACGAGTTATAGAGACAAAGACAGCTTTTAGATATCAAGCTTAACTCAATAGAACAAATTTAAATAATGTGACTTGAAAAAGTGCTTATTTTTCGATAGAAATTACAAGAAATAATGTTGCAGATCTTGGATTTACATTTTGTCACAGTAAATTAGGCAAACAGTCTGACTGCGACCTGATGTTGGACCAGAACTGCTGCTACCAACAAAGATTGAACAATATTTGATCTCACTCTCGTGTGGGTATTAAAAAAAGGTTTAATAAAACGTTTTATTAAGAATCACAATATTAGTGTAATTTAATCTTCTCGTGAGTACACTTACAAGGTGATTCTAGGTATTAGGAATCATCCCATATTGATTTTATTTCCAACTTATCACCAGAGCTGATCAAACAACTATTCAATAGACCTTGATTAATGAAAAATCGTTAGTATTTTCAAAGACAAATACCACACAGTTTCTAGTTACAGCTTTTCTGTTATCACCTTTTGCTGCTTTTTCTTCTCTAATGTGATAGTGAATTACATATCTGTGGGCTTTTGTCTGTTATTGGGACAAAACAAGCATTGAAGTGAGATCACCTTGGCTTTTACTATTTTACTGTCATTTTTTACACAATTAATTGAGAAGATACTCCGCAGATTAATCGTTAAATAATATAATCGTTAGTTGAAGCACTGGATACACATGATGTGAAATCTTCAGAGAGGCCTCGGCTCAATTTTAATTAGTTATTAATATATTGATCAGCAAAATAAAACCCTCTGATGTTGATGATGCAGATGAAAAAAAAAACAAGTTAAAACATGACACCTGTTTAAGATGCACCCACCTCAGGTTATAACCTCCTGCAGCTCTCTTGGATCAAGTCATGTCAAATGTCACACGCGTTTGTCGAAACCATCAACAAACCCTTTTTAATCACACACCTGAAACCCCATGTGTGCTTCCATTTCTCACTAACACTAACATGTGTGTCAGGTTACATTTCCTGTCTGGAGAGAAAAGGCCTGTTTGTGCCATGAACTGTGACAACAACAACAAAAAGATTGGTGACACAAATGCCATAACTGAATGAAACTATGCTTTTACACAAATGCTCCATTTCACTGAAGTTCTATAGCTTGTATTTCCACTTGACATGCATCCGGAAGTAAAGGGGGGAAAGGCCAGTGAATGAGTGTGCTGCAGGCCCTTTATTAATATTTAACGAGGCAAGAGCCATTAATGATTAACAGTTAAAGAAACAGTTAAAAACGTCACATAAACAGCCTACAGTGGGTTTAAATGCAGGGGTTTACAATGTCAGCGTCTACCATCAGCTCCGTCATTACTCTTACCTTCCCCTTCAGGTCCAGCACAAATATAGCGGAGGCAGACATGGTGTGTGTCACCCACAGGTAGGTGAATGAGCGAGTCTACCAATGTACGCAAACTATCGATTAAAGTTCAACTCGAGTCTTCACTGCTTTGCGTTTTGTTTCTCCATGCAACAAACTACAGACATTCATCGGCCCGAGCTGATCATGGACTCCTCCGTTTCTTTTTCCTGAAGGTGTCGCGACGTCATTGCATGCAGGTGAAACATTCACCAGCTCACCTGGGCCGAGGGGAGGAGGAGGAGGAGGAGGAGGAGGGTGTGCTGCTCAGTGTATCCGCTAGAGGGCGCCACAGACACGCAAATCATAACAGGGACAATCCTGTTGATTAATGTGTTTAGTAAAAAGTACTCAGATATTTTACTTTAAAGGACAGCTCAGCCCAAAATTCAATACTAAATATTTTCCCTCTTACCTGTTGTGCTATTTATCAGTCTAGATTATTATTATTATTATTATTATTTTGGTGTGAGGTGTCTGGTTTTGGAGATATTGGCCATAGGGATTTGGGCCTTCTCTCAAATATAATAGAACTATATGGCACTCAAGATAATCCACTGGATAAAACCATATATATATTGTATTGTATCGGGAATGACCTTGAGACTCGATTATAGTGTGGGGGCCTTGACTTAAAGGATCATTTTTTATAGTAAACTCAAAGAAAGAGTAGAATTTGTTATACTATAAAGTACATTTTCCTAGATGTACTGTATCAGGCACATAGTGAACCTTTGTTAGTGCAGATAAAATCTCTTTCCCCATGAAAGTACACATTTTTCAGATCTTTTAGATAACGCATTTGTATCAGGTCAGTCTGTAACTTAAAGTACAGAAACTAAAGATATTTAGATTACTACTTGAGCTTCACTCTCTTTAAGTCATCATGTGTTTTATCATGTGTGAAAGGTTCACAACCTTTATCAGATGGTGTGTGGCTTGCAGCCTCTGGCCTCAGGTTTGCAGAAGCATTTACTGATCACATGCTCTGTGTATTTATAAGCCATAAACCTGGTTCTACAAGATCTCCACGTATTACCGTCCCCTGGGCCTCTCTGCATGGTGTAATGCCAAAGATCCCAGCCTCCAACCATACCCCTCAGTCTGCTTCTTATCAGCCATGTAGAGGAAGGCCGGGACTAAGAATAACACACCAAAACAGAGGCGTGTGAATGTGTATTACTCAGGGGCCGGATGGAGATCAGTCTTTTCCAATATCCCACTCCCTTTGTCCATATAGGTTTGGTTCTTCTTATCTGGACTCTGAGCTGTAAATGAGATTGCTGCACCTTACACATGTTGTGTTCACACAGGAAATGAGCCGCAGTAAGGCAATCATGAAGACCTTTCCAAAGCAATACTCAAAACAGCCTTTGAGCTGAGTGAAACCAGTCTTTGTTTGTTTGACACAGTTTATAAAAGACAAGACATTTTACCCTCTTTCCAGTTTCTCAGCATTGTATTACTTTTTTCCAGTCAAGGTTAGTATTTACAAAATGTTTTGGTTTTAAATGTCATTCTCACGTCAGCCCAAATCAATCTTCAGCTAAGAGAAGAACATTCTTCCTTAATGTAAACATCACCGTTCTTCCCTCAGCTTCAACCACATGTAGTATGTTTAACTCTCCCTCACTGGCTCATGTGAACTAGATTATAGGGGATCCCTCTGTTGTGGCTGAGGTCCAACACAAACATATGGAAACACTTCAAAGTCAGCCCAAATGGGGAAAAAAAAGTGTCTTTTCTTTTTCTTTACTGCTGCAGCTCTAACTGAATTACATTATATTTCGGGCACTTTAAACAAGAGTTTCCCTTTGCTATTTCCTTACTGTAAACACATGACTACAATATTATTCAAACGCTTCCTTCGGAATTTAAGTTTGCTCATGCCATTATTAGCCAGCAATAGGTAGAGTTTTGGCCTCAAAACGTACTACTGCCCCGAGCACAGCCGGGCTGAAAGGCAGATGAGATGAAATTATAAAAAGTTGAATGATTGATAAAGATGTACAACTTTTTTTGTAATCGCTTATTGTTTTTAATCATTTTTAAAGCAAAAATGACAAGACAAACATACTTGGTTCCAATCTTTTAAATTGTTTGATACTTCAAGAGAATGATCTGCAGATTAACTAACAATGAAACTATTTGTTAGTTTCATCCCTCAACGGCAGTGTCAATTCCACGGGCTATATTTTGATGCTTCACAGTAATTGCAAGAGGATTAATACAGTGATAGAAATGGAGGCCCAAAGACATACTCTTTCAGAGGGGACAAACCGGGTCATGAGGGTGACCTCATGTGCTCAGATGAGGTGAACTGGGTTTCTTAAAACATCTTAACACAAAGATGACCTTAAATCCATCACAGATTGGTTCCATGGGAAAGACAGCGATGAACTGAACTCTGTAACCTCCTCTGGTAAATCACATGAGAACCACTTAAGTGCTTTTCTGTCTAAATGGAGAGATACTGTCAGAGAAGTTGAGCTCAGCATGGTGACTCCGATTGAAAGAGATATTAGTGAGATTTCCTGAGATACGAACCCCTAACGACGGCATTTGATTGCTAGTTTTGGAATCGACTCTGGATACCCAGCAGAGCTGTTCGTGACTTTCACCCCCTTCACATATACAGAAGATCATTCTCAGCTTGATATTATACAATACAAGTATCAGTTGCATCCTCCCGCCTCCTGCGGACAGAGATGCTGTGGTTCAGCTGGTTCGGCCCTCAGGTTGTCATGCAGGGGCCGAACAGGCTGTTGTTGTTACCTTATTGTTCAGGGCGGTTGGAGCCCTGTTTAGCAACCTGACAGGGGAATATCCCCCCCTCCCCTCCACCTTCCGCTGTCACTTTTTGAGCACACTCCCATTCGCTTACGTGTCGGTGGTGTGAGATGCAGCTCCACCCTTCGGCTTGCCAGCTGGCCAATAGGAGGACAGCGAGCATATGTAAATAATGTTCTGAGTCAGGGATATGGATGACAGAGAGCATATCAAGGGACAGGTTTCATTTGTCACCTGAGCCTCAGGTGTATCTGCTTATTGCCTCATGGGCACAGCACACAGTGGTACTCAGGCTAATTTGTTCTGAATAGAAAACTGTCAACAACGATGCTGCTGGTTGCTATAGGAATGCAATTGGCCCAATTCTCTGTTGAAATTAGCATTTTATCATGAACGTCAAAACACAGACATAAGTAAAGTGGATGTACAGAACTACAGACACCCTTTGACCTTCATTAGATGTGATGCCAGCAGGCGTGGCGTCCCTTACGCTGGAATGTGGATCCCAGGACCTGACAGACGACATACCAAAGCCTCCCAGAGAAATAAGCTGATGGTAGTTCAGCCTGTCCCTGAACAGGGCCTGTCACTGACGTCAAACCCAGCCCTTTCTCTGTCACACACACTCAACGCAAGTTCCTAAAACCCTTTGCACTCATTTCTTTAACACCTATAAACATTTGTTATGCAAAACCACAAGAGAATTTTAAGTCAAAGATATTTAAACTGTTAATGTCAGTGTAAAACACTTTCTTTCTTGCCCTTAGGTCATCTCAGCTGCTTTCTTGTTACTTTAAAGAAAATATGCTTTTGTTCTGTAAACTGTGGTTTATGGATGTATTGCTAAAACCTTTGGAAGAAACTCTATTCATGACCATTGTTTGAGTATAATTTAATTTGAATATATTTAAACAAGTCCTTTACAGTCAGTCATCAGAGCAGAGCTTTCAGGAAAAGAATCCCCTGGATGGAGTCAAATGTGTGTTATGAGGTGAAACGTTTGCCACACTTTGACCTCTGGAATAAAAATCCTGTTCCTCAGCAGTCTCTGGCTCACCCAAACATCAACATACATGTTTTTTCTTTCTCGTTAACAGCTTTTTCTAGTTTTGCCTTCCCTTTCTGTTAGGACGGCTGTATGTTGTTGATAAATCATTTACTCGCTGCTACTGATGCAATACCACTGTTTCCTCAGAGACCAACCTCACTGCACTCTGATGCACTGTAGCGGGCAGAGCACTGCTGTCATTCTAGATAAAGGAACCATTATAAAACATGAATTATGGAGGATGCATATTAGATTACTGAGAGGATGTTTGCTGGTTGTTTGGTGTGTCATGCCCTCTCGGACTATTCAAACAGCACCCTTATATCTTTCTTTCTTACAAGACTCGTGTTGAATTCTAAATTAGTGGTTCAATGGTGAAACAATAAAAAATGCTACTTAAGGTTTAAATTCCAGTGAGGGGTTATGAAAACAGACATAAACATAAACATTTAAAATACATAACCAGAATGAAAACCACCAGATCTTGTCGTCGTAGCAAAATCTTTCCCCTTCATTCTGAGTCTAGTGACGAAAGCAGGGCAGTGGGAGTTTATTCATTTGGAATAGATTTGAAAGCAAGCATGTAGTGGCTGCTACTAAAACCATCGTGTGAAACCACCATATGATTCAAATGAGAGGAAACACATTTGTTTAAGTCGTCTCAGTCACAAGAACATCAAATCCCCCGTCATGTTTAGACAAAGACAGAGAGTCTGATGGTGATTCATTTAAGCACTCAACCACAATTGTTTTGTAGATGGAGTGCGATTGCGGCGTTTCCAGGCAACATGACTTAAACAGGTTTCAAGGACATAAATTGTACCGGGTATAATCAGCTTTGTCAGCCGAGAGATCTGAAAGACATTCAGTACTGAGATCAGTTTATATCTTGTGTTCTCAAATAATCTAATCATCAGGCCTGGATTGGATGAGCACATTTTTTTCTCACATGTCCCAGTTTAGTTCAGTCATAATAAAACTCTGTAGTAAAACGTCCTTCATTAAAGAGAAAGACAGATTTTTAAAGAGTTTTTCTTTTATTTAAAAATTTGTGCATTAACAAGCCGGCTGTTGTCCATACATACATTTCTCTGCTTTGCACATGACAGTATCTCACAGTGAAAACAAAAAGTCATAGTTACAGAAATGCTCAAGCAAAATAAATTACGTAATTTATCACTGAAAAAGACACAATCGTGTAAGGAACAAAGAGAGGTTCTTTATCAGTTTTGTGTAAGTTGCAGCAATACGCTGCAGTAGTTACTAGTACAGGATGTCGCACACACAAAAACTAAGCAGCTGACCAAAGTTTGGATTGAACATAAGTTAAATAACAGCTGTACAGTGTAATGGTTAGACTGGCTTAGCTGGAACAAAAACAATACACCGTGGTGTGTGCTTAACATATAGTATTACTGTATTTACAGTCAGATAACTACAAATCAAAAACCTTCTCTCATGTATTTCCATAAATAAATAAAAGAATCTCTTACATATATACAACTTCTCTTGATTAAAATGTACAAATGTAAAAAGGCAACATCAGAATGACCTTAAGATAGTTTAACACAATATTTACAGGAACTATTTACAGTGCTATGATAAGATTTTTACTTGACATTTTTCTTCATTTTGGTTGACTTCAGAAAACTTAGCAGCGTTTCCATTTACAATGTAAACCACCTGTGACTCCCAACACTCTTGAGGAATGGTTCACAAAAGGAAAAAATGAGAGTACTGATTTAAATGGGGCTTACATTGGAGACATGATGGATGATAAAGGCAAAAGCCTCTGATATTGGAGCCAACTAAATGTGCAACCCTTTACCCAAGAGAAGAGAAGGCCGCAGTCTCATTATGAAGGCCATTAATGCGATGTGGCCGAAGCACTTTCACATTTACTACCAAACAGACTGGTTTGGGAGGTAGTGAGGTCAGTAAGGCATTTATGCACATCCCATTAACTTTGCTGAATTACCAGAGTGTGGATGGAAGGCACATGAATGTTAAGACAGAATGGGTCAGGCTTTTCAAGTTAAACTTGTAGAACTTGTGTGAGGGGCGTTGGATCAATATACAGAGGTGGCCGTATTGGTGGCAAAGATAAGACAATTATCAGATCGCTTCAAAAGAGTCAAGGCTTCGGGAGTAAGAACATCATCTTCTAAGATCTTTTTTTTTTTTTTTTTCTTCAGTATTTTCTTCAGACTTGGATGGCACAGTGCTGAGGTCAGAAACATAAGCCACAAAATGAGCTCATGGGGAGGCGGGGTTAAGCAGCAGAAGTAGAAACAAAATGGCCTGTGTCACTTCAAATACAGCCAGTGTCGTCTTCATCTCTGGGTCATGCCACATCCATGTCCTCCATGCTCACCATTTGCCTCTGCAAAAAAAGAAGTAACAACGATTAAGCAAAGCTTTAAAACAGCAGACCTACAATCTGTTTTTAGAGACTATATTAAATGAACAATAAAGGGACTTGGTATCAAAGTGATGATACCTGAGGATAGACGTAGCCATCAGAGCTGTTCCTGCAGATGTGCAGCTCATCCTCTGTGGTTTTCTGGTACACTGGATTATCAAAGTGGATGGTGTTGCTGTTCTTCAGGCGCCAGTGTCTCCATAGTAACACTGCTCCAAAGACCAGCAGGGACATGACCACTGAAGAGCAAGAGAGGAATTGAAGGTCACTCAGGTCAGGCAAAGTAGTGAAAACGAGAGTGGATTTCAGCCTTTTTAGGGTTGCACATGTGGTTGACTATTCAACAGAGAGGCATGGAGAGCTTAAATATGGAACTTACATATCGGCATTATGACGTAGAGAGCAACAGGGTGGGATGAAGGGGCTTCTTCGGGCAAGGCTGCCAATCGGTTACCTGAAAAAGCAGAAATAACAATATAATTGTTTTTTATTTTTTTATTTATATAATTACCTAGAGTTAGATCATTACCAATGTTTAAGTGTTAAGCTTTTGAGCTTTAGAGGTTCTGAGAGGCTTAATTTGTTAACTTGTCACAGACTTTACCCCGTTTCCAGTCTTTATGCTATGCTAAGCTACCTGGTTGTTGGCTATCGCCTAATATTTACTGTGCAGACATGAGAGTAGCATTGTAAATGAGAGGCACATTTCCCATAATGTTGAAAATTCTTTTACGTTTTCTAATCATTTCACTGACCACAGAAAATGAATGCTTCTGATGCATGCTGGGAAGTGTCTGATGTATGTCAGGAGACCAAATACAAAGTTTGAGTCAAAAGTTTAACAGCAGTTTGAAATCATTGTACTAGGTATAGTAAACTGTAGGTAACCATAACAACAATACTTATGCTACATTGTACCAGTTAACTCACTGGTGAAACTATTAATTATGGGTTAATTGCCTTAAAACAATCTTTAAATAAAGACTACAGCCATGCTAGCTACTCTTTGAGGCTTTATCAGGCACAGCGATGCGTTTAGCTAAATGCTAGGGTCAGCATGTTAACATGTTCCCAATGCTAACAAATTTACATTTGTCCCTCGGCTTACACTTTAAACTCAGCTTCCCTTTTACATTGCATTGTGGGTAAAGAATAAGGGCAATGATGTACTCTGATGTGAATTTTCTAGACAGATATTTTGTATCACTTCATCAAACACAATCCAGGACCCCTTCCTGTACCTTGAACAGTGGCGGCAGCCTGCTGTGTGCTTTGCTGGCTAGAAGAGGTAGCTATGGGTTTTTTGGTAGCTTTGGTTGTAGTTGTAGTTGTAGTTGTAGTACTGGTGGCGACAGGTGGTCTTGGTGTTGCAGCAGGCTTGGTGGGAGCTATGGGCGGGAGCGGTGCACCAGTTTTGGTTTCAGCAGGTGTGGCAGCTGAGGGAGTAATTTAGTAAATATCAGGGTTCTAGTCATGATTTAATGTTAAATATCAGTTTATATGTTGTGCCATGTGCAGGTGGCACCTACGTGTCACACATGTCCTCATGTCGGGTCCCATGGTCAGGTGGTCAGGACAGGCGCAGGTGTATTTAGGAGAGCGCTGGTTGATCTGTGGGGCAGGAAGGCACAGGAACTCGCATCCTCCATTCTCACTGCTACTCTCTCTGCACCAGTTTTTACCTACAAGAGAGGCAGTTGGGTACACGAAGCATTGTAAATCATTCTATGGCCTCAACAGTTTGTGGGTTACAATAGCTCTCAGGTAGAGGGATGTCTCCGTACCGGTTTGCTGCTTGAGGGTGTGGTACAGCACGATGTCCTCTGGCTGGTCCAGGTCCGATGCCAGCAGAGTGATGTCCTTCCCCGTCAGGCGGCTGGCACTGTAAACAGCACTTTTGATCATGTCTGTCCAAAACACTCTGTCCTGTTTAAAAGAGACATGCAACTTGATTAATACAGTTTAACAACATGACTTTGTTTAATTAATTCATCATTTGCTCAAGTTTTCTCAAAAAACCAATGGATTAATAAATAAGCACCTTTGAGCAAACACCAATTAAATGACTAACCATCAATTACTTAATTTCCTTGGGATGCACTGACTTCATCACTAACCTCAAAGACAGTCAAAGAGAGGGGGTGGGAGAGCTTTTCCTTGCTGGAAATGAGACTGTGTCGTGTCCCTCCGTTCACATCAATGCTGGACAGAGTGTGCATCTTGGAGTCCACCCAGTACAGACGCTGGTTGACCATGTCTGTCCAGAGGAAGCAGGAAACACACCAAGACATGTTATAAGATATTTTACTCTTCAATATAACTGTTTGGTCATTATACAGTCTGAACGAAAGTTATTGGTTTCCATTTATTGCTTTCATGGCATTCTGCTTACCAAGTGTGATGCCATTGGGCCACATGATGTTATCTGTTACCAAGGCAACACGATCCGCTCCGTTCAACCCACTCTTCTCTATCTTGGCCTCCTCACCCCAGTCTGTCCAGTACATAAAGCTATAGAAGACAAAAAATAATTAGAAAAAAGAAACAAAACTAAAAGTTCCAGTTGGTCCCCAATTTAAAAAAAATAAAAACATTTCAGCAATTTCACAAATCTGTCCCACATCTGCAACCTGTCGTAAACCTTCACTTACTTATTCACAGGGTCGACTGTGATGGCTCTTGGCTTCTGCAGGTTTTTTGTGATCAGGGTCTTCCTCTTGCTGCCGTTTGTTGTTGCCACAGAGATAGTCTTCAAATCGCTGTCAGTCCAGTAGATGTTGCCATGGATCCAATCCACCGCAATGCCTTCTGGGGCCTCAATGTTGCTGCCAATCACCACAGAGTGGTGGGAAGAGTTACCGGCCACGTCTAGATTGGAGCTGTCGGGAGGTGTACAAGGGTGGGGAGTTTAACTTTGGAGACAGATATCGCTTTCAAATCAAATGCAATGCAGAGTTATGAATACAGGCTTTCTAGTGCAGCACTCCTTGATTGAGACACAGAAACAGATGGGTAAAGCTCTAACCTGTAGATTTTCTTCATAGACAGGTCGGACCAGAAGATCATCTTGTTAGGCATGTCCATGTCCAAAGCCACCGCATTCTTCAGCTGAGGGATCAGACGGACGTACTCGCTGCGGTCCACCGTCATCTTCCTCACCTCGTGTCTATTGGTGAAGTAGAGTGTGGGTACGGTGCCTGGAGGACAGGAAGAGGAAGGAAGAACATATATTTTTTTAATTTAGCACTACAAGTCTATAGGACATAAAGATGACAGATACTCATGAGAGTAAGTTCCGAGTAAGGAAAGGTTTTCTGTCATTACCTGATTCGGCCCTGCATGTCTTGCTCACAGGGTCGAACTCGTAGCCCTCCCCACAATCACACTTGTAGCTGCCGGGAAGGTTGATGCAGATCTGAGTGCAAGTGTCTCCCTCAGCACATTCATCAATGTCTGCAGGTGGAGGAAGAAAAGGTCAAGGTGCAAATTCAAAGATAGCAGTTCAGAGTTTAATACGGTTTTCTTAAGATACATGTCCATGATCCAAAGCTGATCCTCTAAAATAGATAACGCTTGAATAGTGAGATTCTCCCTCCTCTCACCTTCACAGGTTTTCTTGTCCGTCTTCAGGCTGTATCCAGCAGGGCAGGAGCAGTTGTAGCCGATCTTCAGGTTATTGCAGAAATTTGAGCATCCCCCGTTTCCAGTCAAACACTCGTTCTCTGTGGAGACGCAGATACACAGAGCTTAACACAGTATTCCTGACAACCATTTTCCTAATGGTAGCTCAAACACAGGGTGAAATCACTCATTTAAACCACAGACTATCTAGGCCACTCAGCAGAGTCTGCTAGGCTAGCTGTTCCAATCATATTTTCCAGGCTAAGATGTGGTTTCACTTTTTCTTTTTCTACGAGCAGCAACGCAGGCTGAATATTTTTAGCTGCTGAGGGAATGGTAAAATAAGAATTCACTTACTACAGTCACTGACAGGTTCATCGGACAAGTCCCCGCAGTCTGTCTGTTTGTCGCACACTTTCTCCATGCTGATACACTCCCCGCTGCCACACTTGAACTTCGTGGGGCCTTCACATACATTTTCTGTAGAGATGAACAGAGGAGTGTGAATTTCACTGTAATCTAATGGTATGACACTGCTTTGCAAAGACACTACCACTTTTCTACGGGTCCTAAAATATTAGCGCCTGTATACAGTTAACTGCGCAGTTGAAATAATCACCTATGTGGCAGTCAATCTCATCACTGAGGTCCCTGCAGTCGGGCACTGTGTCACATTGGCCGCTACCATGGATACAAGCACCATCGTTACACTGGAACTCATCTGGGCGACAAGTGGGACGACCTAGAAAAGGAAGAGAAATGGATGAAAACAAGAAAAGAAACAGTGTAATGAGGAATCGAATGAGGAAAAAAATCCTCGCTGACATGATTAATGATACAATATTTATGATACTGAGCAGGTGGCTGTGAATGGCAACAGTAGTCACAAGCATGACTAGGCTCAGTTTTCTATTAAAGTGAAGGCTAAATATGAGTCAGAGAAGATTTATCAGAAGAACATAGGTTTGCAGAAGAAAAGATGGATGACAAGAAAAAAGAAAAAGAAAAACACTCCAATAAGCCAACTCACTGCAGTTGACCTCGTCCGACCGATCCTTGCAGTCCAGGCCTCCGTCACACCTCCAGCTGCTGTGGATACACTCCCCGTTTGCACACTGGAAGTCGTGGATGCCGCAGCCCGGCCCCGTCTTCTCCGGCTGCCGTCCCACACAGTTCTTGGGCCACTCGTCCGATCCATCGGCACAGTCACTGTCTCCGTCGCAGCTCCACACGGCCAGCACGCACACTGAGTTGTTGCACTGGAAGGAACCAGGGATGCAGCTGGGTTTGGGGCAGGAAGCCTCATCGGAGCCGTCCGAACAGTCGTCGTCTCCGTCACAAACAAATGTTTTGGATATACACTGACCGTTGCTGCAGCGAAAGTAATCAGCCCTGCATGGTTTGGCCGCTGTGGTGGAGCAGGAGAGGGAGAAGAGAGGAGTTAATGTGATGTTAGAGCTAGAAATGGACCAGATGTGAAAGTCACCCCAAAAACAACAAAACATGGGTTTATTTATTGGTATAATAACCTTATGTTTGTTTCTTAATCCCATTCTGGACATCTAATTATTTTCTGTTTGTTGCTTCTTTTGCTGCCATTAGTGAAATAACTTACACTCTAATCAGCAGACAAAAGACATATTTTATTCTGCACCTGATTCCATTCTTTAATCTCCTTATGCCCTCACTTATCTATATCTATACCTCACTTATCTTATCATAAAAATGTATTCCTGTACGAAACAAAAATAACAAAAATCTAAATTTGTAATCTATTAAATTTAAACTGTTTGTGATGTTTGAATATTTTCTATATGACATTCAGAGCATTAATATAACTGCAAAGAAGAATATTTCATGTAAAGATTTAGTGGGTTACTGTCTTCCAAAGCAGTGAATGAAGTCACTCTCCCTCTTTGGGTCTTGGTATCTGAGCTTCTCTATTCTTTGTTGACATAGCCGGGCCAGCTGTGCATGCCTTTAAGTGCACGTTAGTGTGCCAAACTGGCTAGCTGATGGCCTCCGCTCTGGACTGTGAACTGTCGATGGCATCGTCGCAGAATGTGTAGTGCCCACTCATTGGTTTCCCCTCACCCTCCAGGTTAACACTGTTAGACATTGCCCTTGTAAGCGCTGTTAGACCCGTTAGCTGCAAACAGCCGCCTCAGTCGTCGCCATGTTGAGGGCCATGTGGAGGCAACTAGATACGCACTAAATGTCGAATGTAGCAGAAAGTGTGAAATAGCCCCATGTGAAACTTACTGCAGTTGTTCTCGTCAGCTCCGTTGAGACATTCAGCCCTGCCGTCACAGTGCCAGGTTCCTGGGATACACTGGTTTGTGGGCTCGCCGCAGTTGAACTCTGACTGCAGACATGTTTTGGTTGCTGAGGACAGAAACAGGAAGTATGGCTGAAATTATCTAATGTTTTTAAAGAGATAAGGCCTGTGATGCAGCTAGAGTATAAAACAGAACTATTATTTACCCATGAACTATTGTTGTGCAGTGTTTCTGCACAAAACTGATTTTATGTTAGGACCAGAAGATAATAGTTATGTGCTTTACTTCTGTCATGTTTTGTATTAATTTGTGAAACAATAAGTGGATTAATCTATAAGTAAATTGACAGAAAATAAAATGTGAGGAAATCAATTCTGAAAATCTATTTATTGTTTTCTAATATTTTATGCAATAATTTAAACCTGTGCTGGTTCCAGCTTCTCAAATGCGCAGCTTTGTTGCTTTTCTTTGTAATATATAAGAGAAAATTAAAAATCTTGTGTCAGATAATACAAGCAATTTAAGGATGTCACCTTCAGCTCTTCAATACTTTTATTTATTCCATCACAGTCAAAACAATTGATTAAGAAAATCAATAGCAGATGAATGGAGCCTGAAATGAATAGTACTAGTTGAAATCCTATTCGCATGTATTTATTTTTTCTAAATTTTCAAGATAGATGAATTGATGAAATAACTCACCACAGGTTGCTGGTAGTTCATCAGTTCCATCACCACAGTCATCAGTTCCATCACAAATCCACTTGTGGGTGATGCACTTCTCATTTCCACACTTAAACTGAGTGGAACTGCATACGTAGGCTGCATCTGTAAGTGATGAAAAATAAACGTCAGAGTTCATGAGGACAAACTACTATCAGCATAACTGACATAATTCACAGTTTAAAAGCCACACCTTTTACTCTTTGCTTAACTCTGAGGCAATTTCCCCATTATGATAACAACACTGTGGTTTCCTGTCTCATGTTAGAAAAAGATACGAAGCAATACGACTTTATTGCAACGTTTTTTGGACTGACAAGGCCCTTACTTTGCTGTAACACAAGATTAGTAGTCCTGTCTTTCTTTATTCCCCCATTATACACATAAGCAGTCATATCCACAAACCAATTAAACGTCACTTCTTTCCCCTTCACTTTTGGACATTAAAGTCCATATTTTAAATTAGATGAGTAGAAAATAATAAATGGAAGAAAAGATCATAAAAAAGAGTAAGAAACATTATTCATTAGATGTACAAAAATGTGTTTTATTTGATGATGCAGCTTTGGTAGGCATCTCCACATCTCACTCATCTGCATCTTAGCGTCTCCCTCGGGTGTACACTCCTGCATAGCAGCCATACTGTTATGAAACCCAGGTTCAACCAAGCCACACACCTCTGTTACTCATTGCTTTGACACATTTCAGGTATGGAACGGGACTTGCACGCCTCTTTTTGTCAAGTAAGTGGCGGCGACTTAACTGCCCTGCTTGACGTTTGAACGTTTTAAGAGGTTCGACCTCTGAGATTGACCCCGGTTTATTTTGGGGCTCAGAGGTTTTGCCCCGAAACGATCACACCTTAACAAACTCGCCAGCGAAAGCGAACAGGGCATCGACATCCAGGCACTAATGAAAGACCAACAAAGGCTATTCACGCTCATGTGAGTGTCATCCTCCATCACCTCTGCACTGCCAGTCTCTCCTGGGACCTGGAGGCTGGGGACATGACAGGCTTTCCCTTTAAGACAATGGCATGGGAGGAGTCGAACAATCACACCACCAGTTGCTGATTGGTACGTTCCTCATAACAGCATCACCACGGTGACCCGTAGACAGAGGCGGAGACTCTAAACACGAGGAAGTCTGTCAACTTGAGTGTGTCAATGAGTGATGACAGTTAAAAAAGGGACAGTACAGGTCTGTTGGATTACGACAGAATGGTTGTGCAGGAAGTAGTAAAAAAGGGAAAGGATGCTTTCTCAATCCTGGGTGTGCCACAAAGAGTCACGTCCCCCCTGTGAGAATACAACTGAATCTCCTCTTTTGTTTCATTGGTTATGGGAATAACTTTGGCTGATCTTTAGAGGCTCTTCTTGTGTACCCAATACGCTCACACTTTCAGGGAAACCAGTCACACACTCACACAATCACACACATGGTGGGGGAGGCCAGGCGTGCAACAGCCAACGTGGATTCCAGGAATAGAGTTTCCAAAGCACGCTCCAGCTGTTCTTGAAGATATGCGATGACTCAATGTACAATGAAAAAAGGCAACTCTAGCTCACTTTCCCTTCTTGAGAACCGTTAATTTATTCGAGTCACAGAGGAGGAAGCAAAGATGGGTCAAACGCCGGCATCCAAACTCCCGACCTTTTCTCTGAGGCCTGCGTTTTAATTTACTACATCTAATCTGCCCTACAGCTTCCACATATGGGTCAATAATACTGTTCAGCAAAAGGATTTCCTTTAATTCTTTACTTGAATTCCTTTCTTTGGTGAAAAGTTCAAGTTTAGTTTGGCTCACGAAGAATATAATAGTTAATCACAGTTTTGTCCCAAGCATCTTTTGTCATAAGTACTTTTAAATCAACAATTCATTTAAGATCTACTTCAAATTTGACTTAATCCCACTTTAAATGTATTGTTGACCATGTTTTTGGTACTTCAGTTAAAAAGTATCTCAGGCAGTGTGCATCGATTGCTTCTGCAGGAAAACCGCATCTCTCAGATTCTATTTATACCCACAGTGTAACCTGACAACCAGCAAACCACCCTTAACAACACCATGTAAGCACATTCGAGTACCACCTCACACACACACACACACCAGACTTCTATAATTCACTCCAAAATGTAGGAAAACTCATACTTGTTTGACAGCAGAAACTGGTGGAATGAATGGCAGATACTCAGAAGAGGTTAGACAAGTCGTCATCCCAAAGCTGCATGACAACAATCCCCCTTTGTGACATGCGACTTTGTCCCCAAACAATGCATTCCTGTGTTTTTATGGCGAATGCATGTAATAAACACACACACACGTACACGCACACAAACCCAAGCTATAATAAACACAGAAAGAGGTGTGTTTATTGACTCAAACACACACCCAGCAGTTAATAAATAACCATGATGCATATGGCACAAGAGGAAGCCACTTCTGCAATTATCTAGTGTAGCTGTACTTTATTTAGATGAATTCACAGAGGATTCTGGGTAGTGAAATAATACTGCTGTACAGTATTGTGGTTTAATTAAATTTAAAGAACCGATCTGATCATCTTAGCTAATTCATTTTAAAACAGTTTCTGCCATACTTGATAATGATAACTTGATAATCGTCTGCAGAAGTATCATGCGGCTGCACATTTCCTCTGCATTTCCTCTGCAGCATTCACTTGATGACAGTGTCTAACCCCTGTAGCCCTCTAATTGTACAGCGTGCTGCAGAGGTATTTCTAAGTGATTGATAGGTGAAAGTGTGGTCCTTGTGAGTCATTGCAGTCTAAAAGTTTGGTCTCTGTGTGGAAATAAAAAAGAACCAACCACGCTTTTTTTAAACTCTACTTTTTTTTTTAAACCTCATTTCAGGAGAATGCTAAACACAAAGTGAATACATTAAACAAACCAGAGCTTTCCGACTTTACACAAAGAGAAGGAAAGCACACGTGAATATTTCCCTCTAAAACCCACACATTTACATACAACCCTGGATCCGAGGAATGGATGTGAGTGCCATGAACTGAAAAAAACTTTTTTTTAAGAGTTTTAATCTGAAAAGCTCTTGGAGCAGAGTTAAGATTATCGGGGGGATTACTATCTGGCAGAATGGGGTTGAAGCCAGGGTCATTTTCTGCATATTGTTTGGCCCTAAAGGGCATTAGGTTCACTCCTTCACCAATTGTGTTATTTCCATGAAAATAAATGGCATGTTGACATAATCAATTTGTGGCCATACTGAACGCTGATGATCTGGGACTAATATTAAGGTGGATTTTAATACGTTATTATTCAGTTGAATGCATGTCAATTCTTAAGGTTGGTACTATGTTATAGCCCATAATAAATTATGTTTATCTCAGAGAAGCCAAAACAAGTATCTTTTTTTCTTTCACTTTCTCTCTTCAAACGGCTCAATTCTGCTTGTTTTTATATTGTCTTTTATCACTTTCTCTTTTTACTTCTTCCAGTAAAGCACCTCACACTTTGTTTCCAAGCATCATAAAAATAAAATGAGCTTCCTTACAAACCCATTTTCCCCATTGTTTTATGCTACAGACTCGATAGTGCTTTATGTATGTGTATTAGTTTTTCCTCATAAGTGGACTGAGGCCTTTTATGTACAATATGACGCTCAAATATTATCATAGACTTGTGGAGCTACAGGAAATAATGCTGATTTTCCATCATCCTACTTCCTCTTCTCCAGAGAGGAGGATGCCTAAACGCTGGTGCTTTAAGCCGCACCCTTTCTCGGTGACCACCGCCTGGTTCCGCCCTCCTGTAACCTGAGATGCGCCGGTGGAAGCGGAGGGATCTGATTGGTTGTTCGGTCGCCTTCTAGAGTGGAACAAGCCAATCACAGCTCTGTGCGTGATTCCATTCATTTACACCGAAATTGTAAACCACACTGTATTTATTATTAATGAATGATCCATGCCCTTAATGTAGATACAACATATGTATTAAAGGTGAAGAAAAATCCTGAATGAACCAAATGTTTCTCATCTCAATGTAATTCCCCTCACTCACCGGCAATGTTCACCGCAGAAGCTCATGGAAACATTTACATTTGTTTACCAAAAAGACTTCAAATATTTCTATTGACGCATAAATATTGATTCGTGGAATATCCTTAATAATTTTATGTGCAACTGCAATCGGTAAGTTTAGCCATCTTCGACAAACTGGTGCATCCCTCTGTGAGTTAAAAAAAAAAAGGTTGCTCTTCAGGAAACCACATCTCTTACCTGCTTTAGATGAAAACTGAACCAGCATCAGCAGGCACCACGATGTGGACAGCCCGACGAGCCCCTTCCACATCCCAAACATGTCCAGTCCTCCTGGTTGGTCCTTATTTGACCGCTAAAGGAGAGCTACGATGAGATGGAGAGAATGGAGAGAATGGATCTGTGCGTAAAGTCTCTGGGTCAGACGGAGAGCGCAGACAGCAGAGAGAGAGAGAGAGAGAGAGAGAGAGAGATAGAGAGGCCGTGCGTAAAAGCTGAACGCGAGCAAAATATTGTGGGGTCCGAGTCACATCCAACGATTATCTATGAGGCTGATAGGAGGGCGGTGCTAGAGCAGTGGTGTGATGTTTGAAAATGGACCTAAGCACCGCCGGGGGGAGGAGTCAAAGTATGCTGCATCACTGTGTGGCGCGCGCGCGCGTGTGTGTGTGTGTGTGTGTGTGTGTCCTTCCATCATCTCTCCATCCACCCATCTCTTCCTCCCAGACTGGTGTGTTTCCCTGTGTGTGTGTGTGTGTGTGTGTGTGTGTGTGTGTGTGTGTGTGTGTGTGTGTGTGTGTGTGTTGTGTGTGTGTGTGTGTGTTTCCCTGTGTGTGGGTGTGTGTGGGTGTGGGTGTGTGTTTGTGTAAAGGGTAGAATGAATGAAAGGAAGTGGAGGAACTGGCAGGCTGACTTAACAAAGGCAGCTCCCCTCTTACTGAACATTTGCCGATGATATAGCAGTCTCTGTAAGCAGCAGCAGCAGCTTTGGGATGTCACAGCAGAAACTAAGATCCATCAAACCACAGTCACACCCTTCAGTCGGGATCACTGTGATCATTTAACATTAGAAAAGCGAGAATAAAGAAACCCTGTGTTTATATGAAACCACATGTGAGCATGTGCTCACACATGGGGAGTCTTCTGCAGCAGCAGGGGTTTGTGGGTAGACTTAACGGGCGATACATACTGTAGCTTTGTTTCCCACAAAGATAAAATGGAGGCAAATCGCTCCCAACAGTTGCCAGACACACGCTTCCCACAACATTTCTTTCTCTTTCATTTCAAAACAGCTCAGTATGCCAATGTGCTCAAATAGACACTGAAAGAAATATCTGTATTTTGTGTATAACTTCTAAATAGCTGTCACCACACAGGTGTTATTTTTGCCTCACAGGAGGATAACTTTATTCTATCAATATCAAAAGTAGCAGGCACGACTATCACACATGAAACTCAATGGTAATGCGAAGATGAAGGTTTCCAGTTAACTGAAAATTGGCATTTAGAAAAAGGTCGAGAAAAAGGTCTTGTCTTTAAACAACAGTCAGGTCTCCATATGTATATTTAGTCAGTTTTTGCCTGCTTCTTATCATTCATCATGTCCAAATATCTCTTATTAATGCTCACTTAATGTACGTATAGTAAGTATATGGGAACTAAATCCAGTCCTCGTTTTGTGTTTAGTTTATTCCAAAGTTGATCTGAAGTTAATAAGCTGGATAAATGAGGTGTTTCTTTCAAAGTTTCAGTCTTTTTAGTGTAAAAGGAGGTTTGAATTGTGTCCCCCATTGCTTATGTTCATTAATAGAACATCATGAAGGTCATTTTATCAGCCACTATACAGGAGAAGTGATCCAAACAATCAAAAACGGTTTCAATGTCCATACAAGCATGTGGGCTTTGTTTTAGGTCTGACTCAAAAAAACATGTGAATCAGTGTTTTAAAGGAAAAGCAAAGTGCAGCACACAAACTCACACATTTGAATAAAGATTACAAAAGTCAGACGTACGCTGTGGTAGCATTGTACATTAGTGCTTAACTAAACTTTTATTATACAAATGTAAAACATCAGGTTAACATGTTTCCACAGTCACTGCATTGCGTCTGTCCTCAAAAGCAAACCGAACATTTGCAAAACAAAATATCAGCGTTAGTAATAATGCAAAATGTGTCTTGGATGGATGATAGGCTGTGCTGTAAAAAGTGCCATATTTTCCAAGGAAGTGAAATTGACTTGGAAAAAGTTCTTCATCACTTCTTATCCCTCCTTTTCTGATGATTTATGTAGCATCCAAAAAATAAATCTAGTTCGAATCGTCTCAGAAAAGTGACTGTGTGTGTATGTGTGTGTGTGTGTGTAGAGAGAGGGGGGGAGGACCTTAGTCAGGCTCCAGGTCGAGGCAGGGAATGAGGTGGTATTCCTGGAATGTGGAAAAAGCGGCTGGATTACATATATTCTGCTACACCCAGCATCACTACACACACTGTGACCACGCCCACAGAGAGGCACGCTGAGAGTGCTCAGCGTATGTATGTGTGCGCGCATGCACGTTACATTTCTGACTACACCGGTGTTGTACACAATTCAGTAAAACATCGACTTCCCTGACCTCCGAAGTGAGTCATATTGAACAAAGACATTAGTGAAAAGAATCAATCTGTGACTCTTAACAAGAGACAATAGGCCCTTTTCACTGTAGACATTTTGATTTGTCATAGCAGTTAAAGGACAGGTGGAACTAAATATATTCACAATGGCTTTGTTCTGTGTCCCTACAAACCATAAGAGTGTGACAGAGAACCAGGATTCACAATACCAGAACCCTTAAACTGAAACATTAGTTATATCATTATTTACACCTGTTCTTTTCCTACTGTGACATGTCAAAATGTCCCCTGTGAAAAAGGTCTGTCGTATTATCTCTAACCAACTTTGACCAACACATTTTAAACAAGGACGCTGTTTTGGTGTTTTTTCCCTGAAGAGTTGACATTTTGGAGACAAACGATTTCAGCATTAATATGTTTTCTTTTCAATCCTATTCTTTTTAAGTCATTTGAAAAACACTGCATAAATGCAAAATACTAAATAAATGAGTTTTGCTTAGTTGACAAAAATCGTACCAATCTTTATCCTGTTCTGCTGCACATGTAGAAAATGTATTAATCATATTAACATCACGTAGGTGCAATGCTACCAACACAGCGTCAATAAGAACAAAAAGGTAGCGCCTGCACACTACTCTGCCTCACAGTTTTCATTGTGAGAATATTTGGATCCTACTCGGATCTCTGTTAGGTCAGAATGCTTGAAATGTGGGAACAACACTCGTATTTTATACATAATGCAAATTAACAGGCAAACAAGCTCTATGATAGCAGTTGTGGTTCATCCCAACAACAACAAAAAAGTACATCGAAAAAAGTACATGAAAAACAGTAATACAATAGCCATTCCTCTAAATATCTAACACATATATTTATCATAACATATACCAGAAACTATATCACCGATGCTCACAGGGACCCGCTCTAACTACAATGTTTGCTGTGCAGAAAACATGAAACATAGAGTTAACTGAGGATTACATATCTAAGTGCAAGTTAGTATTTATCCAGACAGGCCTTCATAGAGCCTTGACTTCTTATCATATACTCGATATCAACGACAGCTCTGAACAAACAGACAACAAAGACTCGGCGAGGCAGACAGACAGACTTTATCTAATGGTGACTGACTGTGTGCACAGTATGTGTATGTTTTCTTGTATGTCCAGTGACTCAGGGTCAACACGGTCGATAAGTCTACACACACACACACACACACAAACAAACACACTTTTTTATGGGAGCACGAGTGTGTCTTAACGTTGAGTGCTGTGTGTCGCTTTCACAACTCAAGGTAATTTAGTCATTCAGGTCTTCTTACGTATACATTTACACATTTTCTAGTATTTTTAACACTGCTTAATAAAACTTGATTTAAAAAGCATATAAAGAAGAATAACTTCCTCTAAAAGATCCATCCATTGAATCTATAAATTGAAGTCTGTATATTTATTGCTGAAACACAGAATCATTATGTCATTATGAAGCTAGTAAAGAGAACTGTGGCCACGGACTTGTTTGAACAATAAAACATTTGTGGACATCACTGATGCTGCTCCTTTTCTTTCAGTTTGGGTCATCAGAGTAGAGCTCTTATGTGACACGTGTTAACTGTACACACTCAAGTGGCAGATGTGAACCCCAGACTAACAGCGGGTATCTTTTTTTACAACCTGTGAGCGGTTTTAGTTAAAGAGTCTGCTGCCCTCTCGTCTGTGCTGCCCCCCCCAAAAACAGATGTTAACAGCTGGCCTTGACTTGCTGATGGGATCCAGGAGTTCCTAGAAATCAGGAAACCCCCCAAACCCCCCACTCCCCCTCCTCGCTGTAAGGAGCAAACACTTTGACCCCCAACACAGACCTCAATGTCGAGGTCCTGTTTTAAATCCACGCACATTACCACAAACCCCACGAGTGCCAGCTTCCCTCCTCCGAACGGACGCCGTCCATTCAGCATGTTTCTCTCAGTGCCAGCCAACCCGCTTATAGAGTAAACATGGACATGAGCGGTACAGCAAGGTTGTTTATGTCCTCTGGATAAAGAGCGTCTGTATTCACTTATTTGCATGAGCAGGGAGTCGAGGTTTTATGTTGATGTTGATGTTGTATGTTATGTTGGAGGCATTGGCCAGGTTGGGGATAAGGTCAGGTCGGGCCAAAGCAACATCTACATGAAGTGACTCTACATTGTAGTGGCAAACTTTTCCTTCGTGAAAAGATTTGAATACAGGGACGTTTAGGCGGAAAGTGAAATTAAAAAGCTTTTCCTGCTTCACGAGGTAGCAGTGAAATGACAGATTGACCCGTGTTTGTGTGAGGCCTCCTCCTAGTGGTCAAACAGAGGCATTACATCAACATTTAATGATAGAAGTTTGAGCTGTTTTCAGGTTTATTGGGCCGCGAATGTAGAGCTTAGTCCCTCACTACAAGGCTTTTATTGTCCCCAAGAGATTCAAAAAAAAAAGACTGTCACTGAATGTCAGCGAATACATCCAAATTCATCAGGATAAGTATAAAACATCACATGAGGGCTGTAAATAATGAAGTTATTTTTGTAATTTACTGATCTGCTGATTATTTATTGAGTGTATGAAAAGTCAGAAAATATTGAAAAATGCATATCACAATTTCCCAGAGCCCCCAGTGACATCAATAAATAGCTGTCTTTTTTTTAATCAACAGTTTAAAACTCAAAGATATTCCGTTTACTATCATATAATACAAAGATAAAGAGAAAATTGGCATATTTTGGAAGCTGGAACCAGCACATTTTTGGCATTTTCCTTGAAAAATGTGACTAAAACCATCAATTAGTTATCAAAAAAGCTGCCAATTCATTTTCTGTCATCCGGCTAATGAGTTATTTTTTGCAGCACTACATCAAACAAATGACAACATTTGCTTTTACTGTGATTTATTGTTAAGTTTCGAGTTCCAGCGACGATGAGCACAACACGACACAGACAGACCTCGATCATTTAGAGGAGAAAACGTTGATGCTTTGGTTGTATGTCGTTCAGTCTACCGTAATGAAAAAAAGTACAGTGCTGAACTTGGCGAGCTGTACACACGTGCGTTGACATTATGCCCTAAAAAAACATTCTTTACAGTATATCCAACACCGTACAGCCGTGAGGCGTTCACAAGCAGAGAGGAGCCACTGTCCCTCTGGTCCTTTGTCTTAAAACAAACACAGAAAAAGTGCCAAAGTACATCGAACAGTTAAAAAATCTTTAAATCACCACACAACAGCTGAAGGAGAAGCAAGTAAAGTTACAGTACTCATTGATGAAATATGACTTCATGATTCATTAAGTCTACAATCAAGTTATAATAAGTGCTTATATTGGAAGTACACGGAGCAGCAATGTTGTTTTTTCACTGTACTTTACAGTGATCTGGACCCAACTCCATTAAACCTCAGTCAACTGTGGTGGGTTGCCAAAGAGCTTCTGAGAAGTCTGGAAACGCCCTGCGACCACAGCGAGCTGGATTCACTACTTGCCCAACAGTGAGCGCCGGTCACAGATATGCGATGTGCACACACCTCTGTCATCACAGCGGCTGTTGTTACAACACTAATCACCACGGTGAAAACATCAGGTATGTATGTCCAGGTAATGAGAGGGAAGGGAAGGTAGTATGTGGCTGAAAACACAGCTCCGTCTGTAAACATTTTCTGTTTACATTCAATGTTGTTTGCTTCACTTTACTGGATCCCGCCAGTTTTAGCTCCTCGGGTTAGCTAAGGACTCACTCTGGATCACAATTTGTCCAAACAAAATTACAAAATCGGGATAAATAATGCGGCCACAGGAAATGAAATGTCCTGTTGTGTCAGAGTTTTACTAACTGAACCTTTATTCCTCTTAAAGAATGCTCAGTTTAGTTGTGATGGCAACACTTAAAGCATTTATAAGCACTTTTAATAATTAATAATAATTGGTTTAGAACACACTATTATGTACTTGTGAGCAGATATACGCATTTATTATTGTACTTATCAACAGCTATAACTCCTCCTACAGTCAGCCATAAGTCAGCCATAATATAGTAAAACACAGTAGTAATAATGTAAAATGTGTCTTCATATGAAAATTACATTTACCTAACAATAATAAAAACGTCCTTATAGCTGCGTACAACTACATTATAGCACGTTATTAACCATTTATTACCTGCGTTTATATACTGCTTATAAATGGTAAATAGCTTGACTTAAACAAAAGTATTACAGTTTTAATTGTTGCAATCCAGAAGTGGGAAATTACAAATGTCTTCATGGCATTTGAAGTATATTTCCTAAATCGAGCTGATTCCCAGTAGTGTTTTCAAAATCATTCTCATAAAAACTGATCAAAAAAGTTCCTGAAAAAGCACACAAAAATAAAAAGCTGATGTGATCCGACTGTGCTCAGTTGTTTTTGGACCAAGGCTCCAACAGAGAGACAGAAAAAGTTGAATGCAGCGATGTGCATAGTCCAATGAATTTGTGCATTTCATGATATTGTGTGTACATCGTTTCCCTGTGATGGCGATACGTATCTGTTCCTGCATTGACAGTGCTGCAAACCTCTCTTCTATTTGAGTCCTATGACATTTGATGAATGGTGGATGGAGTTGACAGAGGTGTGTTTTATTTACTGTAAATGCAGTGCTTGAGGTGCTGGAGTATCCATTCAAACCTCCTTCTCTCCAACAGTACAGTTCAGGACTCCTCGTCAGTGGCACTGGGGGAGCGCTCCTGGAGGAGAGATACAAGAGAAAACTAGAGAATGTCTGGAATCATTTTGTAAACTGCAGCCCCACCCAAATCTAAACAATGATAATACACCTGATAAGACTTTGATAAACTGATGACAATCATGGGATATGTGTGTCATGACCTTCTTTTTTAGTTCAGCAACTGAGTTCGAAAATAACATCTGGCAATGTGAAGAAACAGTTTTAAAGATCCACACCAAAACCTTCCACCAAGATCAAGGTTAAAGGTTAAACAATATTCTCACTCTCTGAAGGAATAAAACTTTTTTTTAACTTGACCACAGCCTTAAATTTGTTCTTTCAACAAACACACATCCCATATGTCAACAGTACCCATGAATAACTATGTAGGTCATCTGTTTGTTCACCTTTACTTAGACCTCTGAATAACAACTTTTTAAAGCCCTGTTGAGACTGAACGTGTTAAAAGGAACTCGTTGTTTATCTGCTTCAATCAATAAAAGGAAGTACTGTGTTATGCTAACAAGACAAAAATATGGTGGGTTCCTTAAAACTCAAACTGGCCATGGTAAACAGTTAGTTACCTCTTCCTGCTCGTCCTCAGAGTCGTCATCACTGACAACAGGTTTGGCTCTGCTGCGTCCTGATCGTCTGCTGCGTCCCTTTCCTCGATCTCCACCTTTATCCTTCCTTCCCAGACGGATCTTCACTTTCACTGAACGAGCTCAAGACAAACACAAAGACGTATGAATCATGTTTATGGTTTAAATAAAGATTCAAGCAGGAAAAAAGTGTCAAAAGTGTTGACTTTGAAAGATAACTTACATTATACAAAGTAAACCAGAAAAAAACTGTCCTGTACTCTCTCTTCACTCGGACATGTAAGCTTACATTCAGACTCGGATCCTTCCTCCAGCTCCTCTTCCTCTTCCTCGCTCTCCTCTCCCTCACTTTCCTCCTCCTTCTCGATCTTTTGCCTCAAACTGGTGAACACTGACTGGAGGACGATGGAGTCTTCATATATCTGCTCACATGGTAGAAAACAACTGTTTACTATCAACATCCAGTACATAGAGGCAACAACGACGCTTTCAGTGACCACAGGTCATGTGTGGTTTTTAAGACTTTAGCATTTTATGATTGGGGCAGATTGAGAGAAAAAGTAATCTGCCATGCAGGATATAGAGGGCTGCTGGGTCAATCACAAACAAGATGCAGATATTCTAAAGTGAAATTGCAATTATAGTTTTAAAGGGACAGTTGTCCCCCAAATAAAAAAAATACATATTTACCCTCTTACATGTAGTGATATTTATCAGTCGAGATTGTTTTGGTGCGAGTTGCCTAGTTTTGAAGATATTGGCAATAGAGATGTCCATCTTCTCTCCATTATAATGGTACTATATGGCACTCGGCTTGTCGTGCTCAAAGCGCAAAAAAATACACTTAAAAACTCAACAGCAATGTCTCTTTCCAGAATAGAGAGCAGTTTCATGTAGGAACTATGGTTGAAAGAAGTAGTTATTCCAAAATGATATATATATATATATATATATATATACAGTATATTTCTCCAAAACCAGGCAACTCGCACCAAAGAAATTTAGATTGATAAATAGCACTACAGGTAAGAGGACTGGTGAACTATCTTGTTTCCTTTAATATTGACCTTCAGGTCAGGATATCACAAAAGAACACAGTTAAAATATGTATAATGTCCTCCAAGTTTCCTAAATAAAGAACAAGTAGTGGCTGACATGAAAGTAAGACATACTGTATATTAATTTCTGCAGTGGGTAAAAATCAGTCATACACCATGTGAGAGCCGTATACACTACTCTCACTGAACAGTACACAGTGGAGACGAGGACAGCAGTTGTTTTTTCTGCATTCGTGAGTGAAGTAAGTCTCACTAGCGATCCTTCCAGGTTGAAGGTCTGAGCGTTTTGGAAGAGCAGCATGACGTCTCTCTCCAGGTCACCCAGACTGCGGTAGCGATGACCTCGAATCCTCTCCTACAGCGAGGAGACAGAATGTGCATCACTAAGTATACAACAGAATTGTTTCTGTTGATCCTTAACATTTTCTATTGTTGTTGTTTGGGTTATCCTTTGCTAATTCAGTGACTAACTTCCCCCCCCAAAACTTTTTTTTTCCTGATCTAACCTTGATCTTTCTGAAGTCCACAGGCTTGCGGATCAGTTCGTAGTACTCCGGCAGCTCTTTTCGAGAAGGCAGCTGGATGAACACCTCGCTCAGCTGACGCCCACTGGCGCTGCAGGAAATGACATCAGGATAAGCGTAACATCAGCATCTGAAAGCTGATTGAATTCATCTTATCAAATTCCCCTTTATTTATTTATTCTATTCAAACACTTTGGGTGAGAGTTGACTTATAACTTTCAAAATGACTCTTATTTATGAATAAAAATGTTAATTTCAGCTTCAGAGTTCAGATCCGCTCCGGTTTACCAGTTTCTAGTTTAAATGTGGATTTTTTAAAAACATTCTTTGAAAAAAACTAAACATTAGTTCCTCTGTTAACCATAGCCCACAGTTATTATACATAAAACACTGTTAACTAACATATAAAACAAATTAAATAACCTTTGTGCTGTTTAGAGTAGCATGACATTGCAAAGCGCAAAGTGTTGAACGCATGTTTGGTGACTAATTAATAACTTCTACGCAAACACAGTGCTCTTTTTCTCACCAAGTACTAGTATCAAGTGTTGTCCATGAAATTGATGCCATTTGTATGACATCTAATGTGTAAATTCATAAACACGATAATCTAAATGTCTGATTCAGTAATGTTTCGGTGAGGGCAAAAAAAGTGTGTAAGCTCTTGTGAAAAGTGCATGAGGACTTTCCTCAGATTCTATAGATGTTCAAGGATGTGCAACATTCTTCTCTTTTAGTCCTTTAGCTGGCCGTAAACTTAAAATTGCTGGTCACAGTTTCACAGCAGAAAAGCGTGGGGGTGGTCGGTAAAAATCTATCTACATCTTTAATATCAGTTTAAAAGCAGCAGAAAACATGAGAGCTACCTGTCTTTATACTTGATGACGGCGTCCACGATCTTCTTCATCTTCTTTGAGAGGGCGGGGGGTTGGGGGAGAGTTTCTCAGCAGGCGGTCGCCCCTCTTCCTCTGCCTCTTCCCATCCTCGTCTTTGTCCCCTCTACCTCGTCCCCCCGAGGAAGAGGAGGGGCCGGGGAGATCCAGGTCGCGGTCCCGCCTCCTCTTTCTGGTCGTCTTTTTGTGACGCACCTCTTCCTCCACCTCGTCCAGCGTTCCCTCCTCTATCGCCTGCACGGGAAACACAGACTGCAAGATTAAAACAAAGGTATTGATCACACAATTTGCTCCAGAAAGCAAAGAGCTTTTATTTTGTATTTATATTTGACATCTGTTTCTCAGCTCTGCCCTTCTCCCATTGAGGCTAATCACCTTGAGCCACTGCTTCTCCGTCAATGAGTCGCTGTAGTCCACCTCCTTTCGCTGCCGAGATCCACGTCCAAACATCTTCTCCTCCTCCTCCTCGCAGGTCAGCCGCTCAACCTCGGCGTCGTCCTTCATGATCCAGGTGGGCAGCTCGTCCTCCTCCATCAGACGAGGTTTTCGCCGAGGGTTACGGGCATCCTCGCGACGGCGGTCCAGGTCCATACGCTGAGGGAGGGAGAGAAGGAAAAAATAAGGGCAACAAAACAACCATGTAGGTAAAGGAGGTATGTCTGTATGAGCTGTAATTTATCCTCCAAACACTGACCATGAACTGGTCGAACTCCTCCTCGCTCCTGGCAATCATCTGGTTGACTGTCTCGTCGTCTGGCACCTCATCCTCCTCCTGAACACAGCAGGCACACATTGGCAAGCAGTGTATAAGCAAGCTCACTCTTAAAAAAAACGGGGTGTTTTCGGTGTACGCACGCACACACATTAATGCGTAGACACACTTCCTGACCCCAGACCTCGTCCTGCTCCTCGTGTTCCAGGATGGCCTGCAGGAAGGCCCTGCGCTCGTGGCTGGAGGACTTCTGGTCAAACATGCCGGCCTGAATGACCTTTTGGTCCACGTTCAGTTTGTATTTGGCAGCGGCCAAAATTTTCTCTTCAACGCTGTTGACCGTGCAGAGACGCAGCACGCGCACCTCGTTCTGCTGACCGATGCGGTGGGCTCTGTCCTGAGCCTGCAGGTCCTGGAGGAGGAGAAGGGAGTCAGTGCACGTACAAATGTATCTGGAGCACAAGAGTGGGTTTCACATTGTTATAAAGACCAGTAGGCAGAAGTCAACAAGCCGCCACTACAGCACAGAAAAGAGTTTAGAAGTTGTTTTTTTACATGTGATGCAACAGGTTTCTTACGCTGCAGTTACAAGTGGGTTTACAGAAATGATTTCTGCCTCCAACGAGAAACTCCTTATATATTATGCTTATAGCACTGTATAATTACAGTTATAAGTATATGCTCATAAATATTCATAATGCTTTATAACAATAATCATAACACATTATAAATAATTTTATAATGACTTATAAGGGCAAGCATCATGATACTTCATAATATCTGGTCAATCACACACTCTTTTTGCAAGGATGTATTATAATTCCTAGAGTTGTAATACATTGTAATCTTTTATTTATGCTGTATAGTCACTGTTATAATGTGTTAAAATGTGTTTATAAGTTAATCTAAGCGGTCATTGTGTGCTTTAAGTAAAGTAAAAATAAATGTTCTAAAATTTTGTTTGTCAATGACCATTTAAAGTAACTTATAATCATATATATATATATCATGGCATAATAAAAAGATTATAATGTGTTAAAACTATGGGAATTATAATACACAAAAAAAACTCATAAGTCATTATAAAAACCTTAACGTGTAATGATTGTTAGAAAGCATTATGAATATTTATGAGTGCTTATTACTATAATTATACAGTGCTATAAGCAGATTATAACGCATTATTCATATGTTATTATTGCATTATAGATGAATCTCAAAGCAACTTAAAGTCAGTGTGATTAAACAGTGTCTTTTGTAAATGAAAATAAACGAGCATCACACCTGGTGTGGATTCCAGTCAGAGTCAAAAATAACCACAGTGTCAGCAGACTGCAAGTTCAGGCCTAGACCTCCAGCTCTTGTGCTCAGGAGGAAGATAAAGTAGTCCGACCCCGGTTCATTGAATGTCTTCAGCAACATTCCTCGATCCTCCGCTTTCGTAGTGCCTGAGATGTAAGAGGTGGGAAGAGAGAAGGAAAGCACACGAAGGAAATAAAGTAAAACAAGCAGCAAAGTTTTACAGAAGGAACGAGATTTCAGGAAAAAGAATGAATGAAATTCACAACCATCTACAAGTAAACTGTCTCACCATCCAGACGCAGATACTTGAAGCTGCGATAGGCAAAGTAGTCCTCCATGATGGTCATAAGCGTGGTCATCTGACAGAAGAGCAGCACTTTGTGGTTTGTGACATTCAGCTTTGGCAGGATTCGATCCAACACCTCAAACTTTCCCGATGCCCGATACAGGTCAGGGCTAACGTTAAGGTAGGCAGATTGGGTTACAAGGGTTACAGTGTGTGTGTGTGTGTGTGTGTGTGTGTGTGTGTGTGTGTGTGTGTGTGTGTGTGTGTGTGTGTGTGTGTGTGTGTGTGTGTGTGTGTGTGTGTGTGATCTTGACCTAGAGAGGAATCAGCACTTACCCCTGGACTATCCCACCAGTGAATCCTAAATGTTCAGAGAAAGATTCCTGCAAAGCAATCAAAAACATATTCTGTAATTAAGTCAAATACACAAAGTCGAACACTTCAGCTTCTGGCATTATTTAAAGCTTGTACTGCTAAGCTTCCTATTGTATTCAAAGCACTTTACAAGGTTGTTGCCGATCAATCACCCATTCACACACACTCACACACTGATGGCAGAGAGCTTCCATGCAGGGTGCTGGCCTGGCCATCAGCAAATGGGGATCAGCGGATTGAACCTCTCTACCTTCTTACCTCCTGTCAAATCTACACAGAACGCAGTAAAACAAATAACTGAGGGACTAAATGTTTTTGCATCACACTCCTCAGTAGTACCTCTATTTGCTGGAACATGTACGGGTGGTTACAGATCTTCCTCAGCTGCATGATGGTGTTCATCAGGGTCTTTGTGCCTCCTTTACCCTGGTGAATGTAGCCAGATATAATGTACAGCTTGTAATCACAATGTTATTCTTTCATTCAACGTATATTCATAAAGGGTCGTCCAAAGACAGTCATCAATTCTCCCTCAATGCTTCAATTTAAGCAATAAATATTTAAATGTGAGAATGAAAATTAAACTTCTGCATCAGCAAAAAAGTATTTTCTTTTTGGTTTTTTATGAATGTCAAATAAGCAATTCAAGTCTGTTCTCCCAGTGAAAGCCAAACATCTACTTGACCCGTCTCCTTTATAAATCTCCAAGTACTTTCATTTAAATGATCTAGTGCCACATATTGTCTAGTCTGTAACTAGAATTAACACTTTGTGTTTTTTTGCCAACCGCATCCATGTCTGTTCAAAATGTCATCACTTCATAATTTTTATCATCTTACACATTTTTTTGAAATTGTCCTAATAAGAATATATATTTTCTTAGTAATGGCCAAAAACGTGTCCAACTTGAATCCAAGTGGACATTTGTGCCAAATTGGAAGAAATTCCCTCCACGCGTTCTTAAGATATTGCTTTCACGTGAATTTACCAAACTGCACAGACCACCAGAAAACACCATGCCTCCAGCCACGGATGTCCTCATCATGTTGCACAACTATCATCTACAGAATTTAAAAAAAAAATTGATTCTTGAAAGAAAAGAGACAGTATTGGGCACATAAACTTCCTAAAACAAAAAAACAGAGTAGAAACTATTTTATTTTGGTGTTGTTAAGTTATAATGACGCCTGAACCAAATTCCCACATTGTCGAGTGTTTATGCCCTCACCTTCTTGTCCTTCTCAGATCCATCAGTGAGCAGGACCCCCTTGGCCTGCATGTGCCTGTACAGCACCCTCTGAAGAGACGACATGTCACACTTTATCACGTATTCCACCTGACGGAGAGGAGAGACGGGGGGAACTAATGAAAGAAGTTTACCTGCAATGCATAATATTATATTGTAAAAAATACTAGTGAACACTAAAAGTTTTTTCTTTCCCATCTATTAGGAGATCATCTGTACTAATATTTGTTCATGTATTAGAATATCATATGTGTTAGTTTGTCTGCTGTGTGTGCTGAAATAAGTGAAACATGCCTTCTCTGGAAGCTGTGCCTCCACTTCCTTCTTTAATCTGCGTAACAGGAAGGGCCGAAGTACTTTGTGGAGACGACGGATGATCAAGATGGTCTCCTCTTCATTCAGGTCCACCTGGGGAGTAGAAGAAGCAGACATTTGGCAAGACTCTTTTAAAAAAAAAAAAAAAAAAAAAAAAAAAAAAAAAAAAAAAAGGAAACGTGACATGGCTACAACTGAGGCCTTCTCTCCACCTTCTCTCCAGTCATGGCGAACGGTGCGTTGAACCACTGCTCGAAGGTGATGCAGCTCTTGAAGATGGTGGGCAGGAGGAAGTTCAGCAACGCCCAGAGCTCGGGTAGTTTGTTCTGCAGCGGAGTGCCTGTCAGCAGGACCCGCCGTGGGGCCAGGTAGTGGGTGTTCAGGACCTGGGTCAGCTTGCAGTGGTGGTTCTTCATACGGTGGCCCTCGTCCACGATCATGTACTTCCAGCGAATCTGGTGGGGTTGACGAGACGGGAGAGGCACGTTTTGATTAAGTCGCTACTATGCTGTCTAACTGCATCCAAATGACCAAAAACAGAAAGTGCTCATCAGGAAAGATCTCTTGTCCTCTCTGTCCTCATGAGCCACGCTGGTTTCGGCCCAAGCCAAAGCTTTTACAGCGACCACACGGGCACATTCTTGCCTGAACTACAGCACCCACCTTTGAGCAGTCAGGGAGCCTATATGACTACATGAGCACATAGCAGCATGACGGCCACAGAGGATAGTGGGGGAGACGCGGTTTACAGGCGGTGTCAGTGTGGCAGCACCTAGGAGAAAGCACTGACATGCAGCAGGGGGGTCAGATTGGCCAGGATGAGAAACTTTTAGACTTTTGGGGATTTAGGGAGTGGGAGACGACAAACAAATAAACACCTCAAGCAAATGATTTAGAAATAGGAATGACACTATGACGGCCTGGGGGTGTTTGTGCGTGTCCTTCCGCTCGTGTTTGTTTGTACATCCGTTCTCACCTTGGCCAGTACTTGTTTATCCTTGATGATGTACTCGTACGTGGTGAGTAAAACATTGAACTTGCCGCTGCGCAGTTGTGGGACGAAGGCTCTTCTGGCGGCAGGAGATCCCTGAAAGCCAACATTTGTTAAATTACAGATATAAAAGAAGAAAAAGTGTAATAAAAAAAAAAATCTCCTTCAATACATTGACTTCAGCAGGTCACAATATTTTACAAATAAAAGCCACATGCCAATAATCAGTGCATTTTAAGAAACACTCATTCTTGCTGCAAAGCCCACCTTGTAGGACACTTTCACAACCGTCGGTGCCCACTTGTCAAACTCATACACCCAGTTGGAAAGAGTTCTGTCAATGAGAGACAGCTCTGTTGTCATTCAGCATTACAAAATCCATTTTTTTTCTTTATTTGTAGTGTAAATTACTTCGCTGAAGAAAGAGAAACAACAGAGCCAGATATTTTTGCAAATGAAGAGGTTACACTAACGAGAGGGGTACAATGATGAGGTAGGGCCCATTGAGCCGTTTGAGCTCCATGAGGTACGTGATGAGGGCGATGGTTTGGATGGTTTTTCCCAAACCCATCTCATCCGCCAGGATCCCATTCAGGTTGTTGTTGTAGAGGGAAACCAGCCACTCCAGACCTTTAACCTGACAGACATGGAAGGGTCAGTCAGGTGAACCATTTACGTATCTCCCTTGTTAAGTCATAAAATTAAAAATGAGAGTGAATATCATGTAATTGATCCGATTGGGCTTTATTCACCTGATACTGTTTGAGTTGTCCGTTTATTAACAAACTGGACTGTTTCTCCACCTTCTCTGTGACAGCGTGAGCCACGGCATAATAAGACTGGAGGCCACGGGCGAACGCCGCGCCGCTGTATTCGTCATCCACATCCTGCTTAGCGTTTCTGCAGAGGACACACGTAGAAGCTTATTCAATCATTTCATAAATACCTGATGGGCACATGCTTTAGTTTGTTTGGGTGGCCTTGAGAACACAACTGGTACAAATATGTATTTAAGTGTAGTACTCCATATGTGTACTCACTCGATGATGTGCCGGACGTCCACCTCTGACACGTCTTCGCAGTCAGGGTCTGTAATCTTCTTCTTTTCCTCCACCTGAGTAGCTGACGGCTGAGGCTCCTCCTCTTCCTCCTGCCAGACAGCTTGTCAGTGACTGGTAGCAGTGAATGTGAAACTGGCTTCATGTCTACATGTCTTTTAAAACAACCCACCTCCTCCTCTTCCTCCTCCTCGCTGTCTTCACTGTCTGAGCGAGGAGCCACCTCATAACTGGACAAAATACGAATATACTCATATTAGATTGACTAATGGACCCTGTATCTGCACATTTCAACTTTACAGATCATCCTCATGCACATATACATTTTTACACACACACACAAAAGTATTTAAGAGAATAAAATGAAGAAAAACTGGCTTAAGGAGACAGTAGCCAGCTAGCAGCCATGTGAGGCTATAACGTTAAACATACACGGAAAATGTATTATGACAAACTGTAAAGACAACTTTTGCGAATAAAACTTTGTAAAATATTCATTCTTCATTACAACTCAACTTTCATAAGTGACATACAGGTTAACACTTAGCCGACATTAACATGTTGACAGGTAGCATATAATCAAATTTAGCCTGTTAGCATCATAATGGTATCAACATGGTTATGTTTAGCAATGTAATGTTAAGCTTACTAGCATACAGTAAGCATGATTTTGTTGATGACATCACAGATTTATCATTTTTCCCTCTGGACCATGAATTTCCTAGGTATTCATCCATTGCAGCATTTCAGGGCTGGGCAGGGGGGAGAAAATCAAATACCTAATAATAATAATAATAATAATAATAATATAATATATAATAGTAATAATAATAATATAATATTGTTTACCAAATACCTCAATATTGATATGTTATGGTTCAGAAAATTATATTAATATTAATGTAATGCATTGTTTAGAAACAGGAAAAGACCGAGACCTTTGAGCAGACCAACAGACGGACAGACAGTGACAGACACACACATTCTCACACACAATTCACTGTTTTTCTCTCCAGCCGGTCTCACCCAGGGTTCATCTCCAGCCAGGTATCCAGCTGTCCGGCCTTAGGAGCGTCCAGTCCTGTCAGGATGTTCCCACTGTCCACGTGGATGACCTTCACAGGCAGGTCACTCATCTGACTCGTCTCATCCAGAGGCTGCAGGGGACCAAGCAAGTTATCTATTGGGCTAGTTTCATTAGGCTGGGTTTAAACAGTGGCTGATTGAAAAGAGACTAAGCTTCAGATGGTTACGACTGTGTGTAGAGGTTAAGTTAAACAACCAATGAGTATCAAGCAAATATCCAGTTTAAGTACAGTGTATGCTGTATGAATATTATTTCTACACTTATGCACACATGGCATTGCTATGGCTTTGAAGTTTGGTCATGAGTTGCAGATAGCCATTGTTTTAAATATGTATATATAATATGGTGATGTTTGTAAGGGCCGCTTTGTGCACTGTGAAAATATAGTTTATCCAAATTTGCTTTAAAAAATCAGTATGGGAGCAAACAGCTTGCCATGACGATATATTTGAAAGTAAAATATTACCCAGCTGAAGCTTTGTGTGAATTTTGGTCTATGATGTATTTAAAAGGACGTCATTATGGAGACTGTGAAACCAACATATTTAAAGAGCAAGTTTATCACAAAAGACAGTGACTTTGAATATCCACTTTAACCACTTATTTCTAACTTGAATAGATACACAGTAATATCTGCAACAATTTTAATGCCATTATTACAAAGGCTGCATCTGCTCACCTCTCCATCAGGACCCATGGCAGCGGTCTGACTCTCAGCGATCTCCAACTGCGAGACAAGAAGAAGCTGACTAATCACAACAGAGAAACACATAAAACTCTGAAAGTCGTTCATTGTCACAAACGAGGATGCAGGTGCTGGAGTTTCTGTTTACATACCTTCTTCTTTTTCTTCTTCTTCTTCTTTTTCTCCTTGAGGGCCTGCGCAGCTTTGTGAGCTCGGACCAGCTCGGTGAGGTTGGCGACGTACTCGTCCGTTTGCTGCAGCAGGTAGGCCAGACGCTTGTCCTTCTTCTGGTCAATCAGTTTACGGTAGCCCTCCTCATCCTCAGCCTGGGGGGGGGACGGGACAGGGGGACAAAAGCACATACAGTGTGTTTAGGAACATGTGTGTACTGGCAAGTGTATATAACGTTCCTGCTTGTGTGACTGCGTTCCGTGTGGTTTCTCCTCACCATGAGCCTCCTCATCCTCTCCTTCTCGATACGCTCGTTCTCTTTCTTCTGCTCCCGTTCCGTGTTGGCGTGGTAGGTCGCCACTGCTTTGGTCAGTTTTTGCATTTTGCCCGTGATGGAGCGGTGGTACTCTTTGAAGTCTTTGGCGTGCTGCAGGATGCTGTTGAGGTACTCCTGAGATCAGAGCGCAGGTGGGTGACAAAGGGCAGAGCAGACGAAACACAGCGGAAGAGAGGAGTCATTAAAAAAAAAATACCGCTTTTATTCTCATAGGTGACATCCCGACTGTGTTTTTCCCCTACCTGATGTTTCTGTCTGCGTTTGCGCTCCTGCTCGATCTTCTGCTGTTTCTCCAGTTTCTCCGTGATGCGCGCCTCACGAAGAGACTGCCGCTTGCTTCGCTTGTAGGCCTTGGCATCGAGGGCGGTCTCCAGAGCCGTGTCCCGACGCATACACACCACCACCTCCTGACGCAGCTGTGGATAGTTAACGCACACGGACAAATGTGCAAACATATATACACATTACCACATGCAAAAAATGTGATGTGGAGAAGTTTAAGATTGAAAATTTGTTTGTGCATACCTGTCTCTGGAAGTTCAGCAGTCGGAGGGCTTTGAGCTCTATGGTAGCTTTGGTACGTAGATCACCAGCCAGAGAGCCCGGCAGGTTCTCCAGCTCAGCAATACGGTGAGTGATACGAGCCTGTAACCTGAGGGAGTACTAAGTTGCATTTTATAACAAATTATTTATGGATTTTGTTTTTTACTTTGGATTTTGAGTACCTCTGTTAGACAGAATACAAGAAGAAACAGTTTTGATTATAAATTTTGCAAGAAAACTCTCCAGAAGTGTACTGTTTATAGTTCAATATGCAGTCACCATTCAACCCTTCAGATTCAGTCATTTTCCGCTCCAGAAAAAGTAAATGAGATTAGGGAAAGTGTGAATCCCCATGCGTACCTGAACTCCCTCTCCTGCAGTATCTCCACTGGGTCGAGGCCGCAGGGTTTCTGAATGGGGGTAATGCGGTTCTGCTTGGCGTGGTAAGGCATCATGGGAGTAGGCTGCGCTGGCTGGCCAGGGGACTGAGTCTGTGGCGGCATTACTGGGGAGGCGGCCGGGGGAACAGAGGGCGGGGCAGGAGAGGGCCGACCAGTGGGCTGAGGGGGAATGAGCTTTTGGGGTGCGTTGGAGGGGGCTGCTGCGTTCACCATGGGACCTGAAAGGAAGTGATGAGTGGGAATGAAGGAAAGGTCTACGTTCAATATATAGAAAATGTATTATTTTAAATAAAAAAAACTTTTCGTTTCCCTATAATTCTGTTTTTGGAGGGGTTCAAGCAACATTAAGACCACAGGACACTGAAACCTAAAATCTTCTGTTGCACTGGAAGTTGTTTATTTTATGCTTAAAGGTAACCTGGGGAGTGATGACCACTGGTGGTACTATGGAGCAATGTTTTTAAGAGTGGGAATACTGTTTGTATTGTGCGCAAGCATGAGGACCCACATGAGGTTGATGAAGTACACATACCTGCTTTTGGTTTCACGCTATAAGGCAGCCAGAAACGTATCACATATTGTAAATCAGAGCTAGGCTTCACAAGCTCTCACAGCACCAGCACCATATACCTTCAGGCCAGGACTTGGGGGGTCCGTTTAGGTTTTGTCCCTGCATCCCCATGGTACCCGATGGGCCTGGAGGAGGCATGTTGGGACCCATCATTCCTAAAGAAACAAATATGTACTGAATACTTTAAGAGTACTGGTACATGTATAACACAAAACACAAGTAAGACTTTGGTGATAATTTGCCCAAACTATCATATGAAAAATTAATGTTACAGGCACAAATTTGTCTTCAATCAGTTACCCATCAGACCACAGGATATAGCTTATATTTCCCTTGCATGCTCACCATGAGCTCGACTGTAGCCCATCGGCCCAGGCACTGGTACTGGTCCTGCTGGCCCCACTATTGGCCCGCCTCCAGTTCCAGGAGCCAGGCTAGGCATCGGCTGCTGCATCCCGGGCATCGGCCTCTTCCCTTGGACAGCCATCTGCAGGTGGTCTGGCAGCGGCTGCCCCCGGGCCAGCATCTTGTAAGCCATGATCTGGGCTCTGAGTTGGTGAAGCTGGTTCTGGTTGAAAGGAGTAGGGCCGGCAGGACCTCCAGGGCACGGAGGACCTCCAGGTTCAAGGCCAGAGCCGAGGCTGGAGACCCCGACGGGGCCCAGGCTGGGTCCAGGGCTGGGGCCGAGGCCGGAGCTACCTGGAGGACCAGGACGGTTAATGGGACCCAGGGTATGTTGATCTCCACTGGGACCATCTAAAGATGCAGAGGCAGAGCCAGGACCACCAGAGGAGGAGGAGGAAGAGGATGATGGCATAAGAGGTCCAGAGGGGGGGCCATTTGAAGGGACAGGGCTGGAATGGTCAGAGCCACCCAAAGGAGAGTGGTAACCTGGAAGGACACATTTGATAGTTTGGGGAACATTTGTCCGACCAAGAAATAACCCTGAAAATAATCCAACAAATTAATATTTTTGTGGTTCATATCAAACAAATGAGACATAATGTGTTAATTGCTGTTTCCCCTGTTTCCAGTCGTGATGGGCTAACAGGCTGCCAGCTGTAGCTTCATATTTAATGTACCGACATGGGAGTGGCATCGCTCTTCTCATCTAACTCTTAGCAGGAAAGTGAATAAGCTGATTTCCCGAAATGTCTTAACTATCCCTTTAACAAAAGCCTGCAGCGTACCTAGATGAATAATGAGTCATTCCCTAACACTAATCAAATCCTGTCAGACTTGTTTCAATGTTGTTGCTGAAAACTCACCTCTTCATGAAGTACTACCCTGAGCCTTCCTCGTAGCACTTATTGCATTCGTATTAGTTTGTTGCACTTATTGTATTCGTATTAGTTTGTTGCACTTATTGTATTCGTATTAGTTTGTTGCACTTATTGTATTCGTATTAGTTTATTGCACTTATTGTATTCGTATTAGTTTGTTGCACTTATTGTATTCATATTAGTCTGTTGCACTTATTGTATTCGTATTAGTTTGTTGCACTTATTGTATTCGTATTAGTCTGTTGCACTTATTGTATTCGTATTAGTTTGTTGCACTTATTGTATTCGTATTAGTTTATTGCACTTATTGTACTTATTGTAATTTTTGCTTCTGCACTTATTGTATTCTTTTTTATTGCTTATTGTATTGGTTTATTGCTCTTAGATTATTGTTTTTGTTTAAGAAAGCACTTATTGTATTCTATTAGAGATGTTTAGTTTGTTGCACTTATGACTTCTGGTGACTAGTAGTTCTCTTGAATACCTATGTTGAATACACTTCTTGTAAGTCGCTTTGGATAAAAGCGTCTGCTAAATGACTGTAATGTTATGTAATGTAATGTTAACGCTGATTCACAGGGCTAATTCTGACTGTCTGTCTGTCTGTCTGTCTGTCTGTCTGTCTAGTCTAGTCTAGTCTAGTCTGTCTTGTTTCCCTCCCTGTATACCTTCCTTCTAGCAGAGGACAAGCTACAAAGTTGCTACCTGAATGGCAGCAGTGCTTTTGTTACATTAAACTGCCCTGCTGTGTTTTGATATATAAAAAAACAACTTTAAAGAGTTGTGATAATGGTTCATAACGGCTTGCTACCACAGCGACACTCCCTATGAGCCGGCCCGGCCACATCATCGCACAACTTGTCTTGCACAATGCTGGAAATGGGTGAAATTGTGCAAGCTTAGTCTAGGTAGCGTGCCTACCTTGTGAGTGTTGGTCTAGAGGGCTGGGCGGGGGGCCCATACCACTGTGCCCGCCCTGTCTCATTGACAGTCCCTTCATCTGGCTGAATCGGCCCTCCTCCCCCATGCTCTTCTCATGCAGGCTCTCCATGGACTGTGGGAGAAATCAAACAGGGCCAAAATGAAACTATTATCCTGCAAACATCATATAGTTACAATAGGGAAAAAGCACAACTGTAATAATATATAAAGTAAGGAGTGTGACAATTTCACACATATAGAGTACGAGTTTTCAACATGTATGGATTAATATGCAGCTGCAGTTTTATTTCGGTATTAGAGGCTAAAAGTAATAATTGCTTTCTGCAATATGGATTAGTGCTACAATGTGCCGTGTCAGCATGTGCCCATCGTGATGGAGTGGAGCCATGATGGATTTTAAATTGAAGGTGCAGTCACATGTATCTAATATGCAAATCTGTCCATGTAAATCCACAGCTAATCGAGTGTTATGTTTTTCTGTGGATTTAACATCCATATAGCTGCATGGTCCAGTCCACAGATTATGTGAATGTGATGCTTTAATTCCTTAATATGCATAAATAACATTCCATTTGTGGGACATGAATTTTAAAGTAATTGCTGACACACCACCTCGGTTTCCCAGAGGACTGGGATCACAGAGGTGGCGTGTCCCAGCGGAACGTCGGGGGTCTGTACGTCCTTACTTTGTGCAGAGAGTGCATGTTGTCCTGGCCGTATCCAGAGGTTCCCGGCTGAGAGTGTCCAGAGGACGGAGGGCCAGGGCTGGGGCCCATCATACTGTGAGAGGAGCCCGGGGAGGGCCCAGGGCTGGGGCCCAGCATGGCCCCTGGAGAGGGACCCGGACCAGGGGAAGGACCTGGGCGAGGGGTGCCACCCATGGGGGGATCTGGCGTTGACATCGCCCTGGATCTCCTGCTCCTCGGTGAGCAGCAGGGACCTTTAGAGAAATGACAGAGAGGAGGTGAGAGAGGGAGGAGGACAACGTGGTCTTTGCAAAACTCATTTTGCAATATGCAAAAGTAATTGATCTAAATCAGCGTTGATTTAGTGGTTTGATTGGACAAAACTGTCTGATCTATCTGGTTTAACTATGCCGTTGTGATAAATGATGTGGCTGCATACATCTTTGCATGATGTGGTTGAATATTGATAGAGATGAGACAGTTGGAGACTATCCATTCTCTCCCTGCGCTGCAGCAAATCACCCGTTGCGCACAGATGCAATTACAGCTGCAGGATCCACCACTGCACTTGAACTTGAACACGGGGGCCAATCACAGTCAATTATGCGCGTGAGACCATGCTACTGAGAAACCCCCCCCCTCGCTCCCACCATTAAAGGGTGTCTCGTTAAATAGATTAAAATAAATGGGGAGAATGGCGGACTGTGCTTGTGTGACTGACCTACCCGCATGAACAGGACAGGCGCTCCCGCCCGGGTGAACGTCTGCGCTCCCGAGGTGTTATTTGCGGGGGATGAAAGACGACGCAGCAGGTTGACGCAATTAGTCTCCTCAGCCTCTTCGTGATGCGCCTCCGAGCGTTGATTTGTTTCAGCGACTCGGCTCGAGCGCCCCCTCCACCGCGTCTATGACCGAATGTCTAGTCACAGCTGTGCGGCAGCGCGCATGCGTCTACAGATAGGTCTGTACTGTACACTGTGTGTACATGGAGAAGGCTTAACATCTACAGTACCAGTCAAAAGTTTGGACACACCTTCTCATTCAATGGTTTTTCCTTTCTTTTTTTCTACATTGTAGATTAATATTGAAGACATCCAAACTATGAAGGAACACATATGGAATTATGTGGCAAACAAACAAATGCTCAACAAACCAGAATATGTTTTATATTTTACATTCTTCAAAGTAGTTGAATGAGAAGGTGTGTCCAAACTTTTGACTGGTACTGTACCTTAAAGAATATAAGGATAAGAGTCTGCATAAGCTTGAATTAGGTCTTTAAAAACATTTTTAATGCTAAAATCATCATCTAACTTTTTTTTGTTCTGTTGACAATATTAAGTGTACACGACTGGTAAAGCATGATTCACTGGGGACCATGAACCAGTGGTGGTAATAATTGTTGTAAATGAATGACAAAGCACGAGGAGATGCAGTACTTGGAATAAAAAGCAAAAATAAAATCATCATTCATACAGTAGCAGTCAAAAGTTTGGACACACCTTCTCATTCAACTACTTTGAAGAATGTAAAATATAAAACATATTCTGGTTTGTTGAGCATTTGTTTGTTTACCACATCATTCCATATGTGTTCCTTCATAGTTTGGATGTCTTCAATATTAATCTACAATGTAGAAAAAAATAAAAATAAAGAAAAACCATTGAATGAGAAGGTGTGTCCAAACTTTTGACTGGTACCGTATATTCATTTTTAACAAAAATGATAAAACAAACAACCAACCGAGAATAATATTTTAGAAATGCTACAGTTAACTGCAATCAAGAGGTTTTTATGTGTTTTTTAAAAAATATTTTAAGATTTCTCAGAAGTTGCAGACCACGATTCCAGCATGAACTCACAGGTTTTGTGTACAGGATGATTGTCACAGAAAATAAATAATTACATTTGCTATCTACCAATGAGGGGAACCTATCTCACGTTATATGCTCCACAAACAAACACGTTATTGCATCGCAATGGCAAACTGCAGTGATATCTGAGTGAACAATGGACAAAAATAAAATAAACTGCATGTAATCTACTGCAACATTTTAAAGTGTTACTGCATCCTCCGTGTATCATTTATTGTACACAGCAGATTTGCTCTCACACTAACATTATTGCATTACATTAGAATTAAGTCTTTGAAATTGGTGTAATTGTTTGTACTTGAAAATAGGTGCATACATCATTTAATGCCAATTATTTGCCAGTGCATTTTGAGGAACAAAAACTTAAACAAACAAATGTAATTTACAACAGCACCTTTGGGTTAAGGATGGCTATCACACACACACACACACACACACTCTCCACTGTGAATAATAACAAAATGTCAGATGGTCATCACTGAAAAATAGGATATAATATTATACCAGATCACAGGACAGGTGAGCTTCAAAAGCTGAATGGTGGAAGACCAGTTTCCAGTACGATGCAATTTACAACAGGAGTGAACTGCAAAACAAAGACACTGAAGGAATTACATTCTGAAGACAAACATTGCATTTTGTTTCAGAGTAAACAGTCAGTGCATTTTCTGCAGTGATCAGTTTAGAACAAAACAGTGCATCTCTTAAAATCTGCTCATTTATGGAGAGTGCAATGCAAGTAAAATGTTATTCCAGTGTTTGAAGTTTAATCAGGACAATAAAACAAACAGTAGTAGTGCAACCTGCAGTAGTAGCCTTCACGTAGAAAAGGGACAAACTAAACACAAATGACATTGCAACATAAACTCCCATTAAAAAATGTTTCATGGGACAAGCCACAGTTTACCAGGTAAAGACACACATCCATCTCCAACTGAAGGGACCATTCACTCTTCACCCCCGACCTGGGAGCTTGAGTAACTCTTCAGAGCAGATTCCCGGGAGTGTTTCCTATTCTTAATGATCAATAATGGAGCACCAAAGCACGTAGGAGACCAAGGCCCTGATCAGGCCAGACTGTAACTCTAGAATGAATTTACATCTGCTCAAGACTCTCTTGGAAGAATTTGAAACCTCCGTGAAACTCAACATGTCAGACTCCTAAAGATGTCAGTACACTTATTTAAGACAAACAGATAAACTACACTTACTCAACACATGCACACACGCAAAAACATATTCATTAACCCGATAAATAAATTCAAAGAATTAAAAAACAAAAAGGAGATGTTCAGCAGATGGTATATCATACAAGTCCAGAACATTATCAGGAACCACCCCCACCTCCTAACTGACCAGTAAGCTAATCAAACATCATGAGGACTAAACATCACCTCCCAGTCCAGTTCAGACCTGGATGAAAACACTAAGTGCTTGATTTTGCTCTTATATGCTTGACTTTGAGGCGTTTGGGTGTCTTATGAAGTGAATCAAGAACACTTCAAGTAGTTGGAACATTTCCAACAATGAACCAATTTGTAATCCTGCCTTTGCCCAGTAAAATAAAGCTCCAGAGAGTACCCCTTAAGTTAGCTTATAATACCCATCCACACAAAAAGGGTGATAACAGAAGCCACACAGTTTTTATTTCCGTTGATCTGCGAGGGCGATAAAGCACAAAGAGCGTCAAGTCCACCTTGCAGTCGCACCATCGACAGAATCAAGTCCTTCCCTTTCAAAAGGAAATGAGGTGTCCTCTTCTGCCCCCTACAGGTGAGAGCTAGCAGAGCATCCTCCTCGGTGCCTCACAGGAAGACGAACTCATCACTGTTTCTCCTGTTGTTACTCCTGCTCAGGTTGCCGGGGGGCAGGATGTGGGCTGCAGGTCCACTGAGGTTGCTGCTGTGACCCTCAAGTCCATAATCCTGACCCTGGCCCTCTACGAAGGTAAAGATGGGGTACTTCTCCTTCGATGACGACAGGGCCTGGGAGGGCAACAAAACCGAGTCAATACATTATATCTATCAAATAGGGTCCTCTTTACATCGTTTGTGAGCCAAAATTAAATAGAACTGTAACCACTGATTATTATGTTTTTTTAGTGACATAATAATAAATAAAAAAAAATATATATGTATATTTGTACAGCATCCATCCAGTTCACTCAAAGGATGTACAAGTCAAAATAAATAAACAGAAAACCTTCCTTTTACAAATATAATAAATAAAAGTGGTAGGAAGAAAGCCTGCATTTTGCTCCAACATTTTAAGTGTCATTTAAATCATTTCAACAGATGAATACGAACTGGAAAAAATGTTACATTAGAGATGAAAAAAATCGTTTTACATTTGTGTTTTATGTGCTCGAACTCCCTCTGTCGGTGATGGTGATCCGCCTCCTTTGTTGATGTGAATGAATCTGATTAAACTTTGACTGACAAAATAACAAAGCTCCCCAATGTCAAGCCAGTTTGGGAGGCGGCGGGCTTGACCATCTCATTCAGGAAACATGGTTTGTTTATGCTCTTGTTTTTAAAAGGCATGGTAAAATACTACAAGCAGAAGAGAAAGATGGATGCTGTCTGGCAGAAATGAGTGTAAGGACAGTGAAAAACCTGTACAATATACAATTCTGTGGACAACTTCTGGTGTTAGCCCGCTAGCCATGCTAGCTCCTGCAGGTTTACAACCCTACCCACACTATTCCCTGCAGGTGAACTCGGATTGGCTGAGTCAGTGATTGAGTGAATGAGTTTAAAGGTGATTACAGGAAGCTGATTGGTTCCAGCCTGACAGTTATATATTTTAACTTCCAGGCTTTCAACAGCTCCTGTGGGATCACTTTTGTAACATATAGTAGATATTATTATGCAAGCCATGTTTGGTCAATCTCTTCTAACCCATCCTTTAACACAGTATGGAAGTTAAATAGTGTTCTCTCTCTGCTTTGATTGAATGCTAGGACATTTAAGAGTGTAAAAACTCACCACACTAACAGCAGAACAGAGAGACTCAAAGTCCTTCTTGTTCTTGGCATAAAAGCCGATGGTGCAGCTGGGATCCATGCGGTTGAAGGGCATCTTCTTGGGAGAGCTACAGTGGAACGACTAGCGAGTGACAGGAGGAGACAGAGGTCACTCAATAAAAAGGTCAATAAAAGTTCATGACGTGACATGTTATCTCTAATGGCCTGTAGCAGTCAAAACACTATTGAGCATGAAAGTCACATGGTCCGAGAAGTTCAATATGACCTGATAAAAAGCCAGACAGACAGAGAGATAGTAAAAAAAGAATATATATATATATATAGAGATGAAGACACGGAAACCAACCTCCAGTGAGAAGTTGACCTGAGAGACATCCACCACAGGCTGGCAGTAGTGAGGGTCCAGATACAGCAGCTGCTCGTCTAACAGACAGGAAGGAGAAGTCAGACGAGGAATCAAAATACTGTATTACAGTAGAAAATCACCACCTGGGAGGTGGCCAGGAACAGATGAATCACTCAGGCATACATTTGCGGTTTTAAATATTCTTAGATCATGTTCCCTCAAGCTGCAACTCTCAAAAAGTATTAATGTGATTTTCTGCACTAAGGTTTGGTTTCGAAAACAGCTCTCACTTCTTCTATTGTGTGTGTGTGGTTGATGATTTTCAGAATCATTATTCCCAGAAAGGGGAAATCAATTATTACCAAGAAATATATTCGGGGAAGAGTTGGTTGCTTATTTGACAGAGTCTAATCTTTTCTCAGGCAGCAGTCAGGTCTTTTTTTCTTCCCACTTCTGACTTTAATTTAACAGCTTCGAAGAGGACAGATTTACTAGAATAATATCTGAAAAAATTTGACATTTACATTTTTAAGAGGGCTGTGTACAATCCACAATGAGCAGCATCGAGTGCTTGGCGCTATTATTACTGTGCTCTACTGAAATAATTACTAAATAGAAAATATAATTGAGAAACTCTTAAGAGGAGTCCTGATAAACAAGAATAGTGGATAAACTAAAAGTGAAGTTTTGTCAGCTCCCAGCTGTTGAGGAACATCTTGAATATTCTAAGTGTATTAATGTGCTTATACTGTGCTGTGTTAAAATTGTTTCAATTTGTCAGTTTAACTCATGGTTATGAAATGCTAACCAGCTAACGCAGTATCACCATCATGTAACCATCATCACCGATTAAAATATTATTAACTTGGGGAAGCAGCACCTCAAGAAAAATACAGAGTGTGAGAGAACGGAAGAGAAGAGCTTTGACTAGAACATAAATAGTCACTATATATATATATATCAATCACAGCGACAGACAGTTGTTTCCACTCAGCCCTACAGCAACAGACTATGCAAAGTTCTTAGTGTACCAACCCTTGACATGAGACAACCATGAGACAAACAGCAGAGACAAGATCTCTATGGTCATAACTCCAGCATGATGTATCCAAAGAACACCAAGTTCCTTCCTCAGAAAACAGTGTTGTTCTTAAATCTCTTGATTCCTTTAATAAAAAGAAAAAGCTCTCACCTTGGAAGCCAATGAAGTAAAGTGAGTGCTTCGGTTTGCCTCCGATGATTCCAATACAACAATCCAGCTTGAGGATGTTCTGGAAATGAACATGGATTTTCAATATGACTTCAGAGATACGAGAGAAAACTCAAGTTCTGCAGCACAGTTTTCTTTAGAAAACATTACTCTAGTGAGCTCAGAGGGGTCTGTGGAGGGGTGGGGTGAACGCAGAGGATTCAGACCTTGACACATTCGATGTAGGACGGGTTGAGGGCCTCCCCTCCCAGCCGAACAGGCACCAGTATGATGACGGACTTCCAGGCCTGGCTGGACGGATCAGGGGGAGTCTGGCTTAGTGACAGGTCACATAGATTCACCACGTCCTCTTTGTACACTGCATTGAACAGAAACATGAGGAGGGCAGATTTTGAGAAGACTTCTTAGATATTTCCAAAGGAATACGTGTTGAACTGGCTCTAATAAGGAGTAACCATTAAACAGATATATCTAGTGTGTCAATCTCACCTGTACAATCCTGAGCCACATATACAGCCAGGTTGTGGAGAACAGAGGTTTTGGCTACCGCTTTCCTGAAAAAAAAAAAATGTTGATTCATAACTCCAATCAATGCAAAGACAATTGTACATCCTTGCTTGTATAAAACAAAGCTTCTTTTGCCGTCTTTACCTTACAATGTGTGCCACTATAGAGGGGCCATACCAGTCACCAGCCTTCTTCCCTGAACTTTTGCCAATTTCCACCAGCTGGTGAAGCCCAAAAGGCGCTGGGGGCTGATCCCCGAACCAGGTGAGCAGCTTGTGGTGGATGGGCTCCGCCTGCCTGTCCCGCACACACTCCGGTCTCTTCCTCTGGCTGCATTTGGGTGCCGGATCACTCGTCAGGGACTTTTCGGGGGTGTTGGACCCTCGTGGAGAGCCAAAGGAGGGGATGGGGACTCCTCCAGCCCGGGCTGGGGAACGCGGTCGGAACACCTCAAAGTCCACTTCAGTTAGCTGCTGAACATCTGGCCAAGTCCAATCTGCAGAATACAAAAAAGGCTTGCGCTTAGCAACTAAGTAGAGCCAGGCTAAAACATCTGGGGAATGTTTTTCTTTTCTCAGTCCTAAGCATTGAACAATCAGAGAGTAGACATCTTTTGAATGTCGCACTAAAAAACATCGGCACAATGAATAAGAAATACTTAAACAGACAGAGTGATGGAGAGCGGAGGAGAAAAAAAAACACACATGTGGCCATGAGACAGACCAACACTGCCAGCAATGAAAAGAAACAGAAATACATCAGGATAAGCAAAGCTCAGAAAATAAGATTTATAAAAAATGACAAAAGGAGAGAGGTGAAAAGCAGAAAACACAAATGAGTGTTGATGGATGTAAACATTTTAAGAAAACGCTTTTAAAAAAAGTTATCAGATCTGTCGGGTTATTTATATTATATCAAGAGAAAACATATTCATTTTCAATTTAAAGGAGAAGTTACTTCGAACAGTAAGAATTTTAAATGTGTCACACTACTAAGATATTTGTTTCACTGAAAAATCAAAGATCAGCCAGCCCTTAAATGTGGCTGTATTTTTTGTGGGTGGAAGAAAAACTGTGTTCAACTGTGAGACAAACCTCTTGGCATCAGATGGACCAGGAGCCCCTGAGCCAGCAGCATCTGCCCGCTGCGCAGCATACAGCCCCAGCCGCAGTCTGTGGTCCAGGTGGAGCCCTCCAGCTGAGGGAACTCCCTCCTGTAGGTCAGCCAAATCCTGGACACAAAAGCCGAACGAAACCGCTCCACCTCATCTATGACAAGACGGAGAAAAAGAAAAGATAAACTCTTACACTTTGTTGATTCGAACCGCTCATGAATTGTATCTCATGTCTATCTGACATGAGAAACTTTAGTTTACACAAATGTGAAATTTTTAGGTCAACTGCTTTGTGTTCTATGACGTAAACCCAGCAACCTTTCAATGGAAAAGGGTTTACACCACTGTGGTTAACCAAAACACACATCAATGCAACACCTGGAGTCTCTTTGTAGAGGGGAAACACAGCATCTACCGACAAGC